>NC_133393.1:137275929-137578959 GCF_047511655.1 Castor canadensis
TGAAGGACCTTCCAGAGCATTAGCAGAACAGATTGTTGCTCCCACCATCATGGCTTGTCCCTTCTTTCTACTCATCCTTAATTCTCCTCACTTCTATTGTCTTGCCTGAGGGGTTGACCCAGACCTTTGCCCCTGAGGGACCTGAACCCCTGGTTAGTATACTCTTACTAGATCAGGCTTTCTGTACTCATCCACTTGGGGTTGAAATTAGACAAGGCATTACCGGAGGATGTCCCAGTGGATCACCTGGGTGCCAATCATCTTTCTTCCTGTCCCATGATGAAGTAACAGTCTTAATTCCTCCTGATGATCAGAATCAATTATGCTTACCACTGTGGTAACTCCAGGCCTTGCCTTCTGGTCTTGGCAGGTGGACTCCAAAGTGTCTAGATAGTAGTCAGAACCCAAGATTTAGTGGAGGTCCATTGTGTTTCAAATGGGAGAGTTCTTCCTTATGGATCAAGACTTCTAGACCCACAGAGCCGAAAGTTGAAGAGCTGAGATATTTCTCAAGTGTGTTCTGGGAATAATGGTGAGGGGACCCAATCCTCTCATCTCAGACCTATGTATTCTACCCATTGAGGACACAGCACCATGTAGCAACTGTTGGTTTTTGAAACGTATCACATCCCAAGGGATAACACCCTTTCTTCATGGGAATTCATCTCTAAGCTGATTGTCTCAGGTCTATCTTCAAGAAGCTTCTTCAACTCAGCAGCTGCCATCTTCTGGAGACTGTAGTATGTGGTAGGGCCAATGGATTCCGTGGGTCCATTTCCACTACCATACCATGAGGTGATGTTATATGGATCCCGTGTTGGCAAATCAGACATCCTGTGAATCTTTAAATATCATGCTGGTTGTGATGTGTAGGCTGAAAAGTTAAACTCATGAGAGCAATATGTCAACCCTGGTCAGGATGAATTGCTACTCTTTCCAGGATGGAGGGAATTTGATAGAAATAATTTGCTACCAAGAGGCTGATTTGCCTCCTCAGGGTTTGAGTGATATGAGGGACTCAGCATTGGTTTTGTTGTTAACAGCAGCAGTAACTAGATCAATCTTGATGAGTGGGAGCCCATGCATCGCCTCTATCTCTGCTACCATGGCTACATCATTCTTGAGTCCAAGTTCTGGCAATGGGTGGCTGAGGACAGAAGCTGCCTCACATCAACTGCCAAGTAAGCCAGTCTATTGAGCTGCTTAGTGCCTCTCCCAAGCGGATGCTTTCTTGAATGTGCAGTCTAAAGATTTCACACTTTGTGTCCATTTTCACAGGTTGATTTACATGTCCCCAGGGCTCCTCCTTCTCAGACTTCCAATATCAGTATTTGTATACCCTGACCTGCCCACTAAGCCACATATACCCTTACCTTGGAATGTTTCTCTTTCCATACAAAATGGATGGCCAGACGATTGTTCTAACTCTACGTGGGAAGATTTCCCTCATCACTTCCTTCAAGGCCACTCTTCAGTGGGGCTGTAGTACAGCAGCAGTCCACTTTTGACTTGCCATAACTTGCCAAACTGACTCTTTGTGTACCATACTCAGTTTTATTTCCCTCCTGTCATTTGTTCATAGGTGTGAGCAGATGGAGAGACATTGGTGAAGAGTTACAGGTTGCATAGGAATCTGGACCGTCTGACATAGTCTCCATGGGGCCCTGTGGCCCTACTGGTGTTAGCTATATCACTTCCATGTTATGATGCCTACTGTGACTTGGCAGGTCTGATGTACCCAGCTCATGGTGGGTAGTTTTGGTTACATGGTCTCTTGATAGTTGATGGTTAGAGGCTCTATCTTTACCAGGGCTTAGTTACATACCCGGAGCTATGTTTTGTATGTTGTGTATTTCTTTACTATAAATTGTATGGCCTTATTCCAAAACCTATTGGGTTTTTCTAGAAACCCGCCATGGTGTCTTTTCCTACCTAGATTCTTTTGGTACTACGATAACATGGTCCTACCGGCAACATTGCTCTGATTCCAGTCTGGACATGTGGCAGAACACTTACTGCTTTTAGGTCCCATTAAAAACTAGCAGCCCTTTATGTTATGGAATAAGCGGGTTAGAAACAATATTCCCAAGAGTAGAATATACTGTCTCCAAAATCCAAAGAGGCATTTAGACTAAACGTTGTATGTTCTTCTTAGTGGAAGAAAGTATAAAGTTCAGTAACTATTCCTTTACTTTGGAGGGAGTGTGCTGGAATGTCCCAAGCCACTAAGTTCCTATGAATGTTGTCCATGTGGTGGGCCTGTGAATCTTTGTAGCAATTATTCCTCACTTTAGAGCATCCATGTTTTATGAGGCATACAAAGTATTTATCATTTCTTGCTTATGAGGTCTAAAAACCATGATGTCATCTATTGGTTGATAATAGATCAGTGTGATATTCTACAGAAGTTCCAGAAAGTCCCTTTATAGTATGAGAGAGAACAAGGCCATGAAGATATACTATCATTTATATCATGTCAATGTAAGCTTCTGATTCTTTTATCCATTTTCATAATGGATAAGGAAAGAACGCATCAGATCTGGAGAAGCAAGCTATATACCTGAGTTAAATTTGTGGTAGTTCACTGTCTTCCACCACCATCCATTCTTTTTTTTTTTTTTTGGTAGGAGCTGGTGAATTAAATGGAGATATGATGGGAACTGTTGTCTCCTGTATCCTTTAAGTCTTTGAAAGTGGAACTAATCTCTGCCATTCTGTGTAATGTAATACTGTAAAAACAGTTTCATCTTACCCAGGAATGGCAGTTTCAAGGACTTCCTATGTTAATAGCTCTTGTACTGTAAGTCAAGGAACCTATATATCCAAATTGTATCTACATTGGATTATATATGAAAAAATGATCACTGGGCAGGTCCACTGGCCGAGTGAAGCCACTGTAAAATGGACCTGAGCCAGGAACCCTCTTACTGCTCTAACTTCATGAACCCCATTCTAAGAAGAGGGTCATGATAGTGCTATGTGTCCCTGAGAACCAAATGAACTTGGCCCTTTGTCCACCAGTCTTCAGACCCGTGACAGTCTGCTATAGATTCCTTTGTCACGGAGACCCTGCTTCTCACTCAGCCATTAGATTCTGGTCCTAGAAACTAGGGAAGAGAATGTGACTTTCCATTGTGATAGCCAATCTTAGCCTACTGCTTACCGATTATTTATCTTTTCTGGTTATGTTCAAGCTGTATCTGTGTTGGCTGCCCATTTATTTCGCTCCTAAGAGCACCACATTCTGTCAGTCAGTTCTGAGATTCCAGAGAGTCAGATTCTCCAGCTGTCCTTCCACATTTGCTGCCCTCGCCTATGATGGTTAGGTTGCGCTGGCCTCTACTATTCCAGAATTCTGTCATCCCAGCTGTCACTCTCCTGGCATGAGGTCCAACCTGCAGAGGGAGGACATCAACTTCTGAGCTTCTCTGTGGTGCTGGTAGCCCCATCACCCACTACCAGTCCTTATTGCTATAGTGAAAGCTATATTCCTCAGGTCTCCTGGGGATGTAGTTAGTTTGTGGATTTTCTGGTCTTATGCAGTAAATCCATCACTGCATGTCCATTTAAAAAATTTTTTTGGTCTTTTTCACTACAACCTACAGCAACAGTTCTGGCATTTAGCTCTTTTTTTTTTTTTAAATCAGTTAAAGATTTAAGATAATAATTGATCAAGAATATGATAAACACTATGATGATATAATAAGCATGAATTTTTATATTCAGTAACAGAGATCAAAACTCAAGTTAAAGGAATTGAAGATTAATTCTAATTCATCTCTGTGGCTGGACCAAATCGAGCAGTATTTATACTAAGCATTAAAAAATGAAATAGAAAGCCAGGTGTGGTGGTGCCTACCTGTAATCCTAGCACTTGGGAGGTTAACCATTAGTTCATACTCAGTCTGGGGTACGTAGCAAGACCCTGTCTCCAAAAAAAAAAAAAGAAAAAGAGAGAAAAAAGAATTATACATTTGGATTATTAAACAATGAAGGCAAAGGGAGGACCTGACCACAGAAAGGATAGTTTTGTTGTGGTCTTGAGTGCTCTTTGTTCAAATGAACATGAGTGACATAAGGAATCAGTGTGTCCCCACTTCAGCCTCAGCTGTTTCTTTAGAGGAGACAGTCGCTGACAGTCAAATCCACTTCAAAGATATGCTCTGCTCATTTACAGAGCAACACGAAACTCTACAGTTATTTTAAAAATAACATACAACAACGTTATGGTGACTGAAGCCTGTTTCTCGGGTATAATGTAATAATGACTAGAAATTAGTACACAATTACATTAGAAGGTAGTCGGACTCTCTTAATATGTGCATTTTGTTTATGCTTCCAAGAGCCACATTAGCTACTCTTTAGAACCATCTCTCTAGCCATTGCTAGGAGGTTAAATTTTGTGTCATGGGACAATGCCCCCATATTAGAGGCCTATGCCTGGCCCGCTGTGACAAAATACCACAAACTAGGTGGCTTAAGACAACAGGAATTTATTCTTTCACAATTCTGGAGACTAGAAGTTCAAAATCAACCTGTCTGCAGGAACATGCATTCTCTGTCTTTTGTTTTTCTTTGTTTTGTTTTTTTGAGATAGGGTCTTACTATGTGCTCAGGCTGACCTGGAATTCTCTATATAGCCCAGGATGGCCTTGAACTCCAGGTCCTCCTGCCTCTTCCTTCCAAGTGCTGGGATTACAGATGTGTACCACCATACCCAGCTTTTAATCCTTGGCATTTTTTGACTTGTAAATACAGAAGTCAAATCTCTGTTTTTGTTATCCCATGGCCACCTCTACTGTGTCTCTGTGTTTATGGTTTAAATTCTCCTCTTCTTACAGGGACACCAGCCATTACAGTTCATCTTAGTCCAGTATGACCTCATTTTAACTTGATTATATCTGCAAAGACCGCATTTCCAAATAAGGTCACATTCGCAAGTATGAGGTGCTAGAATTTCAATATGTCTTTTTGGAGGGAGGACATGATTTAATCCACCTCTCCATATTGACAAAGTCTCCTGCTGTGGTTTAGATATGGTTAGAGTGTGTCCCCCGGGCTTTGCATGGTAAAGTGTTATCGTCAATATGAGGTATAAAGCGGGGTGTAAACTTAATCTAACTATGGTATTTAGAGGTGGAGTCTTTAGGAGGTAATTAGGATTAGATAGGTCATTAGGGTGAATTTCCCATGACCATGGCTTTGTAGGAAGAGGAAGAAAGACAAGAAGAGACACACAGACACACATGTGTGCTCTCTGTCTCTTACCATGTGTGTCCACATCACCTTTGGTCTCTGTAGGAAGAAGGCCATCACCTGATGCAGCCCCTCAACCTTGGACCTGCAGAACCACGAGCCAAATTGTAACTGAGCCATCTGTAGCATTCTGTTTGGTATCAGAATATGACTAAGGTGTCCCCCTAATCCATCTGGATTCCCCAGTCTCCCTCCAAATCCAGCACTTGAGGATTCTTTCCCAGGCATACTTTCCTGCTGTAAAATGTCAGTCAGATTCTGCTCCTTTGCTGTGTAATCCCTTTCGTCCACTGATACCCAGTGCATGCCCAATCTCACCCAAACTGAGGTTCAGCTCTAATTACTGGTCTGGTGGCCAGAAAGGATGGTGGGGACAGACCCTGAAGAGCATCAGAAGCTGTGAATGGTCTACCTACCACCGGTGACCAGGCCCTCATCGCCAACCAGCTAGTGAGTAATCAAACTGAAGGTCGTATCTTTGACGTCTGCTTCCCTACTTCAGGTTTCAGCTTAAGAAGCAAGGTCCAGGACCTCTGAGTTTTTAAGCCCTCAGTCCTCTCTTTCCTAACCATCTCTTATCTTCTCCTAGTCTGCAAAAATGTATTTTCTTTTCTTTTTCTTTCAGTTATAGGAATTGAACCCAGGGCCTTGCTCATGCCAAGCACATGACCTACTACTGAGCTACCCCTCAGCCTTGGAAGTGTTTTTTTAAGACAGGGTTGGGCTATGTTGCTCAGGCTGGCCTCAAACTCATGGTCCTCTTAGCCTCCTGAGTAGCTGGGATTATAGGCATAAGTCACAATGCCTTTTTTTTTTTTTAAAGCTGAGTTTCCCAGTGTTGCTCAGTTTGGTCTTGAATTCTTGGGTTCAACCATTCTTTCTGCCTCAGCCTCCTGAGTAGCTGGGACTAGAGGCATGAGGAACCATGCTCTGCTTTATTTTCTTATCTAAGTTATTTTCTATCTTTTCCCAACTCTCCTCAATATTTTTCGCAACAGCCAAATTTTCTCAACACTTCTTAAAGCTTAGTGAAAGGTCCATAGGCTCAATACTTACAAAGTTGACCATACTGCATTTTTTGACTTAGACACACTTTGCATATGAGCATCTAGAAATAGTCTCCATTTTTTCTATAAAGTAATCCATGAAGAGATACACTGTATCAATTAAGGTTTTTAGTTGCAATCAACTGAATCCACTTTAGCTAAAAGTGGGCATGAGATTTAGGAAAGCACTTAGGAAGCACTCAGACTCCCTGGGAGGACCAGGTCTGGATACTTTACCACTAGGACAAAAGCGGTGGAGAACATGCTGTCCCACCGGATTGTTCTGGATAGAATGCAGCTACCTCCTTTACCTGCTCTTAAGTGCTGAGTATATTTATGATTTGTTTCAGAGATTCTGCACACAGTCTCGGAGGAGGAGTTACTGCCACCATTGCAGTTATTGCCGTTTCTCCTACACTACATCCTCCTCTTTTATTTTATTTTGCGGTACTGGGGCTTGAACTCAGGGCCTTCACCTAGAGCCACTCCACCAGCACTTGCTGTGATGGGTATTTCTGAGATAGGGGATCATGAACTATTTGCCTGGGCTGACTTCAAATCGCAATCCTCCTGATCTCTGCCTCCTGAGTAGCTAGGATTACAGGCAAGAGCCACCCGTGCCTGGCTGCATCCTTCTCTTGATCCTTCCTTCTGCATCTAAATCTCACTCAGGCTTTTCAGATTTAGCAGGGTCCACCTCTTAGAAAGATGCAGGACAGGTTGTCTACTGAGCATGCTTGAGGCTAGTCTAATATTTATTTTTTGTAATTTTGACAGATACGGGTCAGAAAAACTAGTTTTTTTCCTTTTTAGTTTTAAATATAAGAAACAGTGCAAGTATATTGTTAAATGTCAATTGAGCTCAGTGTGAGGGTGACAATAGGGATTCGTGGGAAATGTAACAAATTATTTGTAGCATGAGAGAGTGTGAGCCTGAGAATTCCAGGTCTTCAGACTCTCTGATTTTTAAACTGTGGCAATTAATTCAAATTCTAAAAAACACTCCATATTCATACATAATAATGTGTGTGTGTGTGTGTAACATGTCTATGGGCCAGATGTGGCTAAAGGGCTATAAGTTTACAATTAAAAGCAACAAGAAGAAAGAGAAAAGTCTTTATCTTACTGTCTATTTGCTGGGGCAAGGATAACTGTACTTGACTGAAGGGGCGGGAAAGCGTGAAATTACCAGGAGGAAAACAAAACCAGCATAGGACAGCCCCTCAAAGTCTGTGAAAATGCAGGGTGCTAGAATGGACCCTAGTCTGATATGACTGTATATGATTGGTGTCCTTGTAAGAAGAGGAAATTTGGATGCACAAAGAGATCCAGATGTGTGGAGGCCATTCTAGTGCACAGTGAGAAGATGACCACTTGCAAGCCAAGGGCAGGGATCTCAGGAGAAACCAACTGTGCTGATAACTTCTTCTTGGACTGCCAGCCTCCAGACTGTGAGAAAATAAATTTCTAGTGTTTAATTTCCCAGGTCTCTGGTGTTTTGTTTTGGCAGTTCTGGCAAACACAGTATTCTAATTTGCCTTCTGAAACAGTCACATTTATCTCTTTTTTTTTTTCAAATAATCACTAACTTGCTATTCTACTGGAAGAAGGAAAGAAATTAAAAGTCGTTGACTTCCTCTTCCACTCTAGGCACTCTGTATTTTTGTTTTTAAAATATATATATTATCTCCTTTAATACTCTAAATGATCTGAGAAGTAAGATTGATCTCCATCATACTATTCAGAATCCATAAAAATACTTACTGGAAGTAAGCAAGTGAATTGATTTAAAAAACTCACAAAATTATCTGCAGAGTTCTCCCTTTGTGCTCCAGATATTGACCTAATTACCTAAAAAAATAAAGCAAAACCTTTCCCACAATTGGTGGGATTTGGATTGTCAGCCGACAGTTCAGTAAGCGTCCAAAGTCTAGTTAGCATATCTGAAACAATTCGATCTCCGTGTTCAGAGACTTACTGGACCATTGTGTGAGACCAGTAGGCAGGAGCCTCCCTAGTGTGGGAAGGGCTGGCAGCCCTCAATCTGAAACTTTCTATATTTGGGAAGAACAACAATGACGGATGTCACCCTGGAAAGAATGGAGAGTCTCTGATCTAAAAGGCTGACCACAGCAAATATGGAGAGAAAACCAAATGGGGTAAATAGCTATTATGGATAATTAAAGTCCTCCATTTCTTCAGAAAAGATTTCTTTCTTATTCTTTACTAACTTTCCCCTTCCCCCATTCTTCCTCTAAAGTTTGCTTCTGGGTTGGGATGAATAGATCCTGCCCCTTGTCTCTAAGTGCTCCAAGTCAGGAGTGATGTCTGGAATTAGCCCTGTCCTGCCTCCCATTCAATTCGGTTAATGAGGATTCATTGTGTCAAGCAGTATGCCTGAGGACTGGGAATAAAGGTGAGGAGAGGGCTCCTCTCCTCAGTCAATTCACAGTTCATGGAGAAGGAAATCTTCAGGTTTGAGTCATGAAAACAAAAAACTACTGCTTGTAGTAAGTGCTCTAAAGAGGAATGCGTAGAACTGTAACATGGCTTGGGTTGTGGCCCAGGGTACAGTGTGTGCTGAGCATTCTGGAGGTCCTGGGTTGACCCCGAGCACCACAAACACCCAAGCTGAAACAACCCTAGGAAAATACCAAAGATGGTATAAATCCTTACAGTTAGTCACTGCCAATTCATTTATTGGTGGTAATATTTTACAATTTGTAGTGTAGCCTCATTTCATCTTAACAGCAGTTCTGTGAGATAAATACTGTGTTTATTGTTCAGATGAAATGTGAGATTCAGAAAGACCAAGTTACTGGCCCAACGTCACACAGCTAGTATATAAGTGGCAGAACTGGTGAGCACATCCAGGTTGTCTGACTGCCTGAAGCCTGGTTTGTTCCATTGTACGATGGGAGCTGTTACTCAGTCTTTCTCTCTAAGCTTGCCTATACAAGAAATGTTCCACTAATTTTATTTTAAATTTATTATTATTATTGTACATTTTGCAGGACTAGGGTTTGAACCCAGGGTCTTACACATGCTATGCAAGCACTCCAACATTGAGATATATCTCCAGTGTTTTTAAAACAAATCAAGCGTAACTCTGAGGCCCCTGCTTGGTGGAAACTAAATTTCAGTCCATTTGGTGCCTCTCTCTTGCTGCTTCCAGGCTGGGCAAGTGACTCATAGACAACTCATGAGGTCCCTTTTGTTACTGACTTATATTTGTTCCTGACTCCATGGTCACTTGAAGTGGTGGCTCAGCTGCCACTTCAGGCAAGGGAAACTGGTACTCAGTGCCCAGTCCCTTTCCCTCTGCTCCCGACATCTGGTTTCCAACTGGGCAAGTGCAGTAAGTGACTTTGGGCAGCCTGAGGTCCTGCTACTTAGGGAGCCCATACTTCCTTCCATTGGAAGCTATCTGCCCTTTTTTCACTACTCTCCCACCCCAATCTGTTGTGTTGTTCTTCAGGAAAGTCTCAGGACATCTAAGATGGTGCCATGCACAAGAGACTGTGTTGGTTCAGGTCCTCTAAGAAGCAGACAGCAAAACAGGATAAGATATATGAGATTTATTGAGGGAAAATGGGGAAGAAGTGGGAGTTGGCTAGGAGAACATTCAGACTGCAGGTTCTCTGTGCTGGAGAGAGAGAAGGGAGCCAGATTGGGTAGAAGAGTTTCAGAATACACTACAGTACTAGGGAGTTTTGGCAAGGCTAGTGGGGAGTCCTGTCTCTTGAGAAATGTGCCTTCCGTATGTCCCTGCTGTGCTCTGTCCTTGGCAGAAAACAGCCTTTAAAAAGCCTGGCTCCTGTGCCAAAGCCAAAGCTGTGGTAGAATCAGAGCACAGCAGCTGGGGCTGTCTTCAGCTAAGCTCCTCAAATCCCCACACATGCCTGATGCTACCAGTCTTGGTTATTCTCTGCCTACAGTGCACCTGAGCTTAGAACTGCTAACAATTCGATTAATAGCGAGAATAACAGCACCTGCCATTTATTGATTTAGAGCTCTTTCAGGTACCAGGCATACACTAAATCACTTGTATACATCAGTCATTAACCCTATGAGATACCTGTTATGGTGAGCCCATTTTAGAGATAGGGACTATTATGAGCTGAATGATGTCTTCTCCTTGATTCTTAGGCTGACATTCTAATCCCCAGTTCTTCAGACTATGTGTTTGGAGACAGGGTTTGTAAAGAGGTAATTCAGTTAAAATGAGGTCATTTGAGGAAGCTGTAATCCAAATGACTGGTGTACTTACAAGGAGGAACTTTGGATCCAGAGACTCACAAAAGGAAGGTTATGGAAAAGTTAGAGTGAGAAGATAGCATCTACAAGCCAAAGAGAGAGCCTCACAAGAAACCAACCCTGCCAGTACTGATCATGAAATTCTGGCCTCCAGAATTGTAGGAAAATAAATTTTTGTTGTTTAAGCCACCAGTCTGTGGTAGTTTATTATAGATAGTTCCTTCCCCTGTTTTACCATTGCTCTTTATTTTTATTTCAACAAAACCTGCATGATCCAGTAATTTTAGCTGCTTATATAAGCATCTATCTTTCCCACCAGCCTAAGAGCTAGAGAAGGGCAGAAAACATGCCACATTCATTGTTGTTCCCCAACAATTTGCATAGTGCCTAGTACATTGTAGGTACTCAGTAAGTATTTAATGAGCTGAACTGAATCCGGTATATTTGTTTCTCTATATATGTGCTGTATTAAATATTGCTGAAAGAAGGTGCCAAGATTATCTTCCATATGGACAGGTGGACAAATCAAACTATTTTGTTTCATCCTATTTTGTTAACTATTATATTAGCTATTTATTATTGAATTAAATATTTATGAAAACCAGTAAGCATTTTCAGGAGGATTGCAATAGATAAGAGACTATGAACAGCCCTTTTATAGTTGACAGGTACTATTCAGTTTGCCCAGTTACTTTTTTTGTTAAAGAAGAGAATAAATTCAGTGCAGTGGACATGCCTTCTGAAGCTATAGAAATCTATGAGGGATCCTACCATTTGGGTAAAAATATAAAAAGATCATCTCCTTGGCACCTAAGGAAGAAAGGCTACAAAAACATTTGGGTGTGTGCTGTGATATAAAATGTACCTCCCTCCCACCACTTGGAAAAAAGAAGAGTTAGAAAAAGACTTAAGGCTTTTTTTTAAAATTAAGACTTAGACAAAAGGAGAAGAAAGAAAAGAATCTGCAAATGGTTTAAGTTTTACCTTACGTCCTTTCAACAAGGTTCAAGGTTCTTGATCTGAAATTACAATAGTGTGATATTTTAACTGGGTGATACTACGTGGATGGCCCATTATTTTTTCAGCAGGACTTTTAAAGCAGCATATTGTTAAGAACATAGATTCTGAACCTAGCTTGGGTTCAGTCTCAAGGGAAGTTTCCTCATCCATAAAATGGCATGGTAACACTATGACTTGTGCAGTTGTTATGGTATCATTTTTTGGGGGGTACTGGGGTTTGAACTCAAGTCTTCATGCAGGCGAACTACTACTTGAGCCACTCCACCAGCCCTGTTTTGTGTTGAGTATTTTCAAGGTTAGGGTCTCTCAAACTATTTGCCTAGCTAATTTCTAACCACGATCCTCCTGATCTCTGCATTCCAAGTAGCTAGGATTATAGGAGTAAGCCACCGGCTCCCAGCAGTTGTTGTGCTATTTAAATGCCTATAAAAGTCCAACACAACATTAGAACATCAGTAATTTTAGCCATTGTGATTGACTTTAATTATAATAATGATGATAATAACTTAAAATGCAGGCTGCATCCTACTTTAAGTTTTCTTTTGTTTCTTCTCTTGGTGTACATTTTCTTTTTGCTTAGTGTTCTTTTTTCTTTAATCCTGGGTTTTATCCTCTGTCTATTCTTTTTCTAATGTAGAAAAATCAATGGAACCAATGAAGAAGATAGCATTGAACTGAATGAAGAAGGAAGACCAGTGCAGACACGCAGGCCACGCCCTCCACTCTGTGACTGCCACTGCTGCGGTGTCCCTAAGCGTTACATCATTGCCATCATGAGTGGGCTAGGATTCTGCATTTCCTTTGGGATTCGATGCAATCTTGGAGTTGCCATTGTGGAAATGGTCAACAATAGCACTGTGTATGTAGATGGAAAACCAGAAATTCAGGTCAGTTTCAATCTGTGGCAAGAGATTTTTTTTCTTTGACCATAGCTGTATAAATGTTTTGTTACATAAAAGAAAGCACTGCAATTCATTCACTAATATGACAAAAATGTGGAATGACAACCATGTGCTGGGCTCTGGACATGGTGATAGGGATAGAATGACGAATGAGGCACACAGTAAATGATGACAACTTGGGGTTTTAGTTGCTATGTTGAAGGGAGTGTACAGGATTCTTGGGCTAATCTAGAAGAGGGTGTAACACAGGTTTTGATGTCATGAAAGAATTCCCAGAGAAAGTAATGGCTGGACCAGACAAAGAATTTCAGCAGGGCAGGAAAAAGAGTGAAGAAAAGGAACATTATGTATGAAGGGAGAGAGGGAGGCAGGAGGGGTGGGGGGGAAACAGGAGGAAAGAAAAAGAGGGAGAGAAAGGAGAGGGGGATGGAGAGGGTGAGAGAGACAGAGACAGAGAGAACATGGTGTGTTTCAGGAGCTGAGGCACAGACATTTCACTATTCTGTGCTACCTGAGATGACTTAAGAACCCTTTATCAAAAAGGTTTTAGGACTGGTGGAATGGCTAAGTGGTAGAGTGCCTGCCTCACAAGAGTGAAGCCCTGAGTACAAGCCCTAGTACCTCCAAAACAAACAAACAAAAGAGATAATGTTTTCTTTCTTAACACAGATACAAAGGATTATAAAGGAAGTCAATTATATTAAACTGCAGATATTGAGATATTTAAAAATCAAAAATCAAATTTGTGGTACAGAAACACTTGGGCTTGTTTAATAACACATCAAATGACAAAGTCTAGTGATAGGTATAAAAATTGCTTTAATTTTGAATTTGAAGCAAATGATAGCTTGAGATAGTGGCAACAAATATAATATGATTTGTGCACATTTATGATTTCTACTAGTGACAGAGTCATGGGTACCCATGATACCATTGTGGTTTGTTGTCTGTGTTCATATTGGCAGAAAATGATAAATTTCAGTTAGCAGTTAGTGAAGATAAAGATATTGACTTTTTTCCATCTAGGTTCAGATACACAGGACTCCTTCCACAGACTCCCAAATGATCCACCGCTCAATAGGAGGAGATCAGGTTGAACTGTGATCAGAGTAGGGGCTGCAGATCAGTTTAGAGGTTGTTGTGATCATAAGCAAGCACTCTGGTGTGATTTAGTAATATTGTTTATGAATCACCAGAAACATAAAATCTAGTCTTTTTTTTGCAGTACTGGGGTTTGAATTCAGGGCCTCACACTTGCTAGGCAGGCTCTCTACCACTTGAGCCACTCTGCCAGCCCTCTAGCTTATTTCTTAATTATTTCATTATTATTATCATTTCATTATTATTTCATTAGAGAGGCCTAATGAAATACTGAGGTGTGGGGAGAAAAAAAGTGAAAATGTTGAAACCCAGTAAGTACATATTTTATGAATTGAGCACGTGCACTGGAATGAGTCTGACAGAGATGTGTCCATACTGATCTAATAGTGGTCTGGTCTCCACCTGTATTTGGAGAAAAGCTTAGATTGGAGTGCCCCAAACTGGTGTCCTGGAAGTCATGGCTCTGTAGGCTGCACTTGGAAGGCACTGCATACGTGGAACCTGTGTTTTGTAACCTATGCGACTCTCCATGGTGGGCGTGTGGGATGTGGTACCCTGGACTGGCACGTGGCAGAATGCCTTAGCAGCTACTGGAATGGTCTCTTGCCAAGCACTGGTTTAGGAAAATTTGATCTCGGTCCACTAAAAGGAGGCCTGTAGTTGGCCTGCAGGCTTTTTTTTTTTTTTTTTTTTTTTAAACTAAGAGATTATTCTGCCACAGGAAAAAAGCACCATGGAGATTCTTCTAACCAGTCTTTTTGATGCCACAGCCGAATCTGTCCTAAAAAAACTCCTGGTTTTTGGGGGGCTGAGTTAGGGGTGTGTGATGGAGGAGCTTAGCATGCATTTTTTAAATAAAGACTGATGTATATTAGCAAGGTTTCAGATGTGTATCACATGCATTCTGTCAGCCTTTTGTGAGCAAGTCCTGCTAATTAAAATTTGTCTGGTGAGGCCCAGATCAAAATGAGATGCTATTTTGCATTTGTTTGTTGCCTGAAAAGATAGGCCCAGGTCAATAGAGTCTGCTTTGAGGCATATAGAAAAGACATTTTGATAAACCTAAAGAACAATGCTAGTCTGAGTTCTCCAGTTTCTATGGTTTGCACTCTGGAGTCTTAGAGGGACTGATTAAGATCTAAACTATGCTTTATACCATTCTCTCTGGCCTCAAAAGTAATTTTAGTAATATTTCAGAGGCTCTAGGACAATTCTAATTTATACCAGGTTATTTTTCTCTTGTCCAAATGGAATGAAGCTTAGATATCAGCTGAGCAAGTCCACCAGGGTGACAAAGTGCTCTGAATGACTTTTTATTTTTTGTAAAATTTTTTTCTGAGATTTTTTTATTAACAAGCATTAATGGTACAAGAGGTTTCATCGCGATAATTCTATAGATGCAAACATACAGTGTACTTTGAACCAGTTCACCCCCTCTGTTATATTCCTTTAGTCCCCTCCCCTTTTCAAACATGTTTGTTGGTTTCTTTATACTGTCTTCGTATGTGGAACATATTTCGATCCTCTTCATCCCCTAGTACTCTCCCTTTCCCCTCCCCCTCCTGCTGATCCCCTCAGATGGTCTCCCTGTTACACTCATGTCCCATCATCATCACCAGCATCATCATCATTTTGGGTCTAGATTCCACATATGAGAAAAAAATGAGGTATTTGGCTTTTTGAACTTGGCTTATCTCACTCAACATGATCTCCAGTTCCATCCATTTTCCTGTAAGCAACATAGTTTCATTCTTCTTTATGGCAGAATAAGACTCCATGTTATATACTACCTTTCGTTATTCATTTATCAGTTGTTGGGCACCTAGACTGATTCCAGAGCTTGACTATTGTGAATAGTGCTGCAATAAACATGGGTGTGCAGGTCTCTCTCTTGTATGTTGATTTACATTGCCTCAGATATATATGGCTGGTAAATAAGTTAGTAACCATACAAATTATTTTTTGTTTCCTTCACAAGCTGTTTTATTTTCTCCTTAGCACTCACACTATTTGGAGTACCATGTTATTTATAAATAAGTATATATATATATGTATATATTTAAGTTCATATGTATCACTCTCTTCTCTCCCCAGAAAGTAAGATTCATGAGAGCAGGGACTTTGTTTGGTTAACTGCTATTACTGCTGTATACCAACTATGCAAGATGCTTTCCAGGAAACCTTTGTTGAATAAAGAAGAAGGACATTATGAAGTCATTATATAGGATCATCAGTGAGAAACAGCAATCAATTGTCTCCTTACAAACACAACTGTATCTGATTTCTCATTTTCAGGCAGCACAATTTAACTGGGATCCAGAGACAGTGGGCCTTATCCATGGATCTTTTTTCTGGGGTTATATAGTGACACAAATTCCAGGTGGTTTCATTTCAAACAAGTTTGCTGCTAACAGGTAAGACAAACTGAGATAATATGAGCGCTCCCCAGGTTATAATGGGGCTTTGTACCTTTATAAAATCTGCACAATTTGTTCTCAATTTGGGGGTACAGGATGAAAAACAGGTGCCAGCAGATAGATGCAGTTTGGAGATATTGATCTCAAATGATCTTAAGAGTCTAAACATTTTTTGCTCAATGTAATTTACCTTGCAACTCATTGATTTTGTGCTAAAAAGAGCAATTAACTATGAGTCAGAAGACACAATTCCTGACCCCTCACTGGCTCTCTGAGATTGCTTTCTCTCTCTTTCTTGGCCTCAGTTTCCTCATCTGTGAAATGAAACCTTGAACTATTTTTTTTTTCGTTCTTTTTGACAATGATACTCTGTGGTCCTATGTACTTACGCCGTTATCACTCATTGCCGTAAGGTTCTGTCTGAGTATTATGGGCTTGCACCTCGACTGAAAGAGCGTCTCTAATGCCTAGAGACTACAGGAGGAGTGTGAGCAAGCGATTAAGTGTTTGAGCACTCTGAGCTGTCTCAATAAGCGGTGAGCCCTCCATCACTAGATGCCTTCAAGCACAAGAGGATGGTCACTTGGGGGCAGTGTTGTAGTGTATCATACCCAGAGAAGGAGTACACGAAGTATCTTCAGGCCCCTCCCAGTGTAGTTCTCATATGACTTTACAGAAATCTATTTCATGAAGTACATTGTGTCTTGTAAAGCAATTTCTCAAACTCTGAAATACAACTCACTAGATGGCTGGGAGATCAATAGTGATTTACCAGCAGCATTTTTTTTTAAAGAGAGAGAAATGGAAGAGAAGATAATCAAATAAAATGAAACAGAATAGAAAAGATCTGAGTGCATTGCATATAAGGGCAAGTATTGACTTCTGAAACTTGTTTCAGTTACATTTGTGTGTATGAGTATAGACTGGGCTGCAATAAGAAATATATTTTAAGGTCATAGTCAAAAGTTTGAAAGCTACTACCATAAGATCTACATATGTATAAGTGTGACTGTCTTTACTTGTGTACTTGTCTAATTTCTTTCTTTTATTTGTTTCCTACCCATTGTATTCTTTTTTAAAAAAGTGATCAAATATTGATTGCTATGTTCATCCTGGTTATTGCTTATACTTCTGCCCTAAAAAGAAACCACACATAATATGATTTCCCAGCATGTAAAAGGGCTAAAGTATCACTAACATATGGGAGAAAAGAAGAAAATACTGCCTGTCCTTCTTCCCCAGGAAACTGTGGGCAGGGCAAGGACGAGAAAGTAAATGATTCTGGCAGAGACTAGGGGGCTAAGACAAGAACACAGCTTGTTTTGTGCTTGGCTGGTCCCAGGTCATAAGCTGCTTCCTGGACAGTCACTCCCCGCTTCCAGTTCACTGAAAACAGAATGGAAAGCAGGAGGCACACACAATCCCAAACATGCAGAAGTCCTAGGGAAGAGGAAGGGCCACTTGGGCAGAGCCAGTTAGAAGTGTGGGTCTTCAGCAAGTTTACCTCAACCTTGTCATTCTACAACTCCTTAGGACATCATCTAGACAGGACATCCCTGTGTTGCCATAATCAAAGCAGGGTAGCAATCTATCTTAGGGCACACCACACCATCAGTTTCTCTGGATTATTTTCTCTTAATTTCCACAAGGATGTTTCATGGATTGTTAAACTGGTTTCTGACATTTTACAGAAGTGCTTCATCTATCACTGCCTTGCCCAATAAACAATACTGTGCTTTGGTCCCCTAGGGTATTTGGAGCCGCCATCTTCTTAACATCAACTTTGAACATGGTCATTCCTTCTGCGGCCAGAGTGCATTATGGCTGTGTCATGTGTGTTAGAATTTTACAAGGCCTAGTGGAGGTAGGAGACATAGCTTCCTTAAAGTTTTCAATATGCCCAGAGCACGCATGATCCTTTAGAAAATTTGGGATGTTGGGCTGGTAGAGTGGCTTAAGTGGTAAGAGTGCCTAGGCAGTTCAAACTCCAGTGCTGCTGAAAAAAAAAAAAAGAGAATTCGGCATCTGAAGAACTCTGTTTCTCTGCTTATCTCAGCTCCTGGTGATGGCGGTAATTATAAATATTTTAGTTAAAATTCCTTGTGGGATTTTACATTTGTACATAATAAAGGACCATTCATTCCATAGTGATCTTAGACAAAATCTATCTAACACCCTTACATTTTAATAGAGGATGAAACTGATATACAAATTTACAAAACAAAGGTTTTTTTCCTTTAGTGAAAGCAACTTAAATGTATTTATTACATCTGTAAATTTCTAAGGGTCTAATCTGATGCAGAAAATGACTTTTATGGAGGAAGCAGCATAATTTAGACCCAGAAGGTAAATATTTTGGGCTTTGTAGTCCATACTGTGTCTTTTGCAACTGCTCAAAGGTGCTGTTACAGTGCAAAACAGTCCCAGATAACATGGGGACAAGTAGGCATGGCTGTGCTCCATTTTGAGCACTGAAATTTGAATCTCATATGATTTTCATGTGCCATGAGATATTGTCTTCTTTAAAAATGTAAAAACCTTAAAATGTAAAACCTTGCTGTCTGTACAAAGGCACATATGGGTCTACTTGGGTCATAGTTTACCAACTCCTGAGGTAAAGTTTCCCAGCCTCTGGCATCACCCCACCCTTCATTGCTTTGTTGTATACATACACAACTTGTACTATTATTTGTTCCTTGTTTTCCCCAGCTCAACTCACTTAATTTTTTTTTTGGCACTGGGGTTTGAACTCAGGACTTCACACTTGCTAGGTAGGCGCTTTACCACATGAGCCATGCCTCCAGTCCTCGACTCACTTAAAAAACAGTATTTTTGAAATCATGGGTTTGGTGTGACAGTTACATTTTTTCTAAAGCATACTTTAATACATATTTAACAATTTTAATTAAGAACGTAGGGCAAGGGATGCTTGGTGGTCGAGCACTTGACCAGCGTGTAAGAAGCCCTAGGTTCAATCCCCAGCACTGCCAACACACAAAATCTATTGATTGTTACTGCATCTCGAATCCAACTCTAGCCTCACTAGAGAGACATATATCATACTTTGGAAAATACCAATGTGGTAGAAAGAGTGTGACATTGGCAGCCATGAAAACTGAGACTAAGATTCAGTCCCCTAATGTCCTGAGCCTCAGATTCTGTGTCTTGAAATGAGGGATGAACTGACTGATTGTGGAAGTCACTTTCCACACTGGTATGCTTCAATAATATGAACTATAAATACAAAGATTTCCTTCTGACTCCCCACCACACTTACTTTTGAACTGTATTTGAATTTCAGTATCTGTGCTATGAATCAAAAGAGCTGAATTATGTGATTTATGTCTGTTTTAGTCTGTTCAGTTGCTGTTACAGAATATCATAAACAATAATTTCCTTCTAGTTCACGAGGCTGGAAGTGGAAGATCCAGGTGTTGGCAGATTCAGAGTCTGATGAGGACCTGTTTAATTGGTCATACACAGTTTTCTTCCCTTTCTGTCCTCACCTGACAAAAAGGGCAAGAATAATCTCTGGGGTCTCTTTTATAAGGACACTAATTCTGTTCATGAAGAGTCTACCCCCATACCCTGATCATCTCTGAGGGACCCATTTTCAAATACCATAATGCTGAGGACTAAATTTCAACATACAAATTTGGTGAGGAAGTCAAATTTTCAATCAACCAGTGTGTATAAATTGTTTTTTTTTATATTATAGCCTGTATGTAGAGGAAATATCCATGCTTTAAACACAGAGAGAAATTGGAGTAAATATTAATAGTCAATTTTCACCCCTCTGCCAGGGTGTGACCTACCCAGCCTGCCACGGAATGTGGAGCAAATGGGCACCACCTTTGGAGAGAAGTCGCCTGGCCACAACTTCTTTTTGTGGTAAGTGTGTTAGAATCATTACAAGTTTTATTTTGGAATGTCTTTTGGCTTCATGTAACTGAAAAACGTACCGAGAGTCTTAAAAAGAGTGTCTTTTTTTCACATAGAGTTCCAAAGGTCAGTGGGTGCTGGTGTTGGTTCTGGCGCTCAGTGAGTCATCCAGGGTGTAGCCCTGTTCTGACTCTGCACGGCTCTTTTTTCTCTTATGCTTGCTGCTCTGTAACCTTTCATTAGGAAAGCAAAAATGTCCACTTTTATTTCCTTGGCCTTAGTTGTTGTTATATGCTTTCTTAACCACAGAGAAGGCTAGAAAAGCAAGTTCCTAGCTGAGATTATCAAGTCCCCTCCTTGAATAAGTGCGATGACTTGTTCAAGGTCATGTGGGTACTGCCCAAGTTCACACTAATGCTAAGTCATGGAGCTGTAATGAGACAACCTGACTCTTGATATGGAACTTTCCTTAGTACACACTACTGGCATGTCCACATTGTCACAGAGCTATTTAAATTATTTTTTGCCATTATATTCCAGATAAAAATGAAGTATTATCTATTCATTTTACTAAAAGTGAGCTACTCGCCCCCAAGTAGGGATGTGACTTTAATTATTGGGTCTCCAAACTTCAACTTCCTTAGGTTGCCTCACTCCAAGCCATCCCTTTGGGACTGGCCCCTCTATGGATGGCTGGGAATAACTAGTATTCTGATCAATAGCAGAACCATAGCACAATGAGGCATGATGGCTCATGCCTGTAGTCCTAGCTACTCAGGAGGTGGAGATAGGAAGATCAAGGTTTGAGGCTATCCTGGGTAAAGGTTACTGAGATTCTAACTCAAAAACAAGCCTGGTGTGATGGCCCATGCCTGTGGTTCCAGCTACTTGGGAGGCAGAGGTAGGAGTATCGCTGGCCAAAGCTGGCCCATGCAAAAGCACGAACTAAAAGCAAAAAAGTGCTGGAGATATGTTATTTAAGTGGTAGAGCATTTGCTTCATTGAAATTCAGATTCTTCATCTAGGAGACAAAGTCCTTTTCTTTGCAGAGCTGGTCTTGTGAAGTCTTCTTTGAGTTCTCATTTCACTGTCACTATTCATATGGGTTGAGCTAGTCTCAGCGTGATTCCAAATGCCACCTTTTTTTTTTGTAATTAAAGAATTTATTCTTACCAGGCACTGGTGGCTCATGCCTATAATCCTAGCAACTCAGGAGGCAGAGATCAAGAGGATTGTGGTTTGAAGCCAGCCAGGGCAAATAGTTTGAGAGACCCCCCATCTCAAAAATACCCATCACACACTCTCAAAAATAATAAAAATAAAAAAGGCTGGTAGAGCGGTTCAGGTGGTAGCCTACCTAGCAACCATGAGGACCTGAGTTCAAACCCTAGTACTGCCAAAAAAAATGTAGCTTGACATACAAAAGAAGTTATTCTTGATGTTATTAATTCTTCCTCTTTAAGCTTCCTAAATACTTTCTTGCTGTTCCTTAGCTGCTGTGAAAGGGTTTGGTGCATGAATAGCTGTTCAAATTCTGCCTATGGGGCAGTGTTGCTGGAAGGATCTCACTCAGGTGCCATCTTGCTCTGCCTCTCTTTACTGGTCTGATTTTTCAAGCCAACTTGGGAAAATAAATATTCCTCTTTATTTCTGTGTTTTTATTTATCTCTTTTTTGCTTTCTCCTTTATTTTTAAATTTTAACTTATTTGGTGGTACTAGAGTTTGAACTCAGGACCTATGTTTGCTAGGCAAGTGCTCTACCACTTGAGCCACACTCCCAGACATTTACTCTCTCCTTTAGATGACAACAACAGCAATGATAAAAATGTTCCTGGGAATTTGGTGTGAGATAGTCTCTCTCGTCTCTGTTTTGTGCCTACGTTTGAACTGTATGCACAACTGAGAAATCTTTAGCTCCTTTTGCCCTGAAAAACTATCTCTGGCCTCTTGTTTGCCAGAGCACCTCCATGCTTACTACTGAGCTCACAGCAGCTCTAGAGGAGTATAGGACTCTGCCTGCTGACTTTGTAGATTCTTAGATCCTTGGCCTTGCTTTCTATGATGGCTTATTTGTAAGGCCTTTCATTTCGATTTGCCAGCAACTTGAGAATGACCAGCAGCCACTCCCCATTCTTAGTGTGTTTTTATAGCCCTAAAAGGGCTGATTGAAGAAATGGTTTGACTCTCAAGGAAAGTTACCTGGTCAAGGTCATAGGCTTTACTATATCTCCCAGGTTAGGTGTGGCTTTATTTCAATGAATAGTCAAGGGGAAATGTCATTAAAAGGAAACTCACGTTTGGGTTTAATCAGTTCCTAATCTCTAAAGATATTGGAGTGGGAAGAGGACTCTATAAAACATGAGTCACACCCTTTTGTCTTACTGTTGAGGAAACTGAGGCTGGGGATGAAATGGAGATTAAATTCTCCAGGCTAATGAGAACAGAACAGGGGACACTCTTTCACCCCAATTCAGCTACTTCTCTTCACAATCACTGAGGTCTTCCTCTGCCCTCTGTGGTGAGCACATAGGGTACTGAGATACACTGTGTTCCCTTGGGAAGACTGAGGACAGTGTGCTCTATTGGGATGTGCTCTACTGGGGGTGTAATAAAGGGGCTGTGAGTGAGTAATAGGAGATGACATTAAAGTGTCTGAAAGTATAAGGAAGGGTTTGATAGATGAAGAAGAGCAGCTTAGTTGTAGTTTCCCCGCATGAAAGAATCCTCCTTTCTTCTGTTTTTATTTTTTTGAGAGAGTGTCTTGTTATGTAGCCCAGTCTGACCTTGAACTCTGCATCCTACTACCTCAATCCCCCAATGCTGTGATTACAAGCATGAACCACCAGGCCTAGCTGAAAGAATGCTTCTTACAATGGGAAATTATTGGGCATTTTGGGGAGGCAGAATTGAATTATTACAAAATAAGACTTTGGATTTCTATGGACCTGAGTTCCTGGACAGGAAACCTGTCCTTATACCTCTGTGACTTCAGGCAATTTACTTCTCTTCCCAAAGTCTTGTTTTCTCCTATAAATGGGGGTAATATTGGTACCTGCCTCATCAGGTTGAGAAAAATCATGGATGCAGAATATTTAGCACAGTAGTTAGCACACAGAAAGCACTTACGCACTTTTGTGGGGCTTGGCATCACCTGTGCCAGAGCCTCCCATTACCCCTTCCAGGGAATTTGGCCTGGGGCAGAAGACTACCTTCTCTACACACAGAAGTCTACCTGCATCCTTTTTCTGACATAGACCCTGAGTGCTTGCCTTATTGTTTTAAGGAATTCTGAGGTTTGAAAAAAATGTGCTTTGTCATTCTGTGCATGATAAAGCAGTAATGGTGGCATTTGTGTAACCCTTTATAGCTTACAAAATGTCTTCACATACATAGCTGAGTGCACCCTCAAATCAATCCCATTCCTATCTTATCTCTGAATCAGTAGTTCACCTTCCTCAGGTGTCATGTTCAGATTCCATATCCCAGGCTGGGCCTTTCTTAGAGCGCCAGGCCCAGATTACAAGGATGTGATTTAATTGATTTCTCTGGAAGACCTCCCCCACCATTACCATTTCCTAAAGATCCTCCTTGGCACCAGATCCTGGAATGCAGAATTTCCTTTCATGCTGCTCACTTATCTGAAGGAAGAATTTTCTCACTCATGGCCTGGGGGAAATTTCAGATGACAACTTTTCAATTCAATTAATATTTATTGGGAGTTCATCAGGGTTTGTGTTTCTCTGCTAGATATCCTGCAGCTATACATGATAGAGAGGCCAGGTTACTGCCTCTAGACCTCATTATCTTGTCTAGACGAGATAAATTCCCCACACAGGTAAGTATTTACAAGGTTAAGTATTTCCAAAGCAAGAAATGTCAAATAGGTCTGGTGGAGTGGCTGAAGTGGTAGAGCACCTACCTAACAAGCACAAGGCCCTGAGTTCAAACCCCAGTACCGCCAAAAAGAGAAAGAAATGTCAAAGGACATTACAATTTAGATTGAAGGTCTTAATTCATTCTCTCTTCTCTCTTTCTTCATCTTCTTTCCCCTCTCTTCTCTCTCTCTCTCCTGGAGATGAAACCCAAGGCTTTGACCTTGTTAGGCATTTGAACTATGCCCCCTGATCTTTATGCTTTTTATTTTGTTTTTGAGATAGGGTCTTTGCTAACTTTGCTCAGGCTGGCCTTCAACTCATGATCCTCCTGCCTCCATCTCCTAAGTAACTGGGAGTATAGGTGTGTTCCACTACCATGCCTGGCAATTGACTTTGTTTTCAATTCTAGAATCAGCAACAGTTCATTTGTAAAATAGATTATTCCAAATGGGACAACAGAAGAGACTGATTTATGGACAGAGAAAAGCTGAAAAAGAAAAAAAAGCAAAACCACAGAACAAAAAGCAGACCGGTCATTTGAAAATTACTTTCCTTATGTGGCATCAGGGACAAGAGCACAGAATAATAGAGAAATAACTGGTTAACATCAGGATACATTTTTTTTTTTTTTAATGTAAGGAACAAGGCGGAAGAACACTGTTATCATGCCCGTTGAAATGGGAAATTTGCTGCTATCTCTTTTTTCTCCTGGTTTCTTGAAAAGTGAGATAAAGGGCTCAGTTTTTGATATGGAATTTATGCATGACTGACTCCATTTTGATTTTTAATATGGACTGTTGGGGCCCAGTGGAAGAACCTTTTCCAAAATGATGGCCTCCTGCAATTTTTATTTAATAGAAATAAACTTAAAAGTGTCCCAGTTATGAAGTAGATGGAGACAACAGCTTTCCTGCCTTCCTGGAATTCAACTGTTTCCTTCTTTTTTTTTTTTTCCTCTCAAAATCAAAGACATAGAAGCATGATCCTTTTAATAGTTTAATGTCTCTCATTTAAAGACCTAGGTGAAAATCTTTGGAACTATGAGCTCTGAAAACAGGGTCCATATGTTCCTTCACTTGCCATCTTCAGTACCCAATATTCTACATGGCTGAATTTTCAAATTTCTCTTCCATTTTTGTCATTTTTGGATTCCATTTTCAAATGCAATTCTAAATTGTGGTGCTTGAGCAATCTTTGCCTAAGTCCTGGATGGTCTCTGGGTGGAGTTAAAGGGCAGCCTGGTGACCTTCCTCTCCTGGAAGCTCTGTCTTAAGGCACACACTAGGAGTTTGCCTGACTCTCTCCCGATGGAGGTAGTTTGACTTGGATTGAGCTAAATGAACTGTCAATGAGTTGAGAAGGTTTGCATGCCAATTGGCCAACTTCTCTCAATCTTTTCTTGTTCCAGGTTCCTATGCGGGGGCAGTGGTTGCCATGCCCCTGGCTGGGGTATTGGTGCAGTACATTGGATGGGCCTCGGTCTTTTATATTTATGGTAAGTAATTTGACTTCATGAGTTCACATAGTGACTCGTAGACATGGTAGTTTCCTGTATTAGGGTCTGGCTGAGAGTTTATTATATGAAAAAAGAAATTACTAAGAAAAGTTTGTTGTATTAGTGGAATTCTTATTAATAAGAATTAGTAATTCTTATTAATTTAATGTTTATATTAAAGTTGACTTTTTTTTAAACAAGCAGAACATTATCTTTCTTTAAATACCAGTTAACAATAGGAAAATCAACAAAATAATTTCTCTTAGCTGAACAGACTGTTATTTCAGACTACTATTAAAAGCTGAAAAACTGTTGAGAGCTGGTGGCTCATGTCTGTAATCCCAGCTACTCGGGAGGCAGGATCAGAGGACTGTGGTTTGAAGTCAGCCCAGGCAAATAGTTTTCAAGACCCTATCTCAATAAAACCCATCACAAAAAACAGCTGGTGATGTGGCTCAAGGTGTAGGCCCTGAGTTCAAACCCCAGTACCACAAAACAAAACAAAACAAAAGCAATAAAAAAATTGAAAAACTTTGAAATAGAAGAAAATGAGACATAATCAAACCTTTGTTTTCTAACTGCAGGTATGTTTGGCATTGTTTGGTACATGTTTTGGCTGTTGCAGGCCTATGAGTGCCCAGCAACTCACCCAACAATATCCAACGAGGAGAGGACCTATATAGAGACAAGTATAGGAGAAGGAGCCAACTTAGTCAGTCTAAGTGTAAGTATAAATGGATGGATAAGTCTCACTTCTTTTCTATGAGTAGTTATCTTTTCAGAAAGGGTATCAATATCTTTACTAAAAATCACATGATATTTTTTACTCCCTAGAAATTTAATACTCCATGGAAAAGATTTTTCACGTCGTTGCCGGTTTATGCAATCATTGTGGCAAACTTTTGCAGAAGCTGGACCTTTTATTTGCTCTTAATAAGTCAGCCTGCTTATTTTGAAGAGGTCTTTGGATTTGCAATAAGTAAGGTAAACACACAGATGCCTCAAACATTCTTGAACTTTTATTCTCTTGATTTTATTGAGAATATCTTTATAAAATAATTAAATTGCTGATCATAATTCAAAACAGTTCTGTGACACCTAATAACCTGGAGGTCAGACAAGTTGTGCATTCTGTGCATAATATATTAGCTACTTAATTTCTTCTTAGTAAGGATCAGAACTGTATTAAGCTGCTTTCAAAAATTGAGGTTCTACCCAGTCTTAAAGTGTTTTTAAAGCTAATTCAATACCTTATTAGGCAAGGATAAAAAGATTTGACAAGTATGGGTTTTTTCTCCTTATAAACTATTCATTGAGTAGCAGAAAGAATCCTAACGCTCATTTTTCAGACCACCTCTCTCTCTATAATGATGGTTGGTTGCAGAAGTAACCAACATTGCTTGTGATGGCTTAGAAAGAGTCTCTTTCAATGTCCTTAGCCATTGTCATTAGTCTGTGTGTGTCTCAGGAAAGGAGGCTTTGGATGGTGAGACATAAAAGTTCAGCCTAAGAGAATAAAACTTCTTTCCTACAAGGGAGAGAACCACAGCCTAGCAGAGGTAGATGTCTACGTAGCTATAGATACTGTCGGACGAGACCATGGAAGAGCCAGCATAGTCACTTGATGGTGGCTGTCATGAGTGAGCACTCTCCAAGTGCTCTGCCTTCTTCATGTCAAGACCCATGCTGACTGCTGGGGCCTCTGTGATTAATAAAATTTCTCTCTGTCCTCAGGGACTTCCAATGTAGACAGATTAGTCTATATTCATAATCATTTACTCATTCATCATTTATTATGAAATTCAGACCTCTCTGGATCCTACATTAGATGATTAAATTTAGTGGTGGCTGTGAGTTGTGGAGTGGGGTGAACAGGGAACTTTGGAGCTACATCTTTCAGAAGTAATGAAAAATGAAAGATGACTCACTGTTTCTTTTTCTTCCAGGTGGGTCTCTTGTCAGCAGTCCCACATATGGTGATGACAATTGTTGTGCCTATTGGAGGACAACTGGCTGATTATTTAAGAAGCAGAAAATTTTTGACCACCACTGCTGTTAGAAAGATCATGAACTGTGGAGGTACTGTGGACTTTGGAGAGGGCTTCCATGGCTTTTACAGAATTAGAGTAAATGGAACTTCAGAACATGTTTTAGAGGTGATGTCTAGTCATCAGAATGGATCTTAAAGACACCTAATTCCATCCTCCCAGCAGACAGTTTTTTGTTCATCATGCCCCTATCAAGTGGTTATCCAGCCTACACTTATGCAACCTGAGATAGGACAATGTAGGTGAGGGCTGATAAATCAGGACACTCTTAAAACCAAAGAAATGTTTCTTTTATCTACTCTTAAGCCAGAGTAATATGACTTCCAGTTACATGTCTGTTTATTGTTTACTTTTTCATATATCCTTCCATATTTAATGTTTGTTTATGGAGCTTATTTCCTTTTCTCCTTCCTTTTCTGCACATACACAGAAGGAAAGTATTTTCTCTGCATAGTCTTCTTTCTTTCCAATATATGCTTGTGTATGAGCATATGCATATGCACATATGTGCATATACACACAAAAGTACACACAGACCACATTCTTTTCTGCCTTTTTTTTAAGTTCCTGCTTTGTGTTTTGATTTTGCAAAGACAAAGTGAGAGTTAGGCATTTTCTCAAAAGAGGTAGTGAAATTAGTTATGAACCCCTACAACATTTACGACTGTTCACATTTTTAAATTTCTCTATTTTCTTTCTTTTTTTTATTTAAAAGCTACTAGGGTTTGAACTCAGGGCCTTCACCTTGAGCCACTCTGCC
Source organism: Castor canadensis (assembly GCF_047511655.1). Classification (NCBI taxonomy): domain Eukaryota; kingdom Metazoa; phylum Chordata; class Mammalia; order Rodentia; family Castoridae; genus Castor; species Castor canadensis. Next base: position 137,303,990 of record NC_133393.1, read on the forward strand.
AGCCCCCGCCACCTTTTTTTTTCTGAGATGGGGTCTTGTGGAACTATTTGCCAGGGCTGGCTTCAAACCATAATCTTCCTGATCTCTGTCTCCTAAGTAGCTAGGATTACAGGCATGGACCACCAGTGCCTCTGTTTTCTTCTTAGCTCATTTGTTTTGCTTTTTTTTTTATTCATTTATTTTTTGGCAGCACTGGGGTTTGAATTCAGGGTCTCACACTTGCTAGGCAGACCTCTTACTGCTCTTATTGCTTGACCCACTGTATCAACTCTTGTTTTGCCTTTTAAATTAACATTTATTGAGTGCTTTCTGTGCCAAATACGAAGCTAGGTTCTTTAAATACATTATTTTATTTAATCCTCATAATCACCCTATGGGTCCAGTACCATTACTCTGTGTAGTTTACAGAAAGAAATTGTAAAAAGTGAGATAAAATAAAGTGACTTACTCAAGTAGTAGATTATGTGCAAGACATCAGGTCTGACTGAGCCCATTGCTGATGCTCTTGTTACTCTTTGTTGGGGGGAGGGTGACTGAATGGAGGTAGAGGACAGCACCATCTATGGACAGGAGGTCACAACTGGGATATTAAATTGAAAAGGAGAGGATGGCCATGCTCTGACTCCAGATTAGATGGGTCAGGTCCATTTAGAAGGGAAGAATGTGTGTGGAGAGATAGGAGCAAGCACATTTCGGCCTCACAGCCTCATGAGGACATAGTATGAATAAAAAGACTAGAACCTGGTAACCAGGCAGAGATGCTTGGGACTGACTTTAGCTTGAATTTTTGTCTAGAAGACTGAGGTCAGCAGGTATAGTCCTGTTCTTTGGTGGGCAGAGGTGAAGCTCTGAGGCACTAAATTTAGGATCCTCTCCAAGATAGCTGTAGTAGGCAAAAAAATGTCTATTTGACTCTCAGAATATGCTTACTCACATGTCAAAAAGGGCTTGGCAAATGTGATAAAATTAAAGATCTTGAGATGGGGAGGTTATCCTACATTATCTGGGTGGAACCAGTATAATCACAAGGGTTCTTACAAGAGGAGGCTACAGGGTGAGTGTCCGAGAAGGAGGTTTGATGATGGAAGTGGGAGTCAGAGTGATGTAAGTACAAGCTAAGAAATGCAGGCAGACTCTAGAAGATGGCAAGGCCAAGAACGCAGTCTCCTCTGGAGCCTCCACAATGAATATAGCTCAGCTGGTAGCTTGCTTTCAGCTCAGTAGGACTCCTTTAGGACTTGTGATTTCCAGAACTGTACAATAATAAAATTTGTGTTGTTTTGGACCATTAAGTTTGTGGTAATTTGTTATAGTAGCGATTAGAATCTACTAAAGTAGCCGAAGTCTCACTTCTCTAATTGTCAAATTCTGTACCAGTTTACAGCCCTCCACCCCGGGCCATGGACATTTCTGTCTGTGACTTTGCTCCTTCCTTTTCTCTTTACTGTGAGTCCTGTTCATCTTCATCTCTCACCCCAGTCTTTTCTACATGTCTGTTATGGCTTGAATATAAAATGGCCCCAAAGGCTCATGTGTTGAAGGTTTGGTTGCCAGCCAGTGGCACTGTTGAAGGGTGATTGAACATGCTAACTTCATTAATGGTTAACTCACTGATGAGTTCATAGCTGAGTGGACTATTAGGAAGTGGGGTTTGACTGGAGGAAGAGGTCACTGCAGGAGTGTTATTCCTTTGAAAGGAATATCTTGTCCCTGGCATCTCTCTTGCTTCTTAGCTTCTATGAGGTAGGCAATTGTCCTTCACTCTTCTACTATGATGTTTTACCTCAGCACAGGCCCTGAAACATAGAGCCAAGTGAGCATGGCCTGAAATCTCTGAAACTGAGACAAAAAAAATCCTTCTCTCCTTAAGTTGTTTACCTTAAGTATTTTGTCTCAGTAATGAAAAGCTGACTAAAGCAACATCTTTTCCCATTTGGTTCAGGTCTTTTCCTCTTGTGTTTAAAGAACCACATCAGCCTCTAGCGGTCCCTTTATGGTCATATGAATTGGGGGACAACTCATCATGTGATACTTTATTACAGTCTTGTTGGAAAGCATTCTAAGCAGAGGGGAAAAAGCATGTATGATGGCCCGAGGCTAGGCATGAATGTGATATGTTTGAGAACAGAAGGAAGGAAAGGCAGAATGGTAGGTGAGGTAGAGAATGATAGGATGTAAGACCAAAATGCTCAGCTGGAGTTGGACCCAGGCGGGTCTTAGAGACACATTCAGTACTTGGCTTTTTGTTGAAATGATTGGGAAGCAAATGGATTAAAGCAGGTGTATTAGTTACTTTTCTGGTTGCTGTGATGAAATACCTGACTGAAATAACCTAAGGGAGGTAGGACTTATTTTGGCTAATAGTTTCAGAGACAACAGTCCATTGTTCTTGGCTCATTGATTCTGGGCCTGTGGTGAGGCAGAACATCATGGTAGCATGATTCACTTTACAGCAAACAGAAAGGGACCAGGGCCAAGGACACACCCTTGGGACCTATTTCCTCCATCTAGGCCCCCACCAGCTGGGGACCAGGGGTTCAACATATGAGCCTATGTTGAATTTCACATTTAAACTCTGACAGTAGGGAAAGGACATGATCTGATTCATGTTTTCAAATCTGGAGAATGAAACATAGGCCACACGCAGGAAGACCAAGTATAGGCTATTTTAGTTGTCCAGTCAAGACATGGTGGACATGTCTTGAATTAATGGTGATGGAAATGGAGGAAATTCTATGAGTCAGCTTTTCTCTTCTTTAAGATCTAAATAGTAAGCCAGGCATGTGGCACATGACTATATTCTCAGCACTAGGGAAGCTGAGATAGGAGGATTCTGAATCCCAAATCATCCTGGACTCTGTCTCAAAAACCAGAACAAAATGAAATAAAAAAACCCACAACAAAATAATAATTGTATTAATTTCAGATGATAATCATGAGAGTTAAGTGAAGCAATGCGTAATTGCACGTGGTATATTTTTCAATCTGTGAAAGCTTCTCAATTAATATTAGTGCTTTTTCTTCTTTTGTGTTCAAGATACTGAGAAAGAAAAGTTTTCCAAAGGAGGCATTCCACAAATACCAGCTATTCAATTGTATTTCTGTTGGCTAAAATTATGTACTTCTAAATTAGCAAGTTGAAAGAAAATCATGGATTAATACTATTTTTAAAACCTCTTCTAAACCCAGATGCCCTGAAGACTCTTGAACATATTTTGAGGAAATAAATATCTTGCTCATATTTAGTTCTGTCCCATCACTGAGACATTGTTTCTGTGTAATTGGTGGAGCTGTTTCTGCCTTGGACTTTGGGCTACTATTTGTACCTATGTGCTGCATTTAATACCTTGCCTATACAGCTTCATTTGATCTTCCAGTGTCCTACAAGGTTGTACTGGTATTTCCATTTCATTGGATTATGAATTTGAGGAGTGAAGTAATTTGTTCAAGGTCACACAATTCCGAGGTAGAGCCAGGCATGTCTGACTATACAGATGGATAGATAGATCTGGAGAACAAAAGGAAATGCCCTGGTGGTAGTGGTTTGCTTTGATTTTTTTTTAGGAGTAAAAATCAGGGCAAATGAGACTTGATTTGGCATGTTGCCTTGGAGGTAACTGTAGGTCAGTCGTGTGGAGATGTCTGGAATCAGCAGTCTCCAGAACAAAGCCCCACTAATTATCTCCCCACTCCCAGGACATTTCATATACTGCAAATGGTATTCATGCCATCTTTCTGTCTGCTGTTAGCTGAACTTTTTCTTTCATTTTTTTTGATGAGAAGAAACTAATTCATAATTTTGTCATTTTTAAAAAAAATTCTACTAGACTCATTTGTTCTGAATGGAAGGAACAGAAAGTATTTTTGTCTTCCTGCATTTTCTGAACAAATACCTCATTTTTTAAAAAAAAGAGACCTTAGAGCTTGGTGAACTAATGAAAGGGAAGAACTTTGCTGTATGCTTCATGAATTCTAAGATGTGTTTTATTTCAGATAATCACTACAGCTGTCTGGTTGCTTTAAGCAAGAAATACTGGAGAAGTGTATTCTTTTTATGTGAGAGGTTACAACTTATGTGGTCAAAGGAGATTCATTAACAGCATGTAGAAAAGTTTTAATATTTAGAAATGTCAGGGCAACTGCCCATGAATTAACTAAAACCATTTCCCACCCCAGAAGCATCTCTGGAATTACTGCACCAGGACAATGTTAGAAAGTTACTGCACCAGGACAATGTTAGAAAGTTTACAGCATGCCCAGGTAAGATTAGCACAGTCATGTAGTCGTGAAACATATAGGTAATACACAAGCACTGGGCCAGAGTATATGAACAAGAAACTTGGACTTGTGGAACTATGGATTCTTACTTGATAAATCAATAACTTTAGGTTGACTGACATGATTCTCATCTGCAGGCTTTGGCATGGAGGCGACCCTGCTCCTGGTGGTTGGCTTCTCCCATACCAAAGGGGTGGCTATCTCCTTTCTTGTGCTTGCTGTAGGATTTAGTGGCTTTGCTATTTCAGGTAAAGTATCCTTTAGGTTTCTGAATCTTGACTTATAGATTTATTAGGTTTCAAGAGGAAGGAAGGATGAGAACCTGGTGGTAGTGTTTTCTCTTTCTTTTTTTTTAGGAGTTAAAAACTCCTAAAACCCTTCTTTCAGTAGCTAGGCCATTGCCAAGGAGCAGGGCCATTGCTGAGAGAGTTTTATCTAGTTGGAGTAAGATCTGTGGGGATGATCTTTGGATCACATTTGAGCTGGGATTCTCCCTACTTATCTGCATAGGAAAAGATACAAATGCAGGAGACTTTCCTGAGGCATGGGCTCAGACTCAAGCATGTGACCTGAGTCAGCCTAGGTCACCCTACCTAACAGAGGCTGTTGTGACTCTTTCAATCCTCACTTCCTGCTGGAGGACTGATATGGTAGCTCAAATGATTGTCATTTGACATAGAGCATCAGAAGTTTTTTGGAGTGGAAAACTTCCTTAAACTTGACCCATTTCATTAGTATCATTTTCCAAATAAGAAAATACAGGTCCAGAAAGGGGAAGTGACTTTCAAAACTGGTAGAGCAGGTTAATAACAATAATAACAATGACGTGAGCTTACTTTGATCAAGTGTAGACTCTGTGCTCGGGACACTCAAAGCCCTCTATGTGTATTAAGCTCTGTCATTCTCACAGTTACCCTAAGGGGTATCAGTGCTACTAAAACCCCCAGTTTACAGGAATAAAAACCAAGTTATTGGGAGAGGCCAGAGTACAATAATATTATGTCTTTTTGACTTCAAAAGCATTGTGTGCAAAACTACATGAGAAAATAATTGGGTTATTTACGGCAAAATTTACATCTATCTCACAACATTGTGAAGCAAGTACTAATATCAGAATTCTACTGATTTTTTTTCACTACTTTACTTATATTTATCGAAAGCTCAGAAAAAAATGGGTACTTTGCTAATGTCACACAGTTGGTAGTGAAGGAAGGACGGAAGCACAGATCTGCTTGGCTCAAAGTCTGTGTTCTTTGCATTAGCTTACACTACCTTAAATATCAAATAGGATGGTAATGTGCCAAAACAGAAAAAAGGCGTGAACTCTGGTCTAAACTACCCTAAAACAAGGGCTTGGGGTGTCTATCAAACAAACAGAGCTGATGAGTAGTAAATTAGAAAAAAATGTCTTCTTAGCTTACAGCTAAGAAATTGGGTTTGGAAGTGCATTGACCTTTCTTAACTACTTATCATGTACTAATTTTCTAAATTATTTAAGTTCTCACCCAGAGATTGGAGAGGTATAACAGCAACCTTATAGGGTCTGTGGGAGGATGAACTGAGGTCTTTCATGCATTCACTCACACTTCCCACTAGCTAGGCACTGTTCGCAGCACAGGGCTATTGCAGTGAACAAATCAAAGATTCTCCCTTCATAAAACTTTCATTCTAATGAAAATAAGGTATTAGAAACCCTTAGCACAGTGCCAGATGCAGAAGAAGCTTAATACGTATTTAAGATTGTTGTTGTTTATTGTGCACGCTAGCCCAGTGCGTCTCGATCTCTCAAACTTCAATGTACACAGACACTGAAGATTCACAGAATGCAGATTCTTATTTAGTAGGGCCAGAGTGAGTCTTGAGAGCCTGCATTTCTAATGAGCACTGCAGTGTTGCTGATCAACAATCTATACTCTGTGTGTGTATTGCTGGGAATTGAACCCAGGGTCTTGTGCACGCTAGGCAAGTGCTCTGCTATAGAGCTACATCCCCAGCCCTTGTTTTTTTAAAACAAGGTTTCAATATGTAGCTCAGCCTGGCCTTGAACTCACTATGTAGCCTAAGCTGGCCTTGAACTTGTGTTCCTCTGGCCTCAGTCTCCTGAGTGCTGGAATTACAGATGTGAACCACTGTGCCTAGGGAGGAGTTCACACTCTGAGTAGCAAGGATTGATCAGTCATGACTTGCTTCCATTCGGATGTTGAGGAACACCTTCTCTTGATAACTTTGATGCAAAACAGATTCATATTCTGTTTCCAGAGATACAGGAAATGTTCAGGTTCACATTACTTCCTTTCCCTGGATTGTCAATTAAGTTGCAATCAGAAGTAGAGGCACCCAGTCCTCCCAGTCACAATAGCTGCCTTTCGTAAAGCCCTTGGTTTGTGCTTGCCATTTTAAAAATAGGGTCTCATCAGGAACCGGTGGCTTATGTCTTTTATCCTAGCTACTCAGGAGGCAGCAATCAGGAGGATCATGGTTCAAAACCATCCTGAGCAAACAATCTGCAAGACCCAATCTCAAAAAAAACCTATCACAGAAAGAGGGCTGGTGGAGTGGCTCAAGGTGTAGGGCCTGAGTTCAAGCCCCAGTACCGCCAAAAAATAAAAAAAGGTCTCATTTCATCCTCTTTGCAATCCTGTGAGAAGGGCCGCTACATCTATTTTACCAATGAGGAAACTGAGGCTCGTAGGAGTGATTTAACCTGCCAAAGTACATTGAGTATCTTAAATTAGAATAAAAGTCTGATAATGCTGACATGCTCGGAGGGGCTGTGGCCATGGAGAGGGTGATCATTCCTCAGGATCTCATATGTGCAGCTTCATCAGGAATAAATTGGGATTATAGACAAGAAAGCTGAGACAGGAGAGGCTGGACAGGTGTGAGGAATGAGTGACACCTGCTTTGGGAAATGTCCTAGGTAGAGAAGACAGACTCTAGCTTGTAACTGTTTTATCTGCTACAAAAATCTATCAATAGCTTAGTTTCCTAGCGATTTCCTCCCACCACCAACACCAGAATTGTGCAGCTAGAAACCTAAATGGCTTTTTTGATATATCTTTAGCAGAACACAGGTGTCTAGGCTGGCCTTATAACAGAATCTTACAGCTAGCAGTCATGTTAATTGTTTCTTATCTCTGGACTATTTTCTAATAAAGTATTTATTGCCTTCAAATCACAGTAAGATTAATTAATTTTGCAGCTGTTTTATATTCTGATTGTCTGACAGTGTGATCTAAAAGAGAGGTATAATTTGTTACAAAAAGAGATTTTCTTAAAATTTCTCCCTGAATGGAGGTAGAAAAACAATCAACCAATATGCCAGATTAGAAGAAAAAATGGTTTTAAATAGGTTTAAACCTATTTCGGTTCTTTGCACAGAATAGAGAACTTAATAACAAACCAAAGGAAAATCAAAGCATGAATAAATAAAACCTACAACTCCTTGCTGTAATTTCAGTAGCTCAAGTTGGTAATTTATAAAACAACTATTTATTGAGTGACTGCTAGGTGCCAGACACTTTGCTGGTTCAGGGAAGATAGTGGTAAACAAGACAGATGGCTAGCAACCCATCAAAAACATACTTGTTGCTGGACAGGATAGAGCAATTCTATAGTTCCAGCTACTCAGGGAGCTGAGATAGAAGGATTGCTGAAGTCCATAAATTTGAGACCCATCTGGGCAATATAGGAGACACCATCTCAAAAATATAAATAAAAAATAAAGAGAAAAAAAATTTTAAAAGTGAATTCAAGAAAGACTGTAAATGTTGACTTTCACCCCTATGTGCCATGTAAGTAACACACATTATTTATCTTAATTCTTACACAATTTTATAAGAATGATTGCCTCAATTTATAGATGAAGAAACTGAGGGTTTTAGCCTCTTTCATAGCTTTGCCGTCTCTGGCTTTCTGTCTTCTTCCTTCCTTCTGTTTATTCCTTTCTCCTGGAAAGCAGAATGACAATGAGGTGTTGGTGTTGCCCATGTCCAGGGCAGCATTACGTTTTGATAGAAGACCTCAGACACAGGGAGTTGCTTATTGGTAACAGCAGCAGCTGCAGCAGCAGTGACAGTAGCAGTTAGAATAGCTTAGCTATTTGCCAAGGGCTCCCAGGTGTGTATTTTCCTGTCTCTGGTCACAGCATCTTTAAGAGGCGAGTAGTAATATTATCCCTGTATTAGAGATGAAGAAACAAAGGTCAAAAAGGTACTTGTTACATGGTGGAAATAAGATTTAAATCCAAATGTTCAGACTCCAAATCAAGCAGGTGTGTGAATGTGTTTTGTAAATTACAGAGGGTTCTGCCAATGTGTGTGCAAATGTTATTAGCAGTAAGTATACTTTTCAGTAAGTCGTGTGGCCAGGAAGGCAGAATTTATGAGTGAGCTCAGGGCTAGGAGGGGCCACATTAGGAGGCAAAGTTTGGTTCCACAGGATTTGATTATTTGCTTTAAATAAATGCAGTCTAGTCTTTAAGTTTTTAATTCCCCCTCCCCCGCAACACTATAGTTCGCAGCTCCAAATCTGCAGGGCACACATGCTGTAATTCTCCCCATCCAGAGCCCATGTAGACATTGCTGATCAGTCAGAGGCAGCATGTTTTCCTGCTCTATGCAGACACAGCCTGGCACTGTTCATCTTGGTAGACCATCCGTCAGTCTCACGCTGCAGAGGTGAAGTAGACTAATGAGAGCTGGGGCAAGCCATGTGTTTTACCGAGGGTGTGTGTTACTCTTTTCTTGACTCTGATTTTGAGATTCTGGCTTCATTGCAGGTTTTAATGTCAACCACTTGGACATTGCCCCCCGCTATGCCAGCATTCTCATGGGGATCTCAAACGGAGTGGGAACCCTCTCTGGAATGGTCTGCCCTCTCATTGTTGGTGCAATGACCAAGCACAAGGTAATGAGCTCCTTTGTAGCTATCGGTTATAATATCAGAGGTCAGAGGTGCTGCACAAAATGGAGCTCTCCAGGCCCAACCCCAGCCTGTAAACGTGTGTCCCTTAACCTTGACTGTGTCTTGAACATTTTCCTCCTCTTCCTTTTCTTTCTCTTCTTCCTCTCTTTTTCTGTTTTTTTTTTTTTTAAATCATGTTTATTTATTTTTGTTTGTTTCATTTTTTTGAGACAGGGTCTCTCTATGTAGCCCAGACTGGCCTAAAACTCATGATCCTCTTGTCTTAGCCACCTGAGTGCTTAGGTTATAGGGATTAGCCCACGCCTGGCTAAGTCATTTTTCATTGATGGCACCAAGGGTAATTGTTGTTCAGTTCCACATTTTATCACCTGAGAAATAAGTGTTTGGGGGATAGGGGTGAAGGCCACAGAAACTGTTGAGAGACACAAAGAAGAAACTGAGGTGATCAACTCAGGATGAATGAGTTACCCAATATTGTTTTATAATTCATAGTACTTAAACTTTATAGCCCATATCCATCGATAGCTTAGAACGTCCCAGCATAAAAGTATTAGTGCTGTTATACTTCCTTGTTAAGAAGAAAATAAACAAGACATTAATGACCCTGCCTAAGAACTTTCAAGGGTGTGGCACTCAGAACTTACAGAACCTTTTTGTATTTAGATGAACATGGATGGTTAGTTTAACCACCCAGAATTCAACTGCAGGGCCCAGGAATATTGTATCTCTGCCACTGAAGAAAGTTCACGAAGTTGCTTTAGGCAAATATTGATATCATGGTGTTTTTGCCTATTTTTGTGTGTGTGTGTGGTAGTGGGGTTTGAACTGAGGGCCTCATGCTTTCTAAGTGGGTGTTGTACCACTTGAGCTACTCCACCAGCCCTTACCCACTTTTTTAGTTGGATTGATTATTACAAAATTGACTTTAGAAAGTCTTCCATATCCTTATTGAAGAAAATGTGAGGTAACTTTTCTTGCTTTTTGATAGAAAAGGAAAGTGAGATTTGGGGATTTTCTAGGTAGGAGATCCATGCTTTTCCTCTATGGTCCTGAGATGATGGGACTGGTCACTTGTCTATTAAATCCAAAATACTATCTTCCCCTAACTTTAAACACAAGTTCTCATTATTTTTTTGATTTACTACTTTTAACATAGGAACTATGATTACCAATAAGTTATAGCTGTCCACACTGTAATGGTTCAAATATTGTTATGTACCCAACAGCAAGCAAGAGGCAGAGCTCTGTTATTTAAAATAGTGGGGTCCTATAGCAAGTTTTGCCTCTATGTGAGAGAAAACCCCATTTGTATATTTAGAAGAGTTGTGTAATGGTGCGTCATGTATTTTTATATGTTGTTTATTTTTAAATTCCCTTCCTTCCTTCCCTTCCTTCCTTCCCTTTCCTTCCTTCCTTCCTTCCTTCCTCCTTATTTCCTTCCTTCCTTCTACTTTCTCTCTTTTGTGGCCCTGGGGATTGAACTCAGGGCCTCATGATTACTAGGCAAACACTCTAATATTTGAGCCATATCTCATGTCATTAAAATGTACTTTTAAAATTAAAAAAAATGTATATTCATTATAATCTTCACTTTCATATTTTAAATACTCAAATTAATTATGGATCCTAGACACAGCTTCTCACACACGTCCTCCCAAGAAGCATAGTGCAGCCTTTGGGGTGGACAGGTGCTTTTGTCCAAGTGGAGGCCTTCTCAACACACTGCTCCTCTCTGTTTTTGGTTAAAATATCAATTTTTACTTTATCCCCTTGTTTAGACTCGTGAGGAATGGCAGAACGTGTTTCTCATAGCTGCTCTGGTGCACTACAGTGGTGTGATCTTCTATGGGGTCTTTGCTTCTGGGGAGAAACAGGAGTGGGCTGACCCAGAGAATCTCTCTGAGGAGAAATGCGGAATTATTGACCAAGACGAATTAGCTGAGGAGACAGAACTCAATCATGAGACTTCCATGAGTCCCAGAAAGAAGATGTCTTATGGAGCCACCACACAGAATTGTGAAGTCCAGAGGAAGGAATGGAGACGCCAGAGAGGAGCCACCTTGGAGGAGGAAGAGCCCACATCTTACCAGAATGAAAAGGGGAACTTCTCAGATATACCCTAAAGTCTGAGGGGGCACGTCTGTCTTCTCTTCACCTTAGAACCAGAAAGTATCCATACCTATTGTCTTCCCCATAGCCCAGCTTTCCAGAGAGCCACATTTGGGGACACTGGAGGGGAGGAGATTAAGTCAGCAATAGACGAAAGAGAAATATTGTCTTGCAATGACACTTGTAACTTTGGAGCTTGCTCTCAGGTGATAATCATAACTTTTTAAAATTGGCAGTTGACCTTTTCTCTCAAAGAACTGAACTCATTCAGAAAGAAATAACTAGAAGAATAAGGAACACAATACCATGTTGTTCAAGAAACATTGAGGGAAATGGCGATATTTGGCCTGGAGGAGAGTAAATGATAGCCACGCAGAGGAGGGTTTCCTGTTCCTAGTAAGAGCTGTTGCTCATGGAGGCCCTCTGTTGTGCCAGGTGCTTTGTAAACATTCTTAGTTAATCTCCACACACATCTATTATCCCCATTTTGAAACTAAAGCAACAAGAGATAACTTGCCCAAAGTCATCTTGCCTGGATGGGCTGGGATTGGTGAAGCCTCAGTAAGTGACAGTTTTAGGAACGATTTCAGCTCAGTGTAAGGAAGATATTTGTAACAGTGTCAACTGAAAATGGAATGAGTTGTCTTGTGTGGAATTCCCTATTTGCCAGGAAGTATTGAGTTACTGTGGCAGAGGGGATTCAAACATATGATGGTCTAGATGCCCAGGTCCTATAGACCCTAAGGGTTCTATATTACCTGAAGAGTCAAACAATTCTGCAAATTCAGTTTTTAAAATAATGATCACAGACTATAATAGTAAAAAAGCAGCTAAGCAAGATAATCACATTTCTAGGACTCCAACAGCCAGAATGGCTGAAAAGAAGTAAACAGGGGTTAGCTATTAAATTTCAGCCTTCTATAATATCAAAATATGATTAAATAATGTCCCAGATTATTTAAAAATCTTTAAGACATTTAATAATTTCAGGAGTTAGTTAATGAATTTTATTAGGCAAAGTTCTCCTGAAAGAGTCTTCTGTTTAAGTGAATATATGTCTTAGTCATTTCTGCTGTTTGAAGCTATTAGGAAATTTGACCACATTATATAAAATTATGATTGAAGTGTTCATCATGACGATTTGGAAAAATAGCCAAGAAAGCACAATAACATAGCAGCATTTATACAGGCAAAAACTAGAACGTAAACACCTTGGACAACTGGACTGTGTGGTTGGTGTTGAAAAATTCATCTTTAATTGCATCAGGCAATCATGTGGACACTCTAGATACATTAAAAATAGAATGCTGTCAGGGAAAAGGTTACTTGAAAACAAAATTATTTTCCTGTTCATTGGTTTTGAAATTTTATTCTTATTTTCAGAAGAAAAATTTAATATCATGGAAAAACATTATAGATTTGCTTGTAGTTTATTACAGTGTTTTTTTCCCCCCTAATTTCTCTCACATATATTTCTGGTCCCTCGTTGTACTTGTGGGGTTGTAATGCATTTTATAAAAATAATAGTTTTGTTTAAAAATAATTGTCTGACTTTCCATTAAATAGTATTATTTATGTCATTCGTATATAATTCATGTTATCAGATATATTTAAATCTCTTCAATGAGCAATTCCATGGAAGTCCCTTAGAACAGTTTCTGGCATACAGAAATGCTTAGTAAATATCTACCATCATCAGTATCATCTCTTAACCTTTTGGGGGAACTTTTCAGTTGTAAATAAAGCATGCAATGTCATTTTTATCCATTAGTCACAAAGTTTATTGTGAAAATTGTGCTGTTTTCTAAGTAAAAAAAAAAACCCAGAAATTTATGGCAGCCAGTGGTGTTATTTTGTGTATTAATAAAGTAAAATAAGTATGCATGCAAAAATCCCTCATGATAATCCTTGAGATAACAGTGTAGATTGTTATACAAAGTTGTATTTATTCCATTGTTTGAAGTTGGTGTCATATACACAAGTCCTACAATTTGCTCCTAACTTGCAAATTAGGAATACTATATTTTTTAAAATATGGAGCCCTTGATCATGGGTTAAAAGCTAAAAAGAACATTATTTTGTTGTGATGGGTTTTTCTTTGTGTAGGTTGCGTTAGACAGATAACCACATCTGAACACCAGACTAATATAGTTTGCAAGCCTAGCAAATTTTGTTGCAATTGTCCATTTACAGAGAAACCCTTGGAGGTGAAGCATGGAGTTCAGAAGGATAGGAAGGAGGCCTGAGGGTGTTGATAATAAAGTCTTGATTGTCCTTTTGTAGCAATGAGAACCTTGGATATTCCTCAATATGATGAGAAAAAGAATTGTTACTCAAGAAATAATGGACCATTCATTATTCTTGCCTAGATGTTAAATTTAGCAGGTAAAGATTGGAGCTTACTGTTTCTGTTTCACACTGCTTCCTCCCAGCTGTGACAAACCTCTTCTTCCTTCTCTGTTCATATCTCAGTTGATCACATCACCCTTATGCTCAAGCTAGAACTCTGAAAGTCAACTTTGATTTAAAACTTTCCTTCTCTGTCTTCTCTGCAAAGTTCATTTAATCTAACGTTCAATCTGTGGATCTGTATCATACATTAGCTTTGGAAAATTCTCCACCTTATCTTTTCAGATACTGCTTTGGCTTCATTCTCTGCTATTGTCTATGAGTCTCTGACCATAGACAATACATACATACATACATACATAGACTGTATTTTCCAGTGTTTTGCCCATTTATGTGTCATTCTGTTTGTGTGTGTGTGTGTATGTGTGTGTGTGCGTGTTTTGAGACAGGGTCTCACTATGTAGCCCAGGCTAGTTTGAACTCTGGATTCTCCTGCCTCAGCCCTGGATTGCTGGGATTAGAGCCATTCTCCAACATGTCTGATTTATGTGTCATTCTGAATACTTTCTTCTGATTTATTTTTCAGTTATTTCTTTCTCTCTTTGGCCAGACCATCTGGTAAAAATCATCCACTGTATTAATTTTAGTTATTGTATTTTTCATTCTAGGATTTTTATTGGTTCTTCTTTCATTTCTGCTGTGTCTTCACAAAAATATTTCCAGTTCTCTGCTAAAATGTTCAACCTTGCATTTTACTTCCTAGAACATAGTAAGCTAATTGTTGTTAAGTCTGATTAGTGTCAGGATGTGAGACCGTGTGATTCTGTTTCTATTTTCTGTTGAGTTTGCTGGTTCTTGTTCATATTATCTTATCTGGGTCTATGCCTGGTTTTCTTTGACTATATCAGATGCTGCATTTAAATAGTTGTTTGAAGAAATAATTTTAGGCTTAAAATAATGTCCCCCTCCAGGGAGGTCCTTTCTTCTTTCAGTAGCCTGAGGGCATTAGCTATCTGGGATCCTCTGAGTCCATTGCAGGGCCTGAGATATTCTGGGTCACCAGGATGATTTGAAACCAGGCTACAGGTCACCTGAAGGCTCTTTTACTTATATTTCTTCCTTACTCCTAAAGGACAACTCTTTATGGTCCCAACCCACACTACTGTCTTTCACCATTGTCCAACTTTGTCCCTCTGTACCAGGCCATCAGAAACACTTCTCAGCCACCAAACACTGGCTTTGTTGGGATTAACAAATGCTCGCAAGAGAATGGCACACTCCCTTCTCTGGATTTTCATCTTAGTCAGTCAGATGGTAGCCTGGTAATTTTTCACTACTATGTTGTCTTTTCAATGTTCTCAATGCTTTCAAGCAGGATGTTTTTTAAAAAAGTTTTGTTCAGCTTTTGTTTTTTGGTTTATTTTTTGATAGCACTGGGGTTTGAACTCAGTCTTGCTCTTCTACCACTTGTACCACCACCACCCCACTCTGCCTTTTTTGCTTTAGTTATTTTTCAGATAGGGTTTTGTGGGTTTTTTTGCCCAGGGCAAATTTTATTCTTAATTCTTAATTTTTTTTTCTGTGCTAGGGAAGGAACCCAGGGCCTCACATATGTTAGACACTGAGCTAATCCCAGTTCTATTTTTTAAGTTCCTAATTCAACTTAATGAAACACTAGGTTTAGCCTAATGAAGTTAGCCTAGTGACGTCTTATTTAAGGTTAGATTCATATTTTAATCTAATTTTAATTCAATGGTAGCCTTAACTGTTCATGTTTAATTTGTTCTCTTAAGCTTCTCCTAGCACTGGTGTCTCAGGGACAGGATAGTATCCCATTTATTTCAGTGAGCTGTGATTAAACCAGTGGAATGAGCCTGGCAGTTTAGTCCAGACCCAAGGATAGGAGCAGGAGGAAAAAAAACCAGATGATAAATGTGATCCTTCTCATTAATTGCTGGACTGTAGTATGATGTGAGAACCAGGGACCCCTGTGTTCCCCCTTGTACCCTGGCTTTACAGTAGGTAGGATAGCAAAGCTGAACTCAGTAGTCACTGAATGTTGGCTGTATATGTTGTAAAGGGAGAGGGTTTCGGAGGGGCTGAACTTTTCCCAGGCACCCCAGGTATGGAAGTAACAAATACTAATTACTCGGTACTTGCAGAATAGGTGCCCAATGGCATGTTCTTCAAACTCTGATGGGTACTTAATGAAGATTATGCTGGTCATGGCATTCAGATTGACTTCTTAAACATGCCAGATCAAATGTAGGCATCTATATCTACTTTCTAAAATTATAATACAAACTTTAAAAACACATGGAGGTAAGAGGAGAAAACTCAGATTTAGGAAGTTGAATGGGGATACATGAGTCTTAACTGACTTCAGCAGAACTGAGTGAAAAGGAAGGACATTATCTTGTGTTACTGCACTCCCCAAAAGCTGCAAAAATCACTGCCAGCATCTCTGGAGGAAAAAGCAAGAGGACTAAAGTGGTGTTGGACAAGATGAGCTTAGAAAGTAAGGACGGGTTGAAGTTTAGGGAACCAGATTTAGCAACCCTTTTGAACAGATGGAACTAAGTGTCATAGCCCCAAAGTCTTTCCCCCACCAGCCACTAAAGAAATAACTCCTTCCCATTCTTAATGGAAGATGGGGCTTTAAGTTTTGGATTTGAGAACATCCATTAGCTCCAAGAGGTGGAGATTTTAGTCTGTTTTCATTTCTGATGTACTTCAAGTGCTCACAGGGCCTGGCATTTAAGAGCTACTTGGTAAAGACTTGTTAAATGAAGGAAGGAAGAATGAATGAATCCTTTAAACACAGAGACATTGATTAAAAGTTTGCATACTGAACACTGAAAACTTCCAGCTTCTTTCCTGGGTTGAGTTTCTAAAATGATGCTTGCCAAGCTCATATTCCCGATGCAGGAATTGAAAGAATCATGGGTGAAGAGAAGGAACTCACTAAGTCAACAGGCATACAGCTATTGCAATTTGAGAGTTTCCCCACCAAAACAAGGAGATCCTTGCTCAAGCATTCCTTCTGGGGCCCACCTACCATGCCCTGCCCACAGGAATAGAAATTCAATTGTTGGCTCATTCATTCATCCACTTATTCATTCAACAATTTTATTACTATTATTGGTACTGGGGTTTGAATCTAGAGCCTTGTGCTTGCTAGGCAAGCACTCTACCACTTGGGCCATGCCTCCAGCCCTATTCAACAATTGTTTAGCACCTGTAATGAGCACCAAAATTTTTAGCACTCACTGTTCCAGGAACTAGGGATAGAAAAGAAATCCCTGTTCATATGTTTTGTTTTGATAGTGTTCTAGAAGACAGACACATTTATTATATTTATTTATTATTTACTAGTAAGTCTGCTAACTAGTAAATCCAGGACATGGTATGTCAGGCAGTGATCAGTGCTGAGAACAAGCACAGACTCAGTAAAGGGACAGGAATTGTGAGGGTTGATGAACTATGCCAGGTGTTTAAGGGTTAAAGTGAAATTTGAGCAGAGAATTGAAGGCAGTGAGAACATTTTTGCCAAGGGTTCCAGTCAGAGGAAAAGCAAGTACAAGAGCCCTGAGTGGAGACATCTCTAAAGAATACCAAGCTCCTTAAAGTGGTCAGGTTTTGATCACATTTTGATGGAAGAAGTAACATTTGCTAAGAGTCAGGAAATTGGGGAGGAGCAGAATTGATGGAGAAGGAATCAGAAATCACCTTTGGAGTTTTACTTGCCTATTGGTGTCTAAATGGTGCTATCAGGTTGGCAATGGAAAAAGAGTCTGTAATTCAGGGCAGAAGTCAGAGCTGGAGCTATACCTTTGTAACTTATCATCACATCACATGGGTAGTATTTAAAGCCATGAAATCAGATAAGATCATCAAGATTCCAGGGAAGAACTTGGTTGACCCCCAAGGGCACCTCGACACAGGAAGGTGAGATGTAGCCTGCAAAAGAAATGGAAAACTGAGGTGGGGTGGAGGCACCCACAGAGAGTGGTGCCCTGTGGAGAACTAAAACAATATGGTGTGGAAAAGAGTGTGGTCAGCTGTGTCCAAGCTTCTACTAGGTCAAGTAAGATGAGGACTAAGAATAGACCATCAGATTTTGCAACATGGAGGTCATAGTGAGCTTATCAAGAGCATTTTCATGTAGTAGTGATGAAAAACCTTGAATGGAATGTATTCAACAAAGGGGTGGACTTTTTCCTGTCTTCCACTTAGGAACAGACAACTGAGGACTGCCAGACTGTTCAGAAAAGTTTCCAGTACAAACAGGACGAAAGGCATTTGGTGGAAACCAGACATCACAGGAGGAAGAATAAACCTTATCTTAAAAGAGAAGATAATGTATACATGAGACAAAAGTAGAATTCTGTTTTCCAAAAAGGAAGAATTATCCAGAGGAGAAGCAGATTGCACCAGAGGGAATCTTGAGTCTGGGAGGCTAGTTAAGAATCAATTTCAATAACTTAGAATGAGGGTCTACACCAGGATTTGGGCAATGAAAATGGGGAAGAGACAATAGAGAAAACCTAAATTGTTTTTCTAAAAATGTAACATGTACTTTTTGTAGAATAATTCAAAATGTAGAAAGTACTTCATAAACATATATAAAAATAGAATAATAAAACCCTTTTAATATTGTTGAAGAAGATGAAATAAGGAGTAATAGTACATTATGTGCAATGCATAGAAATATCAGAATGAAACCCCTTTGTGCAACTGATACACGCATTGAAGGAAATAAAAATTACCCTATTGTTACAACAGACTTAATTGCTCAACATTCAGGGACACATGCCTTCAGTCTCTACACGTTCATATTTTTTCAAAACCAAGATCCTAACTATATGTGCAGTTTTGTATCCATTTTTGTATTTAATCATATGTAATAAATTCCTATCTCTTTAAATATTCTTTGAGAACATGATTTTTAAAAAATTCATTAAGATATATTTACATACATCAAAATGCACAAATACTAGATTTACATCTAATTGATTGCTACCCATATGTAACTACTTCCTGGTGGTAAACATTATTTGTTTCTATCATAATAGATTAATTTTACCTGTTCTTGAACGTCATGTAAATGGAATCACACAGAATTGACTCTTTCCCCCTCAGTTTAATATTAAAAATTTTATCTTTGTTATTATGCTTCTTTGGAGTTCACTTTTTCTCTTTGACTTTTTCCATTAGCATATATCAATGGTGCAAAGGGGTTTCATTCTGATATTTCTATGCATTAATATAATGTTCTTTGATCAAATTCACACCCCTCTATTACTCCTTCTTATTCCTTCCTTTTAAACAATATTTAAGGCATTTCATTATTCAATTTTCAGTCATGTATATGAAGCACTTCACCCCTCACTCGCCCTCTCCTTTTAGTAGTTCATTTTTCATTGGTATAAATTATTACATTGCATAGATATACTAAAATTTGTTTATCCATTCTGCTATTGAGGCCCATATATATTGTTTCCAGTTATTTTTGTGTGTAGGTGTAGCTATTATGAATAAAGCTTCTATAAATATTTTCATCTTCTTGTATACTTACATTTTTATTTCTCTTGAGGTGGAATTGTGAGGTCATAGGTAGATGCATGCTTAAATTTATAAGAGTGCCAAACAATTTTCCAGATGGGTGCACCATTTTACTTTCCTGCTATTTACGAGTATGGTTTTAATTACTCCATATCCTTGTCAATGTGAATGTGATTTACAATGCTTGAATGGTATTATTTCATATTATGTACCCAGACCAGTTGTTAGATGTTTTAGGCAGTTTATAGATTTTTTATTATTATAAATAATAGTGGTGAAGTCCTTGATGGTAGATCCTTGATTTCATCTGTAAGATGTATCTTCATGGGAAAATTAACCTAACTTTTCATTTTTATACTGTCTACCACTCAGTAAGTAACTGGCTAAATGTATTTGCAGCAATTACAGAACAGATAGTGCTGTAATTTGGATGGTGCTGCAGTCAGTGTCCCCCAAAAGCCCACATGTTAGACTTGTTCCCCAGCATGGCTCTACTGAGAGGTGCTGGAAACTTTAAGAGGAGGGGACTGGAGGGAGGCCTTAGATTTTGGGGGGGTGTCCCCTCTAAGTGGACTGTAGGACTCCAGTCTCTTTCCCTATCTTTTGTATCAGGCCATAAGGGGAACAGGCTTCTGTCTTATGCTCCCTCCATGAATCAGTGTGCCACTATAGGCCCAAAGCAAAGGTAGCAATTAGTCATGGATTAAAACCTCCAAAAGTTGCTTCAGTAACAGAAAGCTGACTATCATAGTGCAAAAGTGCAGCTGTCAGAGAGATAATTTCAAGATGGCTTTGAAAAACATTAATAGTTACACTTGAGGGAGACAGATGACAGAAATTCAAGGGTGTGAAAGCACTGTAAACAGAAATATCCCAAAGTAAGAGCCTCTGTTGTATTTTCTTTCATTCTCCCTTTCTCTCTCTCTCTCCCTCTCTTTCTCTCTCCTCTCTCTCTCTCTCTCCTCTTCTCCTTTTTCTAATGTAATAGATTGGGGGAGTTTGGCTGATAGTACTGGGTGGTCAGGTAGGTAAGAATACCTTCAATTTCTTTCTCTGATATCTATTCCTACCATCCTATCTAGTGAATATAAGATACTGGAATTAAAAAGATAATCTCATTTTGAAAGTACTGGCGTAGTTCCTTCTCAAACCATATAATAATGGACTGCAATGTGTAATAAAGCATGATGAACAACACTCCAGGGAGATAATGTTAACATCCTTGAAAATTAATGGAAATGCTATGAGGTAGTGGGAATAAATAGCCATAAAAGCTGGTTAAATATGTCTCTTGAAGAGCAATTCTCAAAGAATGCTATTTATATTATCAAAGTGAATCCTATTTCTCTAAAGATCACATAATTACACACAGCGAGAGCAAACACATTGGATTTTTTTTGTTAATTAAAGAATTTTTTCACAAAATATATTTTTATGTTTTAAGAATGCTGCTTGTTTCAGAGTTGTTTCCAAGAATGTGTGTTCAAAGATTGCCTTTTAATCGTCTATATTTTTAAGAGTGATGTAATGCTTCATTGATTTTTTTGAGCATAACATGGAATCAAAACACCACAGTTTAGACTTTACAGATATTTCATCTTAATTGTCTTTTATAACCAGTTCTGGTCTAAAATATCCTGGTTTTCATCAGAATTTTTAATTTTTAGATGAAATGATATAATGAGGTGAATTACTTTTGGGTCTTTTTAATCTAATGTTTGTGGTTTAACATAGTTTGAATATGCTTGAGGATAGGATTTCATTTTAAGGAGAAGGATTTAAGACCCAGTGGTTCAACACAATCCTGTGAGGCATACTCTTTGATGAAGATCAGCATATTTTTATATTTCTAGGAATATTGAAGAATATGGTTCTTATGGATAGATCCATTAATGTATTTGGGATGAAATTAGTCTTTAAAACATAAAAATGCTATTTCATTCTTTACTTAGAAAGAACTTCAGAAATCTGTGTATTACTTATTATTGCATAACTATCACTAAGTTTCTATGCTTCTAGAACACAAATCTATGTGCTTGCTCACAATCTATGGATCAACAATTTGGGCTCAGCAAAGTGATTCTTCTACTAGTCCGTCCTTGGGTCACTCATGTGACTGTGGTCATTTTATACTTGACTGCAGTTGGGTGGACTAGTTGACCTTATGGGCAGTTGATGCTGCCTGTTGACTGGGGAATCCTGGTTCTATTCCCTATGACCACTCATCTTCCAGTAGCTAGACTAGGCATTTTTATATGGTGGACTCAGAGTTGACTCAACAAAAACCTCTAATGGTGGGGCTGTCTGCAAAGGACCACTCCTTTTACCTTGCTCTAAACCACATACATCATTGCCCATAGCAGGGGAAGGAGGGTGGCATCCCAGAGCTAAATGGGCTGTGGCCCTCTGGGAAGGTGAGGGGGTCAGAGAGCTTCCTGGTGGGCAGTTAGGAGCTCTTCTGCCTGCTTGTGTGCCTCCAGCATTATCAAGAGGAGAGAATGGTGGCTACAGGACCTCTTGAGGCCAAGCATCAGAGGTCCCTCAATGTCGTGTCACTTCTATATCCTTTTGGTTGTGGGGCCAGGCCCAGTTCAAGGAGAGAGAAAAGAAATTTTACCTCTTGATTAGAGGAGCCCCAAGGTATTACCATAAAGAACATCCACAGAGAGATAGCAGGATTGTTCTGGTGACCTTTGTAAACTGGCTACCATGGCATCTCATCACAATTGGAATAAAAGTCGAATTATCATAAGCCCTTACATCATCTGATGCTGACTGCCACCTGCTTTCCTTTTCAATCTGGTATTGTCTCACTCTTCCTTTTATTTCCTGGCCTCCTTTCTGTTACTCAAACTTACCTTTCTGTTCCTGGTCTGAAGTGCTCTTTCCTTAAATCTTGACTCTTTCTTATCATCTGGAGTTCAGTTAAATTTCACTTCTTCAGAATGTTTCAAATTGCCTCTTCCATTTTCTCAGCTGTTTTTTATTCTGTTACTGTATATACTTTTATCTATTTGATGCTATCACTGTCTAAAATTACCTTATTTTAAGCATATGCTTATTTTTCCATTAGGATGTAAGTTCTAAGAGAGCTAGGGCTGTCTCTGTCTTCTTTATTCCTTTTTGTACAGGAATTAAAATAGGCTTACAGTAGTGGTTGTCAACCTTGGCTCTCCTGTAGAATCCACCTGGAGAGTGAGATGATGACCATGCTGCATCCAGATAACTAGTGGTGCCAAGTGATCCAAAGAGCAGCCAAAATTAAGAACTGCTGGCCTGGTCTGAAAAACTTCATTAAAGAGAAGGCAAGTTTTCAAGAGATGGAGAAAAGAAGGTCTCCAAGCCAATTGGAGCATAGAGGAGCAAGGAGGAAAAGAAATGGATGTCACTGAATGCCAATAAGTAGTAGTTACATCAACTGTTCTTCCTGACTTTTCTAAGCTGGTTCTGATTTGATATATTCTATTTTCCACTTAAATCATCAAAACATCTTTTAACATTTTAGCATCCAAACTCCACTTCTAAGTCAGAACCAACACAAATGCCATAGTCTATAATGACTGCAGAAGGTATATTCCCCAATATGGGAAATGTTTTGAGAAACTACTTTAGATTGTTAAGTAGGGCACCATATCATAGTGTCTTATAATTGGTCTTTTGAACAGATTGGAGATTAGAGATAGAAAAGGAAAGAGGTAGGACCCCCAGTTAGGATGGAAGATTTGTTCAGATGGAGTTGGTAAGGGTCATGATAATGAGATTGTAAAGTCAGGTGTAGATGTGGGAGGCATTTGTAAGAAAGAAGCAACTTACAACCCATGATGATGACTTAGTAATGTCACAGATGTAAGAAAAACGTGACCTTCTAGGTTGAATTGTCCTGAGTGAGCATTAATACCGATCAATTTAATAGAGTGAGCCTCACTTGGTGCTGCATGTTACTTGAAGAGACAAAGAGTAGAGTGAGAAAGCCACCTTCCTGGTACCAGTTTCCTTCTTCTTTTTTTTAATTCAGATATAATTCACGCAGCATAGAATTTACTCTTGTAAAGTATACAATTAAGGCTGGTGGTGTGGCTCAAGTGATAGAGTACCTGCCTAAAGTGTATAATTAAGTGGTTTTTAGTGTATTCCCAAGGTCATACAACCGAGATCGCTATCTAATCTGGGAAATTTTTATCACCCCAAAAGGAAACCTTGTACTCATTAGCAGTCACTCCCCATTCCCTCTGTCCCAATCCCCCGGCAACCACTAATCTCCTTTCTCCATCTATGAATTTGTTCATTGTGAACTTTTCATATAAGTGCTATCGTATAACATATGGCTTTTTGTATTTACCTTCTTTCATTTAACACAGTGTTTTCAGGGTTCATCCATATAGCATGTATACTTTATCCCATTTTATGGCTGAATAGTATTCCATTGTATAGATAAACTGTGCATTTCGTTTGTTCATCAGTTGTTGGGCATCTGGGTTGTTTTTACTTTGTGGACCTTATAAGCTTAAGCCCTGTATCTTTGAGATAGCCTTTACTCAGTATACATTAGAAACAACACATTGGCCTATACACTTCTCAGAATGATGTCATTCAAGTGGAAGATCATGCTTTTTCTTTTCTGAAAATCCTCCAATGGTTCCCATTTCACTCAGAATAAAAGCTGATCTTGAACACAAGTCCCAAGCCCTCTTTAAATTATTCTCCTGACTTCATCTCTGGGTCCCTCCTCTGCCTCAGCTCTGGTGGACTTCCAGTTAATCCTCAAACACACAGGCTTGCTCCCCTGCCAGGGCCCTGTTCTCCTTGTTTGCTCTCTCATCCTATGAGTCCCCATGGATTGCTCCATTGCCTCAAACAGCAGGTCTTTCCTTAGATATCACCATCTCAGACCTTTTATTTATTTATATTACCATATTATTGTTGCAGTGGGGGTACATTGTACTTATATACCTTAGTATTCACTCCCTCCATCGTTCTCCTTGATATATCCCCTCTTCCCATTCTTAGGATAGTTTTAACAGGTCTTATTTTTTCATTTTCATACATGAGTACATAAGATTTCCACCATATTCACCTCCTACATCCTTTCCTTGTATCCCCCCCCCCACTGGTGCCAATCTCCAGACAGGACCTGTTTTGCTCTCTTATCCTCTGTTTTTGACAAAAAGACATTTTTGTTTGTTTATGATAGTGATATAAGGAGTTTCCTTGTGACATTTCCAAGTATATATGTATTATATTCTTAATTGTTTCATCCCCTCTATTTTTCTCCTTTCTGCCTTAGTCTCCTTGTGATGATTTCAAAAGGCTTAAATAGTCTACCCTCGTTCTTGTATAGAAAGCACATCAACCACCTTTTCTGACCTTACTCCTTGCACTTTCACTATGCTTTGCTTGTCCCATCACTCTTCCTGCTTTATGTTTCCCTAGAGTTTATTCTGTCATATTTTATTTGTCTTATTTACTGTCTGTCTTCTCCACTAGAATGCAATCCCCATTTTGTGTGCTCCCTTCCCTGCTGTATCCCTAGCACCCATAATTGTGTCTGCAGATAATAGGTGTTCATTAAATATATGTCAAATGAGGGAATGGATGTGCTTTAAATCAGGCTGCTCAATCTATCTAACGCCTCAAATTTCTTTGTTTTTGGCCAAATGTACAGGTGTGCCATGTAAGTTAACATATTCGGATGAGTATAAGTCTTTGACCAAGCTCATTAGTTTGGCCAAGTTAAAAAAATACAGTAATTATCATTTGATTTATGCAAAGTTTTCCAAAGAAAATATTGGAAACCTGGGATTTATGTGAGGGAGATAGTGCAAGAAATAAAGGGGACTGCTTAGTGAAGAGTAGCTTCAGATCAACTGCTCCCTGTCAATGAGGATCTAAGAGAAATTGGTTAATTACTGAAAATTCCAGGAAAAAGAGCTGCATTCTAAATAAACGTTTATCAGCACATAGCATTTGACTAGTCTGTTCAAAGGTTCCTGTTGCAACTCATTTGGCAGTCCTTGTATAAAACTGAGGCAGCAGAAGTGACAAAGGTTTTATTTATCTCCTGTTATTATCTGTTGACTTTTGAAGTTCTCAGTAACGAACAGTCGTAGATTAGCTAATCCATTGGGAAGGGTGAAGCAATGTCTTGGGAGGCCCAAAGGTTCCAGAAGTCTCTTTTCATTCAATTCAGATGTCTAAATTGAGCCTGGAGAATGAAGGAATGGTCTCAAAGTCACTCTGGCTAGGTCATACTAATCGTTGAAGTGGCACTTTTATACATTCTGTCACCTCACCAGTACTGTAACCTTGTGGGACAGGTATTATTTTTCCCATTTTACATTTATAAGAGACTAAGACATGAAGGTTAAGTAACTTGCCCAAGGTCCCATGTAAATGGCAGAGCTGAGATTAAAATCCAATTATCTTTGGCTATGGACATCTTTGACCTTTCTCTGAATTATGGTGTCTCCAAGTGGGAAAATTTCTTTCTCTAAAGGTCACATAATTCCTTTCCCTTGACACTCACAATGTCAACTCATCAAAACAATAATCAAAAACTCATCATCAAACTCATCAAAAATTCATCATCAACAATGATGATGATAATAATAGTAACAACAATGGCTACATACAGTTACTGGGTGGCTATCCCCCAGTAACATGGTGGCTTCCCCTTCTGGGAATGCATAAATGAATGAAAGAAGAAAAACTCCTGTGCTTGTGGGAAAATAAAGATAATAAACAGAATGTTAGTTTTATTTTTTAGAGACTGATAAGCGTGATGAGAAAAACAAATAGAGCGAGGTAAGGGGATTAGAAGTATCCAAGAGCAGGACAAATTCAAATGCAGTGGTCAGGGAAGGCTTTGCTAAGAAGGTTAACATTTGGGCAAAGATGTAAAGAAGGTGAAGATGCAGACACCACAGGTGAAATGTTTGAAGCAGAGAACTTGTACAAAGCCCTGAGATACAAACATGTCCTGTGGGTTTGAGGACCATTGAGAAGATTACTGTGACAAGAAAGATTCAAGAATCTAGGTGAGAGATGCTGATAGCTTAGACCTGGTTGGTAGAAATGATGGCAGATGTCAGTGATTGGGTTCTGGACACAATTTACTGAGGGATTAAGAGAAAGAGTAGGAAGAATGCCTACTTCTTTCCTACCAAGGATCTACCCCTCTACTCCATCCTTCTAAGCAGAATGCCACAAGGGAACAGAAGGTTCAAGAACCCTCATGATGAGTGTGTGACACAAGGCAAAGTATTTGCAGTATGAGAGAAATCAAAATACTGTAAATCATACAGTTTTCATAAAAACGTATTCTATATAAATTCCAGTGCTTTAAATTCAAGGCAGCACAAATTAGAATCTAGAGCTGCTCTCTGCTGGGTCTGGGATGGAGCAGACTACAGTCAATCATCACTTAGCCTCTCTAAGCCTCTATTTCTTTTTCTGTAAAATGGTAGTTAATGCTCATCCACCTAAATTGTGAGGTGATACGAACTCCACCGGAGCAGTGACTGGTTGAATTACTGCTAGACCCAGGCACTTAGAAAATTGCCTGACACATAGTAGGTTCTGAATAAATAGTTATTGGATGACCAGATGAAGTAGAAGGCACTCAAAGACCTTTGAGAAAAATACATAGGTCTATACTAGGTTAATTATTAGTGAACTAAGGCAATTGCTGAGACAAGCAACGTTTGGGGAGGCCTCAATTAACAGGATAATTGCTTGGCTTTGACTCAGCCTGTCATTTCTAGCTGTTCATATAATGGAATAATGAGGACATCCCCTCCGAGTTTCTAGCCTCTGGTGCTCACACACGTTTTCATAAGCCAACAGCACCTGCACAACTTATATAAGAACAGCTTTGATGAGTATCCTTATAGGAAGGAAGAACGTCTGTTCTTTTACCAGTCTTGTTAGAGGATGTGTCTGATCACTGATGAAGCCGACATGAAACTACACAAGATGCACAAAGCTAGGCGGTGGGGCTTGAGTGCTCATCTTGAGTCAGTGAGTTAATACATGGAAATACATAGCAAATGCTCAGGGAGCACTAGCCATTCTTACTATCGTGTAAATTCTTCTCCTCCCTTTTTTCTTCCTCCCTCACTTTTCTTTCTTTCTCCCTTCCTTCCTCAGTAGCACATTTATTTTATACATGTTTTCTGACACCTTTTTGTGGCAGGGGCTATATTACATGAGGAGGACATGGAGAAGGATGAGAAACGGTTCCCGCTCATGAGACTTTCACCTAAAGTCAATTAGAAAACAATGTGGAGGGCGGTGGGGAGGGGCTGTAGCTCAGTGGTAGAGCACTTGCTTAACATGCTGAATTCAAACCCCAGGACTACAAAACAAAACAAAACAAAACAGAAACCAACCAAGCAATCAAACAAACAAACAAAACCTGGGCAACAGCAACCCCTCTTTTCCCTGACATGGTGGTGATATAATGTCAGTGCTCCAGTGAATGCCTTTACGTTGCCCAGACTTTTGAGCTTCCTTTTCTCTTCATATTGAAAAGTGGCTTAAGCCTCCATGACATATACTGTGGGAAATGTGTGTCCTGTCTTAAACTTCCCAAGGATTTCTGTGGACCACTACTTCCTCCAGCTTCTTCCTTGCCCTTCATTTGCCATCTCGTCTCTCACTTTCTCTGCACCTCTTTCTGAATGGATTTACCACCAGCAGCCCCAAAGCACCAGGAGTTCATGGTTACTATGGATAAGAGATTTGTTCTATCCGTTTTGTGTAGATTATGGAGATAGGACGCACAATTTAAATACAGAGTAGGAGAGCAGCTTCATATGACATTGCTATTCATTGGAATGGAGTAGAAGCCATTTCCCTCAATTTCCCAATCAGAGGTCTTTAGACTTTGGCTTGCTGTTCTCTAAATGGGATTCTCTTCTACTTCCCATAATTTGCTGGTCTTTCTAGAGACTGGGATGGGAGGGGGAGCAAGTGTGGAGATTGAAAAACAAGAAAGAAGGCTGTGGGAGAAACCCAGGGAGCTGGTTCTGGTCACTTGGACCATTCTAAATGGAAGTGGTGAGACCTGGTGGATAGATTCAGCAATTTTTTCAAGGTAGAACTAGTTGGCAGGTTTGCTGATGGACTGGACATGGGGTTTTGAAGAAAAAAAAGTCTGAAGGTCATGGATGGTTCCAAGATTTTTGGTCTGAGTAACAGGAAGAATAAAATTAGTAAAAATAATTTATGAGTAATACAGAATAACTATAAAATATCTAAAATTTAAGATGACAATCATTTCCTATAATTCCCAGAACCTAAAGAAAATAATTATTAATATTTTGCATATTTCCCTTTGGTTGTCTTTTCTTCCTTGTTAATTATTCTAGGATTTTATATGTATACATATATTTACATGTTTATTCTGCTTAAAAAACTTAACATTAATGACAGTACCCTACATTTTTCTGTTAATAAGCAGCTCAATTCAGACAAACTTCCCTGTAGGATCATTTTCTGATATTCTGAATATTTCCCCATGTCATCAGAAGGTTTTCAAAAACCAATATATTTTTTTCTTGGCAGTACTGGGGTTTGAACTCAGGACCTCTGGTTGCTAGGCAGGTGCTGTACCACTTGCCATGCCCCCAGTCCTTTTTTGCTTCAGTTATTTTTAAGGCAGAGTCTTCTGTTTTTATCTGGGGCCAGCCTCAGACCATAATCTTCCTACTTATGAATCCTATGTATCTGGGATTAGAGGCATGAACCACCACTCCTGGCTTATTTGTTGAGATGGGATCTTATGAACTTTTTGCCTGGGCTGGACTTGAACTGTGATCCTCCTGATCTTTGCTTTCTAACTAGTCGGAACTATAGGTGTGAGCCAGTATGCCTGGTTCAGAAAAATTAATTTTTAATAGATGCATAATATATTGTAGTATAGCTGTGAAGTAATGCTTTAGCTATTTCTCTGTTATTAGACATCTAGGTACTTTCCATTTTTGTGTCATTAAAATAAATCTTTGCATTAAATAAAATCTTTGTATAGATATTTGTGCATAAAGCTAATGATTTTCTCATGAGAAATTGCTAAGTATAAAATCACCAGGTCAATATTTTCAAAGTTAAAAAAATATTTCTTGATAATTGATCACTTCTCAGCATTTTACTTAACACATAGTGGTGATAAGCTAATAGTTTAAAGTTCCCAAAAGCAAGCATTTCAACATTCACTCAGTTTCTCACCAGGCTTTCAAAACCTGTGTTTCCTTCTCTTCCAATATCGATTAAATTGAAGACTTTAATCTGTGCTAATAAGCATGAAGAGCATTTGAAAGTCACATAGACACAGATGAAGTCTCCTCTGATGCGGGGCCCTATATTTCATAAGAGACTTTCCTTTTCCGTCAACCTTGTGCCAGTCTCTTTGACTCTCTGTCCCCTGTTTGGCAGGGTATGATGCTGGGCTCAGTATTAGAGGTTTCTAAAATTAGGGGACAAAACCCAAATGTTATAGAAAAGACAGCCTTTTCGACAAATGGTGTTGAGAAAAGTGGACTTCCACACGTAGAAGACTGAAACTAGACCCGTATTGCTCACCTTGTGCAAAAATCAATTCAAAATTGGATCAAAGATGAAACTTTGAAACTACTAGAGGAAGATACAGAGAAGACCCTTGAAGATATAAGTATAGGTAATAAGAGCAGGAATTGTATCCAATTAAAAAAGCTTCTGCACAGCAAAGGAAATAATGACCACATCAAGAGACAACCTATAGAAAACGTTGGCCAACTGGTCATTGCATAAAGAATTAATATCCAGAATATATAAAGAGCTCCAAAATGAAAATACCAAAGAAGCAATCCAATTAATAATTGAGCAAATGAATTGAACAGTCCTCAAAAGAAGTAAAACTGTCCAGTAAATACATGAAGAAATGTTCAACACCCTTATCCATAGAGGAAGTGCAAATCAAAACTGCACTGAGATTCCCTCTCACCCCAGCCACTAGGGGAATCTTACCCCATTCTTTCCCCTTCACTCTCACTTGCTCCATGCAGGTAACACATTCTTCAGCTTCAGGATTATTCTTCTTGCATTTCTTTTGCACAGGTGAGCAAAACCAGGTATGTATATGTTCTTATATGCCCTTCTTTCTTTCTTAAAGGGTAGCATATTGTATACACATTTTTGTACTTTGCCTTTTTCAATTGGTAGTTATACCCCCTGGGGATTTGCCCTGTTGACTCATAGAAATCTTCCTCATTCTTTTTTGTATCAGCCTAATACTCCAATGAGTGAACGCATCCCAGTTTATCTAACTACTCTCATATATCTAGATCTAGATTTAGATAAATAGATAGATATGAATTTAGGTTGTTCAATACTTTGTATTACAATGATGCAACAAATATTGTGTGTGTGTGTGTGTGTGTGTGTGTGTGTGATTGTTGGAGGTTTACTCTCAGGGTAGATTTCTAGAAGTGGGATCACTAGTCCAGAAAGTGAGAATGTAGTTTTGTAATTGATTGCCAAATTTCCTTCAAGATTTTTTTTTTACTAACATACAGTCCCACTAGCAATGGCTGTCTGAGGATACCAGTTTCCTTTCTTTGTGTGTGTGTGTGTGTGTGTGTGTGTGTGTGTGTGTAGTACAGGGAATTGAACCCAGGGCCTTACACTGTCTAGGCAAACATTCTACTACTTGAGCTATGCTCCCCAGCCCTTTTTTGTTTTTATTTTATTTTTCTGAGATACGATCTTACTAACTTGCAACCTCCTGCATTTCCCTTCTGAGTAGCTGGGATTACAGGTGTGTACCTCCATGCCTGGCCTCTCTACGATCTTGTTAACAAGAGTCATCCTCTTGAATTTTTGTCAGTCTTGTAGCTGAGATATGGTACCTCCAAACTCTTACTTCTTACCTGTGAACTGCCCCCTGGTGGTAATCTGGAGCAGCCATAAAGCTTACCTCATGTTTGACGTTTCTTGGGAATGTGATCCTAAGTCCTATTATCCCATGTCTAAAAATCATCATTTTGTAGACTTTGTCCGGTTTTCTAGTTGTTCAAGGAAAGAGTATAAAAACAGCTTCTGAATCTGAGGCACAGTAAAAACCGAAGAGTTAAAACAAGGCAGTTTCTGTCATTCATTCATGGTTAGTCCAACATCTATCTGATAAGATTTCTGGACAGAGAGAAGATATAACCAAAGATTAGCAAAGTAGTAGAAAAAATTCTACAGCTTGAATAGACACATAAGTGAGGACAACAAAATCAACCTTGTGAAAATTCTTAACTCTAAGAATAAAAAAAAATTAAAAACTTTTATAGAAGAGAAAAGAGAAAGTGAAGCTTTTTATATAAAAGAAAGAAAGGCAGGTGGGTGTTGGGACTCATGCCTATTAAACCTAGCTACTCAGGAGACTGGAGATCAGGAAGATTGTGGTTCAAGACCTGCCTGGGTAAAAAGTTTGCAAGACCCCATCTGCACCAGTGACTGGGTACAGTGGTGCTAGCCTGTCATCCCATCTACAGGGAAGCATAAATAGGAGGATTGTTCAGACTGGCTGGGCATAAACTGAGACCTTATTTCAAAAACAACCAACACAAAAAGGGTTGGAGGCATGGATCAAGTGGCAGAGGGCCTGCCTAGCAAGCTCCAAGTCCTGAGTTCAACCCAAGAGAGAGACAGAGGGAGAGAAAGAGAGAGAGAGAAGAGAGAGAAAGGAGAGGGAGGAGACAAAGCATGGAGGAAGGGGAGAGAGGGAGAGAGAGAAAAGGAGAGAGTCTGAATAATAGCAGTCTTCTCATTGGCAGAAACTGAAAGACTGTAGACCAAGTTTTCAAAGGCTTGAAACCTATACTTCTATAATTATGCAAATTAGAATATGAGAAGTAGCACATTTTAAGAGACTACTGTGTGCAGCTTAATAGCAACAAATTTGAAAATAAAGCTGGGATGAACCATTTTCCTGGAAAATATAGATTGTCAAAATTGATTCAAGAAGATAAAGAGAAATTAAGTAGACCTACATTCATAGAAGGAATTGAAAATTAATTTCAATTTATAACTATTTAAAAGGTATAGATCAGAAGTATGTATATGAGAGAGCTATTGAACTTCAAGGAATAAATGAAGAAATTGGAAAACTTTCTAACTCATTCCAAAGAGGCTACCTGAAAGCCAGACAAGAATAGCATACCAGTGAAGGTCTAGCCAAGACACAGAAACCTTGCCAGTTATGGAAAAAACCATAAACCAATACAAAGAATTGATAGTTAGGTAGGTGTTACCCAGGTAACTGACAAGATGGAAAAGTCTAAGTTACCACAACTGTAGTAACTGTAGAAAGCAGCTCTATGCCTGGGTGTAAGGAATAAAGGGAAGATGGATTTACTAAAATATGGAAGTTTGGTTGAGGCCCCATGAACTGAAACCTCCTCTCTGAGGAGGGGCAGCTGCCCTGGTGTCACTGAAGGGGTCGGGGCATGATGAGGCTGGTTCTGTGAGTGTTGGAGAACCACATAGGGATTCCGTTGTCGCCATGGGAACGTGCTACTGCACAGGAGAGCAAGCATCGCTGGGCTAGCCTATGCAGGGAAAGGAAGAGACAGACAGATCACAGACAGCCACTAGGAAGGAATAAATCCTTTCTTCCTCTTCTATCCTTGCCATCTCCTTTGTGAGTGAAAGCCTGGTGAGAAGTGACTGGCAAGGCAGAAGTGTGCTTTGCAGAGTTCAGCCCCCAGCATCACAAATCAAGTATAGAAGTGGGCTTGGAGTGAGAGACAATAACCTAACAATGTGTACAAAGGAGCATTTATGCCTATGTCATTTATAAATGGATGAAAAAAGCTTAAATAAAGCAATAAAATGGAATTTTTGGGGGGCCAAGATTAAGTCATTATATACCAAAGTTAAGAAATGTTTGACTGGCTGAGGAGTGAGTGACAAAGATATTTATCCTCAATAACCTTTTCTAATATTAAAAACAATATATAAATGTATTAATTTAGAACTCTTGGTTATTTAGCAGCAATATACTATGAACTAAGCTCTATGGTAGCTCTTTGCAGATTGATTTCAGTTCTCAGAACAACCTATGGAGTTGATATTATTTTCCCCATCTGGCAGATGGGAAGCTGAGACAAACTATGAAAGACTTCTTTAATTTCTCACAGTTTCTAAGTGATGGGGCCAAATTGCAATACTAACTCTGTCTAACATCAGGGTTCTTTTTTTCCCATGCCCTTTTATCTTCCTTGCTCTAAATTAGTTTGCCCTGAACATTTCTAAAATTTCACTCTTATCTCACATATGATCCCCTGACCTCATCTTTTATGCTATAGTGCAGCAGAGCATCGTGTCTGTAAACCACCAAGAGCACAATAGAAGAATAAATGCACTATGTGGATAGTGTAATGTCAGCCAGCCTACAAATATTTACTCTAAGTGAAGGAAGAGGGATAGCTTATCATATCCACTCACAATTAAGCACTTGACAAAAACAGGAGCTAATGGAGAAATTTGAAGTTGGCTAGTTCACTAATTTGGTGTGTGGTGTTGTCAAAATTATTCATCAAATTAGCTTCATACTGACAAGCAATTATTTCTCCAGGGCCAAGTGAATTTCATGACCTAAGCCCATAGCACCATGGAAACTCTTAAGCATGGAATTTGAAGATGTTCACTGTTATTTATTCAATGGATGACTACAAACAAATTCTTGATTAGAAAAATGGGGTGAGAAAAAGAATGAAGGTCCCAGAAATTAAAAAAAATTTTTTTTCCAAAAACCTTTGGCCCCTGCTTTTTCCTGTGTCTATGTTCAAATATTTGAACAGAGCTCAAATATCCAAAACAGAGTTTTGGATTCTTTTTAAAAAGACTGCTTTTAAGAGCACTGGCATGCCAGCCTGTCCTTTATGGACTCCTGTAACAGCCTCACCCCCAAGAGTGCACTGGTCAAGACCCTGACCTTCTTGCCCTCCCAGTTTCTAAACTTCTGGAACAAACAGGACACCCTGGAGCTGGAGAGCCCCTCACTGACGTCCACTCTGGTGTGCAGCCAAAAGGTGGTAGTCACCACAGCCCTGCACTGGGACAAGACGCCCCTGCACCGGAAGCATGCTGCCTTTGTAACCCCAGACCAGAAGTACTCCATGGGCGGCACTCCCCAAATGCCAACCCCACTCAAGAATGCTCTGGAGAAGTATGGACCACTGAAGCCCCTGCCCCAGACCCCACATCTGGAGGAGGACTTGGAGGAGGTGCTACGCTCTGAGGCCAGCATCGAGCTCATCATGGAAGACAATGCTAGGCCCAAGAAGCAGAAGAGGAAGCCTGGAGGGTGGCAGAGCCCTGTCAAGAAAGTCCGGAAGTCTCTGGCATTGTGGATGAAGATGGGAAGCTGGTGGTACTCATACTGCCTAAGACTCTGTCTTTGTGCTGAATATGGAACCCAGGGTCTCAAGCATGCTAGGCATGCACTCTGCCATTGAGATTGGCGTGTGAATTAACATTACCACCAGTGGTGAAAAGTGTACTTGAGTGGAGCAGGCCTGGGTTTGAGTCCTGATGCCATCACTTGCTCCCTGGGATCTTGGCTCCCTGAGCCCCAGTTTCTTAGCCCTTACAGGCAACTAAGTACCCTTAAAGGGTATAGTGGCTTGTGCCTGTAATCCCAGCTACTCGAGATGCAGACATAGGAGGATCTCACAAGACCCTACCTGAAAAAAATAAACTCAAAGCAAAAGAACTGAGTCGTGGCCCAAGTGTGAGGCCCTGAGTTCAAGCCCCAGTCCTACCAAAAGTAAAGAGTGTACCAAGCTCTGGTAGACCATTAGAAGGAAGACTAACAAGAGTAGAGCAAGAAGCTGGATAGGCTCCCTCATATTTGTAGGTCCATGCTGCATCCCTGTGGTCTGTGGTGTTACTAGGACCAGGGGAGATGTGCAGCATCTTGGCTCTGCCTGTGCTGCATGTGAAAAGAGCTGGCATTGTGAGTGTTGCTGTCGGTTCTGGGCTCTGAAACAAGCACTTTGCAAACACTTGCTTAATGCTTTAAGTTGAAAAAAAAAAAGGTAAAATAATCTTACTTAAACTCCACTTCTGAAAGAGGGAACAGAGGCCTAGAGAAGTTAGCATTCTGCTCAAAATCTCAAGTTGAAAGTTTGTCCTTCCTTCCTCTCTTCCTCTCTTCCTCCCTTCCTCTTTATCTCTCTCTCTATACTGACTAACTTGGTTTTGATTTTAGCTGACAAATGTCCCTTCCAGCTCTTCCAGCCTCACCCTGTCAGATATCAAAGAAGACAACAGTCTGCTCAGCCAGGGCTTCCTACAGGCCAAGCCCGAGAACGCAGCAGTGGTCCAGGAGCCCTGGAGCTCCTTGCCAGCCCCAGCCCCTGTGAATGTTGGCTGTCCTCCTTGGGGATCATCTTTGCTGCCTGTCTCACCTCAGGGTCTTGCACAGGTTCATCCCGCTGCCTTCATGTGGCCTGGTTTGCCCAGTTCACTTCTGATCACAGTCCAGACCTTGGGGGAGGCCTTCCCTGACCTCACTGGGGAGATGCACCAGCTCCGGTTCCCTGTCTGTGGCTTGGTCTCATTGGTCACTAAGTCATTGTGTATTTGGGTTATTTTAGTGCACGTCTGTCCTTGAGGGTAGGGGCTGGCTCTGGGCCACTCACATCTGAGCATCCTCACAGGCCCGCCTGGCTGGCTTCTCCTGAGGCTAATGGGTGCCATACGAGGACACAGCCTAGCTCCTGGCCCAGCCTCCTGCTTTCCAGGAAGAAGCCCATAGATGGGGGGAACAGCTCCCCCAGGGTCATCCAAAAAGGTGCAGTGCTTCTAGAGGGAAGGCCTCTGTAGAAATGCTCCTTACACCTCTCACCAGGGTTTTCTGGGAGCACACAGTCCTGCCTGGATGGGAAGTAACCCTCTTGCCTCCTCTTAGATGACCAGCGCCTGGAAGATGATGGCCTGCGGGGGGACCAGGGACCAGCTCTTCATGCAGGAGAAGATCCGGCATCTCCTGGGCTGCTTAAAGCCCAGCCACACATCTTGGACCCTCATTCTGTCCTGAGGGACTTGGAGGGCACGAGCCTGTTCTCATGTTTACAGGGGTTCTGAATTGAGAGTCACACCTAGGTGACTATCTACAGGCAACCCTAGGCCACTAGCCCCTCCTCAGACTGCTTAAGTGGCAGCAGAAAGGCCAGACACTGTCTTGTCTTGAAATTCAGCTGCAGGTGGTTCCTGGTGCTCAACACAACAAAATCCCACTCCTGGACCTGCCTGTCCCCTCCCAGTGCCACAGGGAGCCTTGTTAGCTTCCCCAAGCTCTGGCCAAGCCTGACTTCATCTCAGACCCCTGCTTAAGTCAGGGGATGTGGCCAGCATGAGCCTTTCCTCAAACCCTCTTGGTACATTCTCTTGAAAGAATAAAATTGTCCTTCTGTGCAGCTCTGGACTTGACATTTAAAAAAGAAAAAGAGCACTCTCAGTATCACAGTGGCATTGAGAGGAGGATTCAGAAATTTCCTACGTGTGCTTTCTGTTCCACACGCACAGGATCCCCCCACCACCCCCGTCAACACCCCATCACAGTGATACCTTTGTTATTACTGAAAAACTCCCTACCACACATCAGTATCAGTCAAAGTCCATTGCTTACATTAGGGTTCATGCTTGAGGTTGTATGTTCTGAATTTGTTCATATGCATAAATTTATGTATCACAATTATAATATCATACAGAGTATTTTCTTTAAAAATTTTTGTTTGTAGTACTGAGGTTTGAACCCACTTGAGTCACACACACAGCCCATATAGAATATTTTCAGAGTTATATTTCCTTTCAAGTTATTTCTTTTTGATACCACTAAATTATGACTAACATTACCTTTGTGATGTGGATTGCTAACACCTCTTGGGCTAATTCTTCTATACCCCTGGGCAAAGTCCTCTCTTTCTGTCTTTTTAACATTGGCATTTTTTCTGAGCTCTATCAATGGCCTTCTCTTCTGGTCTCTTCTACTTCTATGACTCTAGTGCCAGTGGCCTTGAAGAGATATGTTAGGGAAACTTTGGCTGTGAATGTTAGAGTCCCAGTCTAGAGGTAGTCTCTTCCAAGGTTGGTTCAAGGGCTCAGCCATGTCATCAGGTACCATCTTTCAGCTTTGCCATTCACCGAGCCATCTCACAGTTTCAAGATGGTGGCTGAAGCTCCAAGCCTCGGGATCTGGCATAACACGTTTAAAATGAGGAGGAAGGAGGTTTTGAAGATAGAAGAAAGCTTTTTTCTCATGCTGCTCTCTGTCTTATCAGGGACGAAAATCCTTTAAAGATATTCACCAGTAGACTTTTGTTGCCTTAGAAATGAATCATTATGCAAGCTCAGCTAGTCAGTGACAAAGAGAAATAGATTACCATGGTTGGCTTAACCAATTTTTATTCATCACATGAACTGAGTACATCAGTGCCTGAACAAAATTGGGTCTATATTAACAAGAAAGAATCACAGCACTCAAAAAATCAATGTCTCCCACTCAGATCTACTTCATGCAGACCCATTTATGCAAATGCCTCCAAAGTGTCTCAGACTCCTCCTATTCCTGAACTTATCATCTTCTCTGATAATCCTCTGCCTAAGTCTGTGAGCCCTGCTCACCACACACACATACACACCTCCTTCTTCTGTTTGAATGAAATGAATGACACTGTCACTCATTTAATTACCAAATAGAACTTACCCTCATGGTTGGTCAGTAACAATTTCTTCAATGTATTTTCTAAACAGAACTCAGAGCTTTGTACTCCTATTTATCTTCCCTTGCCAGAAGTCAATTCACCAAATGACTAACTTGTCAATTAACCAACTCATTTATATAACATTTGTAAAATTTACTGACTATAGTTATAAATCTCTAATAGAACTTCTTAGCAGTTTTATTAAAAAATTGAATTGTAGTTACAGATAACATATATATGTATATATTTTAGTTGAAAGAATTCTGTCATGTGTTGTTTTTTCAGTGTTTAGGTCCTTTAAGGATCCTACGCAGTGTATGATCCTTGGTTCATTATTGAACTCAGTTTATTGTATATATATTTACATCTCTCTATCTATTTATCTATCATCTATCTATATCTATCAAATTCTCTTACCCTGAGATCACTAAAGAGTGTGAAGCAAAACTTACATGCCCTTGTTTACCGGGGAGGATGCAATCCTAAAGAAGAGGGAAGGAAAGTGGGAAATAAGGCAGAAAGGAGGAAAGCAGTATAAGTTGGCAGGTTGCCAAGCACAGGCAAACCTATTCAAGAAAACACTGCTAGCTAGTGTGGGACATCTCCTGAGTAGTCATGTGCAGTCACTACCTCTCAGAGCAGCCCACTGTGGAAGGAAAAGGGCAAGAAGTTGATCTGCAAGCTCGTTTCCATCTTTGGCCTCATTGGAAAAAGCTTGACCTTCAGGGCACTGAGTCTCCTTCACTTGCTGGTGCGTTATCAGCCCCTTTGGGCAACAACCATTGGCTGGGAAAATCGGTCTCCATAGGTTTCAGTAAGATTGGATCTGCATCTCCCTGCCAAGCTCAGTCCTAATCCCTGAGGAGACTGAGAAAATTGGAGATGTGAGGCTGAGAGGCGATGGTGGCAGCAGCTGGGACGTGAGCCATCTCTGGGATTGCTCCAGCTGGGGAAGAAAGGCAAGTGGCCAAGGATGGAGGAGCACGTGAGGGTGAGCGGATCTGCAGTGGTGCAAGAACTGAGATCAGTACACAAACCAGGGATCGAAAGCTGCATGAGAAACCTGAGGACCTAAACATTGACAAAGACTGACAGAATCCCTCAGCTACTTCTCACATTTTGCTGGATAATTTTGAATGCTGTTTTTCCACTTTTCCAAAAAAAAAAAAAAAAAAAAATCACTTCTTTTTCCCACCAGTACCTCAAATATCACAAAAACGACCATTGGGATTCCTAGAATTAATACCTGTAACTTTAAATTTTTATTTCTCCAAAATTAAACATTTCTATTTGAAAACAAAAACTTTAAAATTATTGGCTTAAAATATCATATAATGTTATGATTCTAGGAAGGAGAGGATTTCTTTATTAGAAAACAAGAGCACGATTCATAGAAAGAATAGACATTAAAGTGTTTAAATTCTGGGCATCAAAATTAAAGGACTAAAGAGAAGACATTGCAATGTATATGTCTAAAAAGGTTTATGATCTCAGATATATAAATAATAGCCACAAATCAATTAAAAATCAAACAACCCCGTAGTAAAATGAGTAAAGAATTTAAAGAGGCAAATCACAGGATAGGAAAACCAAATGGCAAAGAAACCTAAAAAGTAATCAAAGAAATGCATATTAAAACAGTGAGATACCATTGCATATCTATCATGTTGGTCAAAAAATTAAAAAAATCTGATGAGAGCATATCCTAGTGAAGATATAGTGAAATGCCAGCATACATTCATAGAGCAAATGTGGAGAGCAACTTAGCAAAGTCTAAATTTGAAAACGTGTACACATTATAACACCACAATTTCATTCCTTAGACATATCCTAGAGGACATTTGAACCCACATGTCTGGAGTTAGATGTAAAACTGTTCATTGTAGCATTGATTGAATTTGTGAAAAAGTGAAAACAGCCTTAATATTCATCAATGGGTAAATGAACGCACTGTAGGATAATTATAAAATATAATTAAAATGAATGAACTTGAAGCTAATGCTGAATGGAAAAGGAAGTTGCAGAATTGATAGTCATACATTTGTTACTTGTTGAAGTATGAAAACACACAGAAGAGAAGTATGTAAATGAGTTAGGATTGCGTGTGTGTAAGCATGTAAAGATTGTGTAGGGTGATTATGCAGAAAGCTCACGAGAGTGACTCCTTTTATGGAAGAAGGAAGGAGAACAGGGTCACAGAGAGTTAGGTAGGGCTTTCCACTATAAGTAAGGTTTTATTTCTTCAAAAAAGAACTGAACCAAATGTGAAAAAGTCTTAGGAGTTCTTGAATTTGATTGGCTAGTGATTTCTCAGTATTTAAAAAATATATTTTTCTGAATGTTTGAACATATCATACTAAAGACTTTTTCTAAAAAAAAGAAAAATAAAAAGAATAAAAATTGTAAGCTTAGTGAAATTTAAATAGAAAATTTAATTCAACTTAATTGGAATTGCCTGAAAAAATCCTATCATATGTAAAATGCTAAAATTTTTATTTATAACCCTGAACAATAGAAGCCTATTGGCATGGTAAAAGTCTGCAGAGTGATTCTACATGGAAGAGGAAAACAGAAAAAGAGAAAGGAAATGAACAGAGCTGCTCTAATGGGTAATCTGATTAGAATGCCTGTCACATTAAGTATTGATGCTGCTGTTTGCCAGTATCTGTGTAAAGAAGTATATTAGACAGGACACAGTTTTAGTGGCTGCCACCAAGAACTAAAATACAAGTAACTTAAGCGAGAGAAAAGCCTATCTCTCTCACTCACACACATTTGAGCCTGAGTCTAAGTGGGCCAGGACTGAAATAGCAGCTCTGCAATGAGAAGGACCTGGGCTTCTATCTTGGTGCTGTCGTTCTCAACATGCAATGTCCTTGTTGGTTCAGGATGGTTTTTCATCATGTCTATATTTCATCCAATAGGAAGAAGGTAAAAAAGAAGAAGAAGGCATGCTCCATGATGGCAAGTCACTCATATCAGTTCTGCACATATTCCATGGCTACTCCTAGCTGAAAGGGAGGCTGAGAAAGATAGTCTTTCTTCTGGGTGTCCATGTGCCCAGCTAAAATCCAACAGTTCTAAGTGAAAAAAGGGAGAATGAATATTGGGAAACAGTCAGGAATTTCTGTTCAGGTTGTAAAAATAGTTCTTTAACAGCTGATATGAGATTCTTCTTAGGGAAGAAGGGGCCTTTATTTAGGGAGATATCTTTCTGGGTTATTTGCATCTGGAAATATAAGTAGTAGGGCAATAACTAAAAAGAAAAGGGAGAATGAAAGGAGTTTGGATATTTCTTTGCATAGATAAATGATGGCATTGGGATTTTTTTTTCTACAAGGAGAGGAGATGGAAGAGTGTCAAGTTCCATGACCCACACCAGGACTGCCCACACAAGAAAGGTGTTTGTGTGTGGAAATCCAGGAACAGGGCAAGTTTCCAGTGTGAGTAAATATTGTGCACAATAAGGAAAGCACTTGAGGAAGTGACCAACTTACAAATGGAAGTACAATGGGTGCTCTATAGCCACCCCTTCTGCATCTGTGGAGCCAACCAACCACAGGTCAAAAAATTTGAAAAAATGTGTAGCAACAGTTCAGATATTTGTTTCTTGTCATTAT
This sequence comes from Castor canadensis, assembly GCF_047511655.1. NCBI lineage: Eukaryota > Metazoa > Chordata > Mammalia > Rodentia > Castoridae > Castor > Castor canadensis. The sequence continues at coordinate 137,345,571 of NC_133393.1, forward strand.
GCCCCAAATACTATAGCATAACAGCTATTTGCATAATCTTTACGTTGTATTAGGTATTACAGTAATCTCAAGTATACACCAGAATGTGTATAGGTTATGTTCAATGCAAATATGATGCTATTTTCTATAAGGGACCCAAACATATGCAAATTTTGGTATCAGTGGGTGTCCAGGAACCAAGCCCTAAGTGACTGTACTCAGAATCACCCTCAACTTTACACTGGCTTGTTAACTGTGAACCCAGTTTGTTTTTGTTTTTTGAGACAGAGTCTCCCTATATAGCCTAGGCTGACCTCAAACTTGCATCCTTCTGCCTCAATCCCCCAAGGATCAGGATTATAGGTGTGCACCACCTGCCCAGCAGTGAACCACATTGAGTGAGAGTAATTTCCCAAGAGTCTCCTGGGTTTTTAGAGAGAGCCGCCTTCCTCAGTCTTCCAGCTGTGCCTCAGTCCTAGAGGAATGCAGCCCAGGCTCCAGCTTTGGCCTTGCTAAGCTCAGGGTGATCCTGAGAGGGACTACCCTTCTCTGCCTAGTTCTCCTATCCCTAAGGAGAAAAGAAACGCATCAAAACTCCACACCAGAACATGTGTGAGCTTAATAATCTGGTGTTAATAATAATGTTGGGGACTTTGGGTAAAAATAGAATACTGGAGGGCTTTGAAAGGTCTCTAAAGAATGGGCATAGTGGCTCTGCCTTCTAGTTTGGGAGGCAGAGATTGGGAGAATCATGGTTTAAGGCCAGCCAGGGCAAAAAGTTCACAAGACCTTATCTCAGTTAATAACAGATGCTTCCCTGTCATCTCAGCTATGTGGGAAGCAACAGTAAGAAGCTGAAGTCCAGTCCTGCCTGGGCAAAAAGTGAGATCCTATCCCTAAAATAACTAAAGCCAAAAGGGCCAGGGGTGTAGCTCAGGTGGTAGAGCGCCTGCCTAGCAAGTTCAATGTCCTGAATTCAAATCCCAATACTACAAAAAACCCCAACTAAAAAGATCTCTGAAAATTGACTGTGACATTTAAAAATCTTTTGTTGTGTGGCTTCAGATAAAAAATTATGTTTAAATTATTGTTATTCAAAAAATTCTTAGTATCTCAAGCTGACTCGGTAAATATAATCATTCATTCACTATGATACTTGCCACAGAAGATAAACAGGTTGCGTTTGGTAGGACCCTTGTCTTTGTGTAGCTTTTCATAAATTGATTGGCTCATTCCTTGATTCCACAAATATTTATGGAATGCCTACTGTATGCATGCCACTGGGCTAGGAAGAGAAGATGAGTGAGAAACGAGATGCCCTCTCAGCCCTCATGTTTGCCATGGCTGGGGCAGACTTGAAAGAAAAACAGCTATAAAACAGTGCAGTGCCCTGCCGCAGAACAGCAAGGCTCAGTGTGCTGTGTGTTTGTTGATGGCAAATGCACAACTTTTAAAGCCAGAGTCATTTGTGCTATCTTTTCTATTAAAAAAAAAACAAAACAAATCAACTGCAGACCGGGAGAACCCTTCTGGTTTTCAAAGCATCTGTGATTTCTCTGGCATTGTTTATAGAACAGAGCCTGAGAAAATCTTTCCTGCTAACAAGCCAGAGTTTAGTTTATAATTGGGCAAGAGGACTCTACAACAAGGGGTGATGGACCATGGCCGAGAATCTTAGAACCAAAAGGAAACAGTTTAAAATTAATTTAAATTTTGAGGTTTTAAAATTGTCCATTTATTTTCCATGGAAACCAAGTTCAACCCATCTCAGAGACTGGTATTTATGGGCAGAATGATTTGTTGTGTATCTACTTACCTGTTTTAATATTAGTAGTCACTATTATATTTGCTTGTGCCAGGCTACACACTCACACACATACACACACATATGTTGCCTTACTTAGTCTTCATAAACGTCTCATGTGGGAATTTGACAGGTGGGGAAACTGAGACTCAGAAAGCCTAATTCCTTCAGTGTTTGCTGCTGGTGGGATCCAGAGTTCAGGAGAGTCCAAACCCTGTGCTCCATCTCTGAGCCACAGTGTGACTCAGAGCCTATCGTTTTTATGATAAAACTATTTTAGTTGTTTGTTTTCTATGCTTTTACTCTCATCACTATTCCAAAAGACACATCTGGTAACATACATTTTAAGAAACAGATAACAGTATTTGTGTAATAAAAGAAAAGAATATCAAAAACCCTTTGAGGAAGAAGCAAAGTAATCAACTAAAGTAATCATTTTCCACGTAAGTGTTCACTGAATGAATAAATTAAATGAAAATTCAGGAGTTTAAACTTAGAAGTTCCTAGAAACTAGAGCAAAAAAAGAAAAATAGGAAGTTATAAATCCAGCATTAAAAACATATAATCTTAGTGAAACAATTGATGTGTGAACTTTAATATTGAGGTAACATACATGATGTCTTCAACAGCAGTTATTTCAGAAGAAATGGCAATAATGACTTATGTATAAATGTTATTTTTAATGGTCTTTAAAAGACATGTCAAATCCTGATGAAACACTTCTCTGAGGAGCTAAGCTAATAAGCTCTAAGTATGCCTTCTTTTATTTTCTGATGATGATAAAACTGAGCTCAGGATTTGTAGAATTGTAAGAAATGGATTGATGGACAAAGAGACAAACTTAAAGTTGACAAACCCCTAAAGCTGATAGAGCCACCTGTGAGACTCAGTGTGGAGGGGTACCAGATGACTAAGGTCCGGACTGATCCCCACTTTAATGTCCCTTTGCTCCTTTCTTCTCTTCCTTTTTCTTCTTAAAATTTTTTTTTTGTGGTACTGGAGTTTGAACTAGGGTCTTGCAATTGCTAGGAAGTTACTCTACTACTTGAGTCACATCTCAGTCCTGTTTTTGGCTTTAGTTATTTTTCAGATAGGGTTTCATGCTTTTTTCCCCAGGGCCAGCCTCAGACCATCATCCTCTTACCTATGCCTTGTGCATAGCTGGGATTACAGACATGTACCACCACGCTCATTCATATTTATTAAGCACAGGACAGATATTGCAGTCCACAAGGATGGCCCTAGTGTTTAAGGAGCTTACTTTTTTTTCTGCTACCTAATACAGGAAGAACTATTCCTGCGTTCTTACAACCCAGCTATACTAAGTGTTGCCTGCCAGGAAGGTAAGCAGGAAGAATAAGATGAGACCTACTCAGGAATGCAGGTAGTAGAAGACTTTGGGGGATGGGTAAACGGGACTACTGCACATACTGGTCCAGTAAAGGGTGAAGGGCACTGTTTTGTGTCTATTAGTTGTGGGGTTTTGTGTCTAGACTGCTAGAAGAATAGCTGTGTGTCTGGGAGCTGACACTCCCAGATCCCTCTGATTCTTGGGGGTAGGGAGAAAGCCCAGATATATCCCTGTATAGCAAAAGAGTGTGGTGTTGGAAGACTGATAGGCCTGGGTTCACACTTCACTATTTGGACCTGCTGGCCCTAGGTGTGCCTGAGCACTTTAGCTGGATTCTGCTTCTTTGGTTATAAAGAAAGGAACAGGATCCACTTTGGAAAGTTTGTGTAAGTATTAAAGTAATTATATGAAAAATGGCAGGCAAACACATGACAAATATAATAATTATCTAATTTTCTTAGATTCTTCTATTTGCAGCCATGGTTGTGCTTTACTTTTGTGTGTTTTCCCCTTTTTGTATGTTTACAGATACTATGATTATCAGCACAGAGATAGGAAATATATCATCAGTCCTATGCACTGATGTACAGTCAGAGACTGGCCCAAAGCAGGGGCTCAATAAATGTATAGTGAAATAATGAATGAATTAGTGGAATGAATGAATTAGGGTGAAGTGAAGAGGATTTATGTCCATAACCACCCTCATCCTCATCACACCATGTATGAAGATTTCTGATTTGGAAAACACAGTCTAATTTAGGATACCTTCTACTTATGAAGGGACTGAGAGGTTGGACCCCTTCCCACCTTTTCATTGACCTGATTGATATTCAAATGTTCTTCTTTCTGCTATTGCCCAAGGTCTGTTTGATTTTTCTTTTCTTTTTTTTTTTTTTGGTACTATGGGATTTGAACTCAGGGCTTTGGGGTTGCTAAGCAGACACTCTACTGCTTGAGCCATACCTCCCATCTGTTAGATCTTCATAATCCTCCATGTACTTCCTTTTACACCTTGGGAGGAGAAAATGAAGTTTTGATTACAACTTTAGAGTTCCATGTGGTTACCTATCATATAGATAGTAGTTTTGCTTTTACAACATAGTAAACTCAGCAGTTAAGTCTAGAGAAGTCCACATTCGCTGATAGATGACTTACTTTTATGCTAGAAGAACAATACTTTAACAATACTTTAAAGTATTGAATAAAAAAAGGCCATGATTAGTTTGCTGTGGATTCACAAACAAGATAGTATCAAAATGATTAATAGAGACTGATGCTTAGAACTGAATCTTAAAAGTCAATTAAAAATTTAATAAGCTTAGTGTTTAATATTCATAGATAGGTAATAATAAAGTCAGAAAGATAGGGGAAAACTTCTAGGTAGAAAATTAAAAGAGGAGGCATTGACAAAGTTAAACTAGTAATTAAACCCAGTGAGTAATGATCCAGCTTCCTTTACAAAATAATGCTGGGCCTTGTCTTGATGACAATCTGATTCTCTTTGATAAATACTGTAGCAGGGAAGGATAATGCTTTGAAAATGGGCTCTGATAAAATAGCAAAGTGTTCATTCTTTTCAGCTTTATCTGTGATATCTGATCCCTAACCATGATGTAGGTACATTTACTTACTTTGCCTAGAAACAAGAAAAAGACAGCTGGGCTGGCAACACCTTATATCTGACAAAATTCATCATTCTGCAGTGATATGTGTCTCCACCAAGGGTCACCTTGTCTTATATCCTCCCAATATGATGTGCAATGATGAATCATTCTTGTAGCATATTTCTGAAATGAAGAATCCCAGCGATCAGTGGACATATTCAGCTAATCTTTTGCCCACAGTCTGAGTCCTGCTTGTAAGACACCAATCTGGGAGCATAAACCCAAAGGGGAAGAGTCTGACTGGTGGGCTGAACCAGGGAAAAAAGTTCTCTGACTTAGCAGAAGCAGAGCTTTCAATGGTCACAGACCACATGGTCCAGGAAGGAAGATTTTAGCCACACTGTAAAAGTACCACCAAGGTGTAGGGGCCACAAGTAAGCAGATTTAAATCTTCCACCAGAAACTCAGGACTGTGAAAAAGAATCCTGTTTTCTATTCTGTCAGGCTGGTGAGAAAACAAATCTTGGTCCTTAACAGAACTGCTCCAATGCTGTGTCAAGATTTTATCTATAGTCAAAGCTTTGCCAACCATAGATGCCACCCATCGTGTTCATTTTTGGACTTTCCATTGTCCCAGCCTCCACGGGGCCCTGTAGCTCAGTGGTGCTTTCTGCACCACACTTAGGGTATACAAATCTGGCAAGACTTGGAAACTCTGGGCATAGACGCTAAACTCTGTAGAAGCTCCTTGTAACTATTCCCTTGGAAGTGTCTCCAAGCACCCGGGGCAGAGTGGGACATGCAATTCCCATTGACCTTGTGCTTCCTAACCTTGGGGTCTTCCCTCTCAAGCACTAAGTGCCAGATGAGCCCAGAGGTGAATAAACAGTAAGTGGTCACTAGGAACACAGGGACACACACACACATACACACACACACACACACAAACAAGTGCTGAAACTTTTAAAAGAAGTTGAGATTACACACAGATTGATCAAAAGGAAAATCTATATGTAACTGGATTTCCTGTTGCCAATGTAGCAGTATTATTTTCTATTTTCAATTGTGTTTGGAGGATGGTGATGTTGATATTCCTCTCTGCTCTGCTTCTCTAAAAGTCTTAATCTTGCCCAGAAGTTACCTCTCCCATGTTCCCAGTACAATCTTTTCTAGTAGCTTCTGTTTTTTTCTCAGTCAGCATATGTGTTTGTGTGAGAGGGAAAAGGAAATACACAGATCTATCCACTTAGGTAGCCTGGTAGCTTTTTTGGAGGGAGCGAGAATACTTGTGATGCTCACACAGTTAATACCCTGGCTATAAACACGGAAGTGAAATTTGGAAACTATCTTCATTTAGTTTATTCAGGACCAAGGCTAGGAATTACAGCTGCCAGGTAAAAGGGTGCCCTATAGGCTTTATGTTTATGGGCAAAGTGACTAACTATGTTTTCTGGCAAACTACTTCAAACTAGAGTGATGTTTTCTTCATTTGTCTTAGTTGGAAAAAGTTCTTTCATACTGTTTTTTTTAACACCCAAGATGTGGTCTATTAAGAAACAAAATATTTAGCAATTTTGTGTTGCATTTTTTTGCCCCTTGGAATGAATTTTTTTTCTAAAATATATATTGTTTTGCTCTGCCTTTAAAATGAAGGATACTTCATTTACTTCTCTCTGCATCTCCTGAACACTTGTATTATCTGGGCTTTAATACTAAATACTGTCTCCTGGTGGTTTGGGGAGGGCTTTGTTCTCTTTCCATGGTGTCCCCTTTCATGTTTCTCTTAAATTCTCACCGGCACTTCTGGTTGCTGATGCACACACTGCTGGTGAGGATGCCTACCAAATGCCAACCAAAGCAGCTCTGGACTGGGACCTAAACCCTGCTATAGGGTAGGGGTTTGGGGGCAGCTGTTCTAGTAACATAATCAACTTTATTGATGGGGTCTCTTAAGTAAATGTTAGGTACAGTGCATTTTGTGTCCTCGCCTGATCTTCACGAGACACTAAGATCTGGACAATTTAATCCTCATTTATACAAACAGCCAGCAGAGCCCAGAGAAGTTAAGAGATTTGCCCAATGTCATGAGTCACAGCTCTTAAACTTGACACAAACTTCTCAAACTTTGGGGCACAATCCATTTTGGGTCATGAATCAATCTAGTGTGTCAAGATAAGTGCTTATAAAAAATGAAAGAAAAAAATAAAATAGAAAATATCGAAATAGGTGACACATAGAAAGCCTAAGTATTTTCTTGCAAGCTTTTATTTCATTTACCTGTGTACGGATGTGTGTGTTCATTCTATGTATTTCTGTGGCTACAGTCCAATTTTTTTTTTGAAAAAAACTCTGCTTTGCACTATACTTTTCCAAAGGGTGAGATTTTTAGTAACGTTATTTTAGGGAAAATGGTTGATCTTACAACCAAATAAGATGAATGGTCTAACATTTATTCTAGAAAACTTAAAGTTTCATTATGAAAAAGTGTACCTAAAATAGGTGCCTGCAATATTTCCTTGAATCAGAGACACCTTCAGAGAGCACTTCAAGAATCTGTGTAAATCACTTAAGTCCTTTGTGGTTAACAGACACTGTCTCTTTTACCCTACAAGACAATAGCTTTTATTACTGGAAATTTACTGCGTTAGTCCCTGTCCTTGCTGCTGTACACACAGAATCCCTTTTAATAATTAAGACAACTTTTTGAGGTTGGTGTTTTTCTTTGTTTTTGTTTTTTTGGTTTTTTTTTTGAGACAAAATCACACTGTGTAGCCCAGGCTTGCCTCAAATGCTCAATTTTCCTGCCTGACTGCAGGGATTACAGGTGAATGCCACTATGCCCAGTAAGACTGGAATTTTTTCACGGTTGAAGATGAAAACACTGGAGTGCAGAAAAGGTAACCAGCTTGCCTTGCAAAGTGGGAATTTGAAACCAGGCTGATTTCCACATCACGAGGGAGGGACAGCAAGATCACATCTTCTCTCAGATTCTCTTCTCTCACTGTTTAACAATTTTATTTTATTTTTTTTGGTAGAGATTTTTCTCTGAATCCCATTTGAATTGCTCATGCTGCAGTCGAAGCCCTTTCTCTCTTTGTCTTCTTTGTGGTGGGCAGAGAACAGCTGGTCACCATTGCACTAACAATGAATGGTAAGACAGTCAGAAAGTAGAGGACAGTAATTGTCTTCCTTCAGAACCAGCAATCGTAGCTTCTTGAGCCATTTTTCCTTGGTCCTATTTTCTTCCAACCCTTCAATTATTTCTTTGTTCCTTGCCCAGTCCCTTGGGGATAGCTCCACTGCTTAACTCCTTATCAGCACTGGATGTGGGGACAGATGAAGTTTGGCTATTTCTAGTTTATTTTCCTCTGAATTGCCAGGGATGGGTACCACTGCTGGGCTGACCTCTTGTCTGCACCCACCTTAACTCCTCTCCTGGACCCCACCAAACACGGGACTTAGCTTCCACATGTCCACTCAAGTAGCACAGGGCACTGGTACCTCCAGAGACTTCCACCTCATTTGTTAACCTTTGTCACAGCCTCTTTAACTCTGCTGCTCCCCTTAGAATGCCCCTCCTCCACTTCCCAAAAAGCCTCAGGACCTCACAGTCTCTGTGCAACCCCTCAGCTCTTCCTGAGGACTTGTGTGTGTGTGTGTCTGTCACCCACCTCTCACCTGTTGTTTCTCTCTCTCTGTATCTTTTATTTCACATCTCAGAGTTATTATGTGTGTCATATTCTTTTTTAATTATTAATTTGCAGTTTAATTATAAAATAACCAACACATGGTATAAAATTCAAAAGGTATAAAAGGTATATACACAATTATTTTTCCTAGTAATTTGTCCCCAGAGGCAGGTGACTAGTGTTATCAGTTTCTTATGTATCACTCCAAACTTATTCTATATATCCAATTTGTGATTTTTACACACACCCACACATATATAATTTGTGATATCTATGCCTACATATATATATATATATATATATATATATACACAAATACTTACACATATATGTATTATCCACAAATTGGATAATTACTGCACACATTTTTGTATTTTCTTTTCAATTAATAATATAGCTTTGATAGTATTCCATTATGAGTTTTTAAAGAGCTCCTCCACATTTTATGTCTGTATACTATTCCCTTTCATGGATAAATTCTAATTTATTTCATTAATCCCTAGGAAAGCACATTTAATGTAAGAGCCTAGATATTGGAACATACTATCTGATGGAATTCTGTTTTGATTACTTACTAGCTCTCTGGCCTTGGACAACTTACTACCTGTGCCTCAGTCTTCCTGTGACAAAATGAGATTTGCACTAGATCTCCACTTTGGATTGTTGTGAGGATTAATCACTATCAAGACATACAGCAGTGGGTAGCACACAATAAGCTTCCATCAACATGAGCTATTGATTAGGCTGTTTCCTAAGTTTCGCTATCACACTGTGTTGCAGTGGATAACCTTGAACAGGATCGATATCCAAATATTTAACTACTCTTACAGCGTGGGTGCTGATCCGTCAGAATGGTGCTGGCCACAACGCTGAAGTATGGTTCCCTGTAAGTAGCAGGGTTTGCTTTCATGTTGCTGGGTTGCAGTAGTTTGGTGATTTCTTGGGGAAGGTTTGGAAGGCAGGACAGCAGTGGATGCCAGGAGGGCTCATTACAGCAGCATTTAGTAATAAATAAGAAAGCATTTCAATAGTTTTACAACAGTCCTGGTGCATGCCAGGTGAACCTAGCTCTGTGTTCAAACAGCATTTCTTACATGTGTGCACGCACATGCCTTTTAGAATAAATTCTTAGAAGTACAATTACTACGCCAAAGGTTATGCACATTTGCGGTTTGCCTTCCTTAGAGACTGAACCAATTCACAGCCCCCCCCAGCAATATACGAAAGTGCTTGTTTCTTAACTCTTGCCAGCAAAATATGTTTGCAAACATTTTTTTATTTTTGCTCATCTGCTAGGTGAAAAATGATGCCCCAGTGTAGTCTTAATTTGCAATTTCTCTTCTGTAATTGGCTTGAATAGTTTTTAATGGGTCTAACAGCAATTTATACTCTCTTTTTAAATTATTATTTCTATTATGTTTGAATGTCTTTTTATATGCTTGTTCTCCAGACATTTTTACTTACTTTTCTGTTGACTTCATATGCCTTACTCATTTTTTTTGTTGTTCGGTCTATTGTTGATTTGCAGACACTCTTTATTTATTATATGCCATTTGTTCTTTTACTTAACTGTAGAAATTCATTGAGTGGCTACAGCAGCCTTGATGCCATTTTAAAACTAGGGACACAGAATTAACAACAACACAGTACTTACCTCCAAGGAGCATGCAGGCTAGTGAAGGATACAGATGAGAAAAGAAACATTTGCAATAAAGAATTAAAAGTGCATTGAGAGGAGTGCAATGGGTACTTTGAGAGCACAGAGGTGAGATAACATTTATGTCTGATTAGGGAATTCTGTAAGAGGTGTTCAAATCCTTTGAGTAGTAGATGTTTAATAAATGTGTGTTCTGCCTGTGAAGACTGCTTCACTCCTCTGTTCCAGAGTTGTTTCTAAGGAGCCAGGTGTTGTGACTTTCATTATATCTGCTTCTGCTCCACAGTTAGCCTTATCTCCAGTTCCTGAAACATGAAACGAATAGTGTAAACAAACCATCACCTCTGGAAACTAAACTCACGCCTTTTTGATGCTACCTAGTTTACTTCTCTTGAAGAAAGATATTTTCCCATTGGGCTATCAGCTACATCTCCCAAATAGATTGGGACCTTCCGAAGTATAAAATAGGCCATGACCTCAAAGTGGTCCTTTGTTCCACCTATTAATAATCTTTTAGCAACCTTTGTGTTTTAAATGCAGGTTGGACACAATGTACCACTCAGGTCCAACAATGACCTTCGTCTTTCTATTATGCCTTTTTATTGAGCACCTGCTGTGGATGTTTCACATCCAATTAACCTGAATGGCAACACATGGCATTAAGTGGGTCATCCTATTTTGTACGAGAGTTGAATGCAGCTGGACAATGTACTCCAGCTGGGGTTGGAACAATTCGGCACAGGCTTGGCCAGAACAAAAGTTCTGAACAACCAGAGGCTCCTTGCATGTAGTTCTACTGCACAAATGAGTCTTTGAATGTTATAAACCCTCAAAGCAGCTCATGCCTCATCCACGATGGTTGACAGTTACTTCCTCAGCTCTCAGCAATGCCAAACCAAAAAGAATCCCACTGTCCTGTCAGAAGACTGTATGTTGTCCAGATTAACGGAGGGGATGTCTATATAATTTATGGGGCTCAATGCAAAATGAAAATGGACCTCTTGTTAAAAAATTAAGAATCCCAACATGAAGACTATGGGTGATTAAATGCAGCCAGTGAGCAGGCTACAACACAGGCAAAACAGTACTAAATTACGTGCAGGAGGGAGGTACAGGCTAGATGTCACATCCTGAAAATTGTAACAATCTTTGTTACAGCATTATGACTTTTGGTACAAGTATTTTGTGGTCGCTAACTTTGTTGTAAGTTTGAGGGTCCTATCAAAAAACATTTCCTTTAGTGGCATTTTTTCTACCAGGAAAGGTGAATGGCCTATGTATCCTTTCTCTGTTCCCCTGGCTTCCTTCCCCACCAAATTATGCCCAGAGTTCAAGTCTCTTGGGCCCTGATCCAAAGAACTTTTGATGAGCTAGTTTTCCAACTTTCTAGACAGTGGCCTTACAATCGTGTTCCATGGGAATCTAGGTCTTACTTAACATCCTACAAGTGAAACAAAGGCTCCATTAATTGATACTCCCTTTCTACTTGCAATCGTCTTCCTCTTTAGCACAGTAGGCAGTCACACTTGCAATATGAATATTTACTATGCTAGTCTTGTATCGATTATTTCATTGAAAAAAAAAAACCCAGACACCAGTCATGACCCTCTACGTGGATTTTGTGATCCACTGATGGCTCACATCACACAGTTAAAAATACTGCTGGATCATTCATGTTGCTTTTCTACTAGGAGGGGTAGGTGAAGACTGGGGGCATCTCACAAGAAAGCCCCTCTAGAAAAGAGTCATCAAGACCCTATATAGCGAAAGGGCAGAAAGTAGATCCATATGGATTTTATTGGGGGAGAAGAAATTGGCACAACCTTTTTGAAAGCAGTTTGCTACATTTACAGAAGAGTTTTACAGACATGTTCACACTGACTTGGCAGTGTCACCTCTAAAAATCAAGCCCATGAAATAATCATCAATGTAGGCAAGATATTTAGCTGTAAGGGATAATCAATGCGATACCATTTATAACCAAGAAAAGTCGGAAACAAGATAACTGTTTGACAGTAAGGGATTGGCTAGTGAGGATGAATATTTGTGAATTGGACATATTGCTACTAGATTATGTCATATATGTAATAGCATACTTAGTGACATTAAAATAGTTTTGATATGTTAAACTAGGAAACAGATATAGGACAGTATATATTGCATGGTGCATTTTTTTTTAAAGAGGAGACATGGGTGCATCAAGTTGTATCAAAATCTGAAGAAAACGTATCAACTACTACTAGTCTATTCTATGAAACTGGGATGTATTAGCCCATTAAGGCTGTCATAACAAAATGCCATAAACTGAGTGGCTTAAACAGCAGAAATTTGTATCTTAATTCTGGAGGCTGAGATCCAAGACCAAGATGTTGGAGGTTGGTTTCTCTGAGGCCTCCCTCCCTGGCTTGCAGAAGGCCACTTTCTCTCTGTGTCCTCACATGGCCTTTCCTCTGTGCTGCGCACTCCCCATTTCTTTTCCTCTTTTTATCCATTTCCTCTTTTTATCCAAAGGTCACCAGTCCTAGCACGTTAAGGTTCCATCCTTATACTCTGGTTTAGCCTGAATTATCTTGTTTTTTTTTGTTTCTTATTCTCTCTCACTTTTTAAAATTTAGAATATAGTTGTTATATGGGGGAAGGGGATTCATAGTGACAATTTTGATTAGACTTACGTTGTACATTGGTTACATCGCCCCCATTGTCTCTTCCCCCTTAGCTCCCTCCCTGCCCCACTCAAAGCAATTGCAAGAGGTTTATGAGGTCCATCAGCCATATACCATCACCTTTATCTCCTTTCTTCACCCTTCACTAGGACCCTCACAACACACTGTACCTATTTTATAGTTCTGTCTTTCATTATTAATATTTAAGCTGATGTTCAAAGAGTTTTCTCAATGTATCCCCACTGTGGATGTGCTTTACTTTGGTTTGTTCAATCCCTTCCATTATTCTCCCATACTCCTTTACCTCCCACCCCACATTTTTCAAGAGCTTTCAGTACACATCCTTATATCCTCTACCTTCACAGATCTCATGTTTTATATTACTGATGCTCTATAATTTTCTTTTCCTTTCCCTCTTTCCCTAAGATGAATTAGAATCTTAAAGGGCCTACCTCTGAATATAGTCACATTTGGGGTTAAGGTTTCAACCTATGAATTTGGAGGAGCCAAAATGCAGTCTATAGCATATGGGCTAGAGGTGAATTTTGTTTAATTCTTTTTGATTATCTGTATTTTTATAATTGTCTATAATTGTCATTGAGTAATTCAAGTTTAAATGACTTTCATAATTTTACAAACGCAATCAGAGGTGGGTGTGGTAGCACATACCTATAATGCCAGTGTACGGGAAGTTGAGGCAGAAGGATCATGAGTTTGAGGCCTGGGATACATAGGAAGTTCCAGAACAGTTTGGTTTCTCCTATCACAATTAATAAAGGGCTCCTTGAAAAAGAAGGGAAGGGTAGGGAAGATATAGAATGCAAGGTGCATCTAAGAGGAGTGAAGAAAATCATTTGAGATGTCTGACAAACAATGCAGTAGTGTCTTATCTCAGGGATTACATAGTAAATAAATCCTGTGAATATTTTCTTTTTAAAAGTTCTGGTTAGCTGGGTGTGATGGTTCATGATTGTAATCCAGCCCTTGGGAGGCAGAGGCAGAAGGAAGTTGGAGCTCCAGTTCCAGGCAGCTTGGGCTACATAGGGAGATCCTGTCTCAAAGAACCAAACCAGATCAAACCAAGCCAAAGCATAAAACAAACAAAACAAAACAAAACGAACCCTCACGAACTAAACAACCAAAGAACCGGATGTGCAGGCTCCGATAAAGGTTCTGTCTCACCCTTGTCCACGTGTAGAATAATTTCTCCACAATATGGCCCCATGGTATTCATAGAGTCACTTAGAACAACTGACTGTGGAGAGACGGGTGAGGCTCCCAATCACTCCTAGCTTCTGGAAGATTCCATATCTGATGGGGCCTGCCAGGTGCTTCTCTTTTCTTCTCTCCTTCCATTTATTTAGATGTGATATTTCATGTTTTTCCTCACAGGAACTCTACAACACAGGCATTCTTTTCCCATTATTTTCTGGATGAAGACACTAAGGCCTGGATGTTGACTTGGCAAAGGTCACACGATCAGACCCCTGACTCTAATAACCTATGTTTTTAGGGCCATTCCTACCATGTTACCGTTAGGTCTTGGAAATTTTGTTTGGTTTAGAGAACATAGCTTCTTGAGGATTGTAGTGTCTAATGAAAAAAAAAGAAATTATTCAAGGCCGAAGATACCAATCTCTTTCCCATAGAGGGATGCAGGGATGGATATATGCACAGCCAGGCCCAAGCCAATAAGTAAATGTACCCTTATTTACTTATTTATTTTGGTGGTACTGGGGTTTGAGCTCAGGGCCTCATGCTTGCTAGGGAGGTGCTCTACCACGTGAGTCTTTCCACCAGCAGACAATTAAAGTCATTTTGAAAACAAAGGTCCAACACTCAAAACTCGATGTATTCTAATTATTTTACTATAGTTTATAATTCTCTTTGTTTCCATGGTTATTTCCACCACTGGATCTGGAAATACCACAATGGTGGGCCACTCTGCATCTCTTCCCAACTCTGTGTTTGTAACATTATACCGGTTGTTTCAAATTTGCCACAGCGAGAGTATTTATACAATGAAAGTGAGAAAAACTACAAATCAAGACTTGATTCATTGTATTTTTTGTTGCCTAAGACAGGTAGCTTCCTTGGCCGCTACCTGCTAGATGACATATCCTCCAAGTTGTGACAGTTACAATTGTTTCCAGTCATTGGCAAATGTCCCCAAGGGGGTGTGTGTGGGAGGCAACATTGCTTCCTCTCCATTGAGAATCACTGGTCTAACTTGTCCTTGACAAAGGAGCTGAAAATACACGATGGAGAAATAGCAGCCTCGTCAACAAACACTGCTGGGAAAACTGGTTAGCAGTCTGCAAAAAACTGAAACTAGATCCATGTATATCACCCTATACCAAGATTAACTCAAAATGGATCAAGGATCTTAATATCAGACCCCAAACTCTAAAGTTGATACAGGAAAGAGTAGGAAATACTCTGGAGTTAGTAGGTATAGGTAAAAACTTTCTCAATGAAACCCCAGCAGCACAGCAACTAAGAGATAGCATAGATAAATGGGACCTCATAAAACTAAAAAGCTTCTGTTCATCAAAAGAAATGGTCTCCAAACTGAAGAGAACACCCACAGAGTGGGAGAAAATATTTGCCAACTATACATCAGACAAAGGACTGATAACCAGAATATATAGGGAACTTAAAAAACTAAATTCTCCCAAAACTAATGAACCAATAAAGAAATGGGCAAGTGAGCTAAACAGAACTTTCTCAAAAGAAGAAATTCAAATGGCCAGAAAACACATGAAAAAATGCTCACCATCTCTAGCAATAAAGGAAATGCAAAATAAAACCACGCTAAGATTCCACCTCACCCGTTAGAATAGCCATCATTAGCAACACCACCACCAACAACAGGTGTTGGCGAGGATGCGGGGAAAAAGGAACCCTCTTACACTGTTGGTGGGAATGTAGACTAGTACAACCACTCTGGAAAAAAATCTGGAGGCTACTTAAAAAGCTAGACATTGATCTACCATTTGATCCAGCAATACCACTCTTGGGGATATACCCAAAAGACTGTGACACAGGTTACTCCAGAGGCACCTGCACACCCATGTTTATTGTGGCACTATTCACAATAGCCAAGTTATGGAAACAGCCAAGATGCCCCAGCACTGACGAATGGATTAAGAAAATGTGGTATCTATACACAATGGAAATTTATGCAGCCATGAAGAAGAACGAAATGTTATCATTCGCTGGTAAATGGATGGAATTGGAGGACATCATTCTGAGTGAGGTTAGCCTGGCCCAAAAGACCAAAAATCGTATGTTCTCCCTCATATGTGGACATTAGATCAAGGGCAAACACAACAATGGGATTGGACTTTGAGCACACGATAAAAGCTTTAGCACACAAGGGAGGGGTGAGGATAGGCAAGACACCTAAAAAACTAGCTAGCATTTGTTGCCCTTAACACAGAGAAACTAAAGCAGATACCTTAAAAGCAACTGAGGCCAATAGGAAAAGGGGACCAGGAACTAGAGAAAAGGTGAGATCAAAAAGAATTAACCTAGAAGGTAACACCCACGCACAGGAAATCAATGTGAGTCAATGCCCTGTATAGCTATCCTTATCTCAACCAGCAAAAACCCTTGTTCCTTCCTATTATTGCTTATACTCTCTCTACAGCAAAATTAGAAATAAGGGCAAAATAGTTTCTGCTGGGTATTGGGGGGGGGAGACGGAGGGGGCGGAGTGGGTGGTAAGGGAGGGGGTGGGGGCAGGGGGGAGAAATGACCCAAGCCTTGTATGCACATATGAATAAAAAAAAAAAAAAGAATCACTGGTCTAAGGGGTTGGCAAATGAAGGTGGATGGCAAATTTTGGCCTATGAATTTTTTTTTTACAGCCTGCAAGCTAAGAAGAGGTTTGACATTTTAAAGGGGTTATAAAATATGGCAAAGACAATATGCGATCCACAAAGCCTAAAATATTTACTTTTTGACCCTTTAGATCTCGTCTAAATGATGGAGAAACTCTTTATGCAGATTAGACATAAAGTGTGTCATGTTTGGGATTTCATTATGAAAAGTGCACACAGGAATGAAGGAAATGTTCTTCCAGTGTTTGAAAATCATTATCTGACTTACATCATTGATGCATCGAATGAATGCATTTCCAATGTGCATCCTGTTGGAACTGAAAGAGGATTTAGTTTAATGAAACAATTTGCATGAGAGCAACAGTTTAACAGCAGATATAAAATATAAAATTTCAGGACAGTAACTATATTGGGGAAAGAATTAGTGTACTGGGATGCAATTCTATCTGTGAAATCATAGTTGAACTATAACCATAAGTTGATTACCAACACCAGAGTTCAGCAAAACTCAGTGAAAACATTGCCAACAGACTCAATTGCTACATGGAATTTACAACATCCAAAATTGCACATTTTATTACTATTTATAAAATAGGTGATATATGTTGGTTATGCCAATAACTTTAAAAATAAGTGTGTGTGTGTGCGTGTGTGTGCAGTCATCTCTCTAAGAGGTGGTGGTTAGTTATTTGCCAGCACTCTACGCTTATCTCCTATCCTACCCCTATTTCTTTGTTCCTCCTTCAAACTCCTTCTTTAAAAACACTGGTCTTGTTTTTATTTCACGGCATTTTCCAGATATCTCCTGCCTGATAGATTAACTGCATGGTGTGAGGAGAAAACTACTAATTGTTGAGATTTTTGAAAAGGCATTTATGATATACCCAGTACTACATGATATACCACCAGAGGCCCAAGGATGAGAAATACGCTCCAGTCTCAGGGAGTATCTAATCTAATCCAGTTGGGCAAAGCTGACCAGCAGTGTGAGATGCCCAGAGAAAATGCTACAGCTAGCTCTTTCCTCACACTTGCTGTGCATCAGATACCCTCTGTGTACCAGTACTTTACACATATTGATTCATTTAATCATCATTATTGCTCATGAAATATATCAGAATCACATTCTCCACCTTACAGATGAGGAAGCTGAGGAAAAACGTAAGGTTTAAGGTCACACAGTTCTTAAGTGGCAGAGTTGGGATTTGAACTCAGGTGGTTGACTCAAGTGTCTGTGTCTTCAGTGATCACATCCACTGCTGCTGGAGAGAATGAAATCACAATACAGGCTCTTGTATCTAAGAAGAACTGGGAGCTGGGTGCCAGTGGCTCACGCCTGTAATCTATCTACTCAGGAGGCAGAGGGGGATTTCAGTTCGAGGCCAGACCAGGCAAATAGTTCGCAAGAACCTATCTCAAAAAAACCCATCACAAAAAAGGCTGGTGGAGTAGCTCAAGGTATAGGCCCTGAGTTTAAACTCTAGTACCAAAAATAAATAAATGAATAAATAAACATAAATAAAGAAAAGAACAAGAACTAGGTTTGGATTTGGAGTCCCATGGGTAATCCAGAGCTGTAAACATGATAAGTGTCAACATAAAGCCTCTTTAAATGAGTGAGGGAGAACTGATGGGGCAAAGGGATGAAACCCATGGAAGTGGGGAGTATGAGTCTGAAGGACCTACCTATGCTATTTAATAAGAGAAGTGAATAACATTCCTAACAGATAAGAATGTAGGCTTTCTACTAACTTATTTTACAATGGGACACACACACACACGCACATGCAAAATAATGCCACTTTGAAAAGTTGTTGGTTTCTCAGCTTCTTCATTGATTGAGTTAGCAAACAGTGACACAATACTTCTGGAAGAGACTACATGTAAAGTCAAGGAAGGCTACCCAGGCAAGTTTGCTGCTCTGCCTATCATGTGGAAATTTTGTTCTTATAAGAAATAAGTAGAAAACTGTAACATATAAGGTTGAAAGAGTTCAGAAACAGCAAGAAGACTACAAATAAAGGATCTGGGAGCTGGGCAGACGAGTAGGGACAGAAGAGGAATGGGGCTGGCTTCAGGGAGAACTTGGTTTTGTTTCATGTCTGGAAGACGTGTAGATGTGAAAGGAAAGGAATTTAAGGAAGGTAAAAGCTTGGTCAGAGGCATGGACTCCAGATAGCAGATACCCTGTGAAGACACAGGGTGTGAGAAAATTCTAGAAAGATCTAGATTAGGGCTAGATGGTTGAGGTTGGAGGGGTTTCTAAACATCTGGTATTTCATGTTTCTTTTTTAGGCAAGGAAAACCCATTAGGGAAACTGATTAGGAGAACATCTAGCAAGTTGATGGGTACAAGGTCAAGTGCTTGCTATATGTCAGGCATTCCTGTAAACATGTTGATTACTTAAGTAATTAATTGTCACCGCAGTCCATGAGATATTTTTCTATGTCTACCCATTCTGCAGATGAGGAAACCAAGAGTCAGAGAGGCCAAGTGTTTTACTGTAGGTTGTGACTTACGAGCAGGTGTCTGTCTAGCAGAGGAACAGAGTGGGTTAGAAATAAGAGACATTCCAAAGATAGAATCAACACAAAGCTGTTATTACTTGATATGGGAGGCTAGGGAGAGGGAAGGGTCAAGAAAGTCCAGTTTGTAGCTTCTATCTCTGGAAAGCGGTAGAGCTATAAAAAGAAATTGGAAAAGAGAACAAGAAAATCTGGCAGAAATCTGGGCATCCAGGAGCCTAGAGAACAACCAGGAGAAGTATTTTAAAAGGTCAGCTGCAGGACTTATGGGCCTGGTCACATTCCTTATTCTGGGGCTCTGTGCGTTTGCCCTGGGAATCTTGAAGCAATCCCGGAGGTTCCTTTCTATGTTTATATCATTTAGCAGGGAAGGATGTTAATGACTAATCTGTGTCCATGAGGCACAGAGCCAAGGGAGAGATGCTATTGCTAGGGCGGAAGGCCGCCTGTGATCATCACAGCTCTTACTAAAACTCTCTCCTCCTCCTCACCCCACTGTCTCCTCAACTCACCCCAATGCAAAATTGAATTCTGAGCATTTGTAGCAAAATTGCTGGAATTTGAAGAGGAAGACTGGACTCAGAATCCTCCCAGGGCCTTGAACATTCATCTCTGACCCCAAACCATCTTAGTAAGTACCTAATTACTCTGGGAGTGGGAGTGTTTAACTCAAGCCAAGAGAGAGAGAGAGAAAATTGTCCCTTAAGTAAGGTTTCTCTTTGACATCTGTAATTTTTGTCAGTGAATGAATTCTAGAGGTAGTAGAGTTGGACATAAAATCCTGAAAATTAAAAAAAGAAAAGAAAAGAGAAAGAAAATAATTCTAAAAACAAAAGAAGCAGGAGTTGCATACTTACTGAACACCTATTTAGGAATATCTTTTTAACATTGTGGTCACCCAAAGAGAATTGCAAATTTCAGAAATGTTTCTGTGTTGATTTCGTAGACAATTTGACCTGTGCAGTGTGTTATCTTCTGGCGATTTGCCGAATCTTGATGTGACCTTAGGAATATTGCTCATGTCGGATGACCAGGGATGTGGGAAGCAGACACTGACGCTATGCTTATCTGACATGAGCGTTTTCCCTGGAAGAGTAGGTTTACAAAGCTTTCTCTGCTCATGATTTAAGACTTAATGTAAGAACCGTGGAGCAGAGGCTGTGGAGAGTGAGGGAGGCAGGGCTGGGAGAGATTGATCAGTGGGTAGTGGGTAAGAACTTCTGGAAGTTGTGCCCAGTAGACTAGCTACAGACAACAGTTATATACTGTCTGCATTTCAGTTAGCTAGAAGAAAGAACTTTGAATGTTTTTACTCTGGAGGAATAAATGTTTGAGGAAGCAGATATGTTTGATGTTATTGAAACACAATGTATACATGTACTGAAACATATGGTGCCCCATAAATGTGCATCATTTTTATGTTTTAATATATCAATTAAAACATTTTGAAAAGAAAAAAAGCTTTCCTTTTTGACTTCAGTTGTAAACTCCTCCATTGCTCTCCATTTCTAATGCTAGCATTGGATGGAAATATTTTTTAAAAGATAAGAAATACAAGAAGAACTTCATTATTAAAATGTCCAAGATATCTCCTTATCTACTTCTTGACATAGTGAAATGAATAACTGTGGAGCTTGGGATCGTTTCTCTTAATTGGACTTTTATTTAGAAAGGTGAGGAGGGGCAGGGGGACAACCAATGACTCACCTTGCATTCTTTGTTTCAGCAACTCATACCTGAGTTTGGAAGAAATCTGATTTTGTCTCTGGTACCATATTGGGGAGGGGAACAATTAAATAATACTATTAATAGATAAGTAGATGATGAAGGGTTTTATTTTTGGAGGTAATAGATAGGTTTATGGCATAGATTGTGGCAATTATTTCAGTTTTTTATATGTCAATCATACCTTGATAAAGCAGTGTGTGTTTCTGTCCTATAAAAGTGGGAGCGGAGAGAAAGATAGTTGGGTAGGCATCACTGTGTTTCTGGTTTTGATTTTATAAAATGATAGACACATTCATCTTTGAATCACCCCACCCCCGATCCTCCAAATTGTGGACCTATTGCCATTTGCACCCTGGACTTTCCTGTTTGGCTGAGAATGTTGTAACATGGCTGATGTAACTCCTAGTTTATAGATAAAGTACTGGACTGGGACCCATCTCTCTTGTCCTGAGATCCTTCCCCAGTATTTGTAGCACTGTTTTCCAACATGCACCTCTGCTCTCTCCTTGCAGCTGGAGAGGGAAAGTAAGACTACCCTTGTTCCTCCTCTTATTTCCACGTCTCCAAGATCAGGCCAAATTTTAATGGAATATGCAATGGTTGTGAGGCCCCGACCACCCTCTAAGAAAAAGAAATGTGGGTGTATGCTCACATACACAAGTGTGTGATGGAACTAACTTTAATTCAGTCTACCACCAGGTCCCAGACTTTACCTAAATCGCCTGTTTCTTCTTATATCAATACACTGTGGAAGTTTTTCTTATATTCATTTTAAAGATGAGAAAACTGAGACTCAAAGAGGGATAAGTAGCTGTCCAGGGGGCAGACAGGAAAAAGCAGGACCTGAATCGGAGATCTTTCTGATGCCAAAGCCCTTTCTTTGTTCCCTCTTTGTTATTGGAGGCTGGGAAAACTTGAGAATGACCAACCAGCAAATATTTTAGCTTGACAAGGGTGATTTGTTAAAACCCGCAAGTATTTTGAAGATTCCTAAAGCTTGGTGCATAGGGCGTTTTCTAATGGCTGCATCATCAGCAGAGGAAGTGCAGAGTTTGTCTTAACTGACAGGCCAGTCTGTGAGAGCTGATGGGACCCTTCAGTTATCAGCTTCTCAGCTAAAGACTGGAATGAACCCACCATGGTGCTGATCAGGTGCATCCTAGAGGAGCCAGAACTGCTGTGGTTCTGAATGCTGTGAGAATGCAGATCTGATGTGATTGATATTCAAAGGCTCACATTGTCATTAGGTGAGTACTGAAAGGAAAGAAAGAAGGTTCTTTCCTCCAAAGGGCAAGTTTTCTTTCTTCATAGACCATGAAGGGGCTGAAAGGAAGAGGAACAACTTTTACCCTAGATATTTTTTGGTGGGGGTGCTGGGGATTGAACCCAGGGTCTTGTGCATGCAAAGCATTTGCTCTTACCACTGAGCTATAGCTCCAGCTTCCTCCTGGGTATTTTTGTTGTTGTTTTGGTAAGGTTTCTTTCTTTCTTTAATTTAATTTTATTGTTTTTACATTTACTCACATTTGTATACACTGTTTGGGCCATCTCTGCCCTCCCCCCACTTTCCTGGGTATTTCCTATCATCCTTTTATTTTCTACCAGTGGAAATGTGGCTAAAAGGCATCACTGTGAATGTCCTGAGTTCTAAGCTTCATGGAAGGCAAAAGCGACCATTATAGAAAACCATTCATTCTCCCTTTTTTTCCCTCCCACCTTTCTCACCAAGCTCAAGCCCTTGGCTCTCTAGTGAGTTATTTCCTCCTTTAGTTTGCTGCTTCCCAATTTGGGTCATAAAAGAATGTCTGCTATTTTTATTCTTTCTCTTTTTTGTAAATTTGTGTCACTACAACATTCATATAATGCAACTTGATTGTGAAGTGAAAAAGCAAGTATTGCACAGGAAAAAATAACATGGTTTATTTTTTGTTAGGTCTAAAAACTGTAACAGGGTTCTGGTGATTGAAATTAATGTATAAATATAAGTTTTTATTAAGTTTCAAGATAATGGCCTAATAAAACTTTAAGGTGTTTTCCCCTCATTTTAAATGGATTGAAATAACTTTTCCTGGTCCCAATGAAACTGGGATAACTTGAGTCACTTACATTTTAATTAATGTCATTAATTCAAAGGACAGAGGAACAGCATGGCTTTGCATTTTCAAGTCCTACAGGCATATTTAACTTAGTTATCTGGAATACATGGCAAATGATTTACTTGTCCTCAGAGAAGTGAGTCCTATGCAGCGATATTGCTGATCAGCTAAAAGCCTGCTGTTCAGGGGCCAAGACTGTCCCATGGAGAAGAGAACAATCTGTTGCCATTTTCCTGAAAGATGTGGACGCGCTCAGTAGAGATGCCCAATCTACACCAGCATAGGCCTTAAGGAGCAAAAGCTGACTGTGGTCCAATGTGGAAGGGCAGGGCAAGCCAAAGTAGTATCATTTACACGGTTATGTGGAGGGAGCCTTGTTTTCCAGGAGTTCACGCTCTGAATCTGAGGTCATGATTGGGTTTCAGGGAGTCAGGGATCCTTTGAGACTATATTTTAAAATTTATGTAGTTTAAAGAGATTGTTAAAGGATCATGAGATGATTCTAAATCATACTACAGTGGTGTTATTATACATTTGTCAAAACCCATAGAATAGGTAACACCAAGAGTGAACCCTAATGCAAGCTATGGTCCTTGGCTAATAATGACATATCAATATAGCTCACCAATTGTAAAAAGTGTGCCACTCTGATGGAGGATATACAGAGCATCAGTGCTGTGTGGAGGCAGGGGGTATTTGGGAATTTTCTGCTCAACTTTTCTGTGTGCCTAAATCTGCTCCCCCTAAAAGTTTATTAATTAGAAAAAAAAATCTGTGCATTACATGTATATTTTTCCACAGAGTGATTTATAATTTTCATTGAAGTATAAAAATGCTACATAATTGTAAAATATTTTTTGTTTTTATTATTTTAAATTTTTTTTGTTTGTTTTTATGTGTGGTATTGGGGATTGAATCTGGGACATGCTAGGAGTTGTACTCTGAGCCCCTAAAATATTTAATTCAGAGAAACTCTCTCTCCTAGAGAATATCAATGTATCTGCTCATATCATCCAAATTTATTACTGGTAAAATGGAGGACAGGGAATGATATCTTAGGAGATTGATATACCTCAATTCACTCAATTTGTAAAAAGTTACAGCCTTATAACAGTTTAAGACCTCTCTTGACCTTCCATGACCAATTCTGCTCTGCTCGCTCAAAGTTAATACCGATAAAACCACCTTAAACTTTGTCATCACTGTCTAATATATCTGTTATAAATCGAGCACAGTATATTTATGTATGTATCTATTCCACTGTTGATGGTCATTTAGGAGATTTTCACTTTGTCACCATTGGGAGAAATATTGCAATGTACATCTTTGCACATATGGGCAAAGTTTCTCCAAGAAAGATACCTATGGATTAGAATTACATCTTACTTTAATATACACAGCTAAAAAGTCCTCCAGAAAGACTAAAAACTGTGTTCCTAGTGTATGAAAATACATATTTCCATACACTTTCCCTACCTTTGAATATTAGGAAACTTAACATTTTTTGATAATCTGATGGTTAAAATGCTGTCTAGTTGTATTAATTTTTATTTTTCTAGCTGTTAATTAGTTTCTGGTATTTTGTGCTTATTAGCCACTTGTGATTCTACTTTGGTGAATTTCTGTTTTACATTCTTCTCAATTTCTCCTTTAGATTGTTTATCTTTTCTGTTTTTATTTATAGGAAATTATTTATATGTTGTTTGTCTGAATATCCTGGCTGTTATTTATGTTATAAATATAATCTTCCAGTTAGAGGTATTTAGCTTGTTTATAGTGTTTTAATTTCTGTCTTACATCTTAATGTTGCCAAATTTATTCTTCTATTTATTTCTTGTTTAATGAGTCCTCTCAATCCCCAAGTTCACAAAGATAATAAACATATTTTCCCATCATTTTCATCCAATAGCTTCATACATTTTGAGGTCTTTCATTCATCTGAAACATATTTTCAAGGATGATTCAAGATAGAAATCTTTGGTTTTACTCCCAAACTAAAGCTAATATTCCCAACACAATTTCTTGACTTGGCCATTATTCTTTCACTGGTTTTGAGCTGAATCCACTTACTACAGCTGGAGAACGGTTTACAGTTGCTCAGACTACAGCATGCTTTCTTCCCTTCTCCCAGCTATCCCTGTAGCATGCCATTTCCCCTGTCTCTTTCAACACTAAATTCAGGAATTAAACCACCCCCTCCTCAGAAAGACTTCCCTCTTTTCCTAGCCACACCCCCGCTTAAACTGGCCAACAAGTTCCCTTTAGGATACATTCCAAACTTCTTCCAGGATCATCTAAGAGCTGTCTACTTGGGCCTCATCTCCAGCTCCACTGAGCTTGCACAGTGCTTCCAACACACCAAGCACAGAACATAGCACTTTCTGCCTGGACTTAGTTCTCCTTTGAGTGACTTGCTCTTTGCCCTTCACGACGTGGTTCAAGTGCTACTTTTCAGAGCCTCCACAAACAGTGTCCAACTGCATCCCTCTAACCCCTATTGCCTTCATTTGATTATCAGCTCCATCAGAAATCCTATTATTTGTATATTATCCACCTGTTCCATAAGAATATAGGCTCTCTGCCTTATCTACCACTGGATTTCCAAGACCTAGACCAAAGCTGGCTTTGGTAGAGTCAGTGAATGTTGAATAAATGGATATTCCCTCTTGTGCTTACCTCTATTGTAGCCTTGTCATTTCCTCCCTCACTCTCGTCCTCCTTTCCTTCCTTCCTTCCCACCATACTGGCATTGGAACTGAGAGTCTTGTACTTGCTAGATAGACTTTCTACCACTTGAGCCACACCCCAGCCCTTCTGCTGTAGTTATCTTTTGAATAGGGTCTCATGTTAATGTCAAGAGCAGTCTGGACCATGAGCCTCCTAGTTATGCTTCCTGTGTAGCAGGGATGACAGGTGCCATGCTCAACTTTTATTTGTGGGGAGGGGGTCTCATGAACTTTTCGCCCCAGCTGGCCTCAAACCACTATCTTTTCATCTCTGCCTCCTGAGTAGTTAGGATTATAGGAATGAGTCACCATGCCTGGCTTTCACACTATTTAAATCAAGATTTTCTTGCTTGATGTTTCAACTAAGTTTCTTGAAGTACCATGATTTTTTGTCTTTATATGTTCAGAGCCTGACACAAAGTCAATAAATGTATATTAAAAAATAAATAAATTTATATTGACTCAATAAATGAGTGAATGAGTTGGAAATCGACATTGAGATGACATTTTCAAGGAGTAAATGTAGTACTTTTAAGACAATATTCATTTTAGACACCAATGAAGTAATGGCCATATGCTGTATTGTTCATTTGAGGGACTGAGTCAGTATCTTATACTATGTAACGATCCACCCCTAAACTTAAAATAACAATTATTTATTATTTATCATAATTCTATCGTTTGGTGAGGTGGTTTTGCCTGGGTTCAATTGTGCAACTGTTTTCCACTGGAAAATCAGCTAAGGTCTTGCTCCCACATTTGGGGACTTGATGCTGGCTACTGGTTGGGACTCTTGGACTGTCTGGTCTCTTTCCCCAATACTATTTCATCTCTGGCTTCCTCTTAGCATAGAGGTCTTAGCTCAGCATTTGAAGAAGGGAAAAACGGAAGTTGAAAGGTCCCTTGAGGTCCAACTCAGAGGTAGTACAATTCTACTCACCAAAGCAAGTCATAATAACAACTCATTTAAGGGTGGAGAAATACACTTCACTTATTTATGGGGGCAATGGCCCCATTAGTTTCTGGTTCAAGATGGCATCACTTTTACTGATGCTGTTTGCTTAACTGCTATGTGGATTTTTTTTTTTTTTTGGTGAATTTTTAGGGCTTGCTCCATGTCTAAAAGTCTGCATCCGTAATTTTTTGAAACAGACTTCTTTCTACCTAGGACATGTCAAATTTGTGTGGAATAATTCCCTCGGTCAAATACCTGAAAAGATATAACTCAAAAAAAAAAAAACCTTTTTAGAGCTCTTTTCTCTCTTTCTTTGGTTTCTTCCAGACTTTGTGCCAAATCCAGAGCTTCTCCCAAGCATGAAATGATGAGTGCTGGGAAAACATCCCTTTTTCCTTGCCCTTTAAAAATGAATCAGCGAGATATCCAATAATTGCCATTAGCAACTGTGTTTGTCTGAGACAATAGCACCCTTGGTTTCGTGTGTGAAGTGTTCACAGTGACTCAGCCCATGTACTGGAGCTGAGATTCCTCTTCATCAGTCAAGGATATTTAATCAACAGTTTTTCCACCATCTCCTTTAGCAAATGGTTTTTGTTAAGTTGGAAAAGCTCCTTGGGCCTGAAGTTCCTGTGACATGCAGTATCTAAACAAGTCAATACCGATAACCAGAAAGTGGGAGTCCATGCTGCAGTGGCTATGTGTCTCATCAAAGTAAAAATGAATAGCACATTTTCAAAATTATTCCTGAGCCCTTAATTTACAATGTGGATCACAGCATTAGAAGAATAAACATAAAGCAAAATAAATACTTTGTCTCTGTTTCCACCAATAACCCAGGCTTGACCTTGGTGTTCTCAGGCTTCTTCCTTCTCCTTTTGTGTTTGCTGTACCAAGTTCCTTCTTTTTGATTCTATAGGCGAGCCCTGATCATGTCACTTCATTGACAATCTCCTGAAATATTCTTCTTTTACTGCCTCCTTTCCTTACCCTGCCTTTTCATTAGAGTAATCTTAAATACAGATTTCTCTGTGCCAAAATTTCCAAAATATTCCCATTGGCCACAGTTAGGTCTGCCAAACATTTTATGGGAAGGATTACATTCTTTCAAAGCTTTTAGGATTCGTGTGTGTGTGTGTGTGTGTGTGTGTGTGTGTGTGTGTGTGTGTGTGTGAAGCCCTGTATGAGCTTGTATATCTCTACAGAAGAGGAAGTTTTCCATAATGTATAATATTATGATCCACTCAGTATTTTTCATAGCATGTACATATATAATAGTTATATATACATACTTTCATTCATTTTTTTCATTATACAATATTTCCAGCATGCAAAAAGTGGAGTAATATAATCAACTCCCTTGTATTCGATATTCAGCTTAAATGTGCGAGTGTCGCAGATGTTATGGGAACTCTCTCTGTGCCTGCCCCGTCCGCTCAAATTCTGCACCTCTATTCTGAGTGTGGGTTCATCACTTTTACTCCTGCCTGTCTCCTGCGAGCAAGGATCACAAGGTTTTTTTCTATAAAGGACAGAGAGTGATTATTTTAGGCTTCATCTGTCACGTGGACTGTATTGCAACCACTCAACTTGGTCATTGTAGCTTGAAAGTAGCCAAAGACAACAAGTAAGCAAAAGGGAAATCAGGCCCTTGGCAGACTGGATTTGGCTTTTGAACTATAGTTTGATGAGTCCTGCAGTAGAGTGCTGATGATAATATGTGGCATTGTTTTGCATGTCTTTAAACAAATAGATTATGTTAGAATATGTGTTATTCTGCAACCTGATTTGTTTGCCAACTATGGTGCTTTCCAATTTATCCATATGAATGCATATGGTCCTAGTTCATTTTAAGTCATTTATTTCAGTTCAATTTATAGTCATTTTAATTACTATATAGTAGTCCATTATGAATATAATATTCATCTGTTGATAGGTATTTATGCTGCTTCTAACTTTTTAGTACTGGAAGCATCACAGTAACTTTTCTTGTATTT
Source organism: Castor canadensis (assembly GCF_047511655.1). NCBI lineage: Eukaryota > Metazoa > Chordata > Mammalia > Rodentia > Castoridae > Castor > Castor canadensis. Next base: position 137,374,191 of record NC_133393.1, read on the forward strand.
GTTGCCCTATATGGATGTGTGAAAACATATGAAAGGTTTATTTTTTGATCTTTGCATTAGCCCTATTATTTAGATTTTAACTCCCATTCAGCTGAGGCTCATGGGTAGGACATGTTGAATGAATAGTTCCAGGTCACACATGAAGCTATGAAAGGTCAGAACGGGCATTTCACGCCTGATCCTCTGGTGGCTCATTCTCCACAGTATTTCTGCTAGACCACAGCTGTTATCCACGCCCCAATGCATAACAATGATAGCTGTGAAAGGGGAATACAAAAGAAATAAGCTTATTCCTGTCTTCTAGGAGTTTACAATCTGGTGATATAATGAAGATAAAACAGATGAAGTTAAGTCATTAATTACCACACAGGAGGAGGTAGAGATATGACAAGGGAAGCAAACTGAGACATACATGGAAAAAAAAATCTATAAAACTGAGAATTATGTGTTTGATGAATAGAGACTTACCATGCTTCTGGAAGGCTAAATGCAGTATTCTCTAAAGGTGTAAATCTTTTCCCCTAAATACCTAGATTTGGTACCATTTCAAATACCCAAAGAAACTCTTTTTAAAGAGTGTGAATCAAAAATTGATAATCTATCATAGAGAACAGGTAAATGAGAGTATTTTAGGAAATGCTGAGAAAGAATAGGAAAAGATGATGATAGTATCAGTACAAGATGCAACTGTACAATCAGTGGAAAACTTAAGTCAGCCATCATAAAAGGAGGGTCACCAATCAAGGAGGAAGGAAAGAAGTATTCAGCAAGCAATACTGAGATGCTCCCTGCTGGTCCAATGGTTGGGAAATTTTACTTTGTACCAGAAACTAAAAACAAAGAGCAAGAAAGGAAAGCTTCAAAAACTGTAATATACTTCACGACACACAACACAAAGCTTTTCAGTTAAAGATCATTCAGAGGCATATAGAAAATATACCAGAATGTTAGTACATTCCACACACAAAGAACTCTCCTACCTCAACAAAGATGAGGGCACTTCAATAGAAAAATGGTGAAAGACATAAACAGAAAATGCAAAGTACCACATATGGTTAATAAAGATGTAAGATTTTTTCAGCCTCACTACTAGTCAGAGATGCAACATAATATAATCAGATAGGATCTGTCATCTAGCAAACCAGAAAATATTGTTCCAAGTGGGAGAGGGCAATACCAATAAAGGTGGGCTGAGAAAGGCACTCTTATTCACTGCTGATGGAAGCATAAATTAAAAAAAATTACAGAATGCAATTTGGCATTTTAGCACTTTTCCATATTGCCTGACTTCTTCTTTTTTTTTTTTTACAATGGGTCCTTTTTATTAGAAAAATAAATTCTAACAACTTTTTAGGAAAACATTGCATCAAGGAATTCTTAAATTTGGGGCTGGATTGAGTTAACAAGACTATTGTTCAAGAACAATTAAGCCAACCCAGAGAGAGTAACTGGTCGATCCATTTTTTTATTCACCCAGGGCACCAGTGGAGAATGAAGAAATTGAAGGAGAAGGTAGGGACGTGGGTGTTTGGAAGTTCAGATATTCTTTATCTACCCTGATTCCATATACTTTCTGTATAAATGTGACCTTGAACTCAGTGGGTTTGCATCTTGGTGTGTGTAAAGCCAAAACAAGCATGGCTGCGAAATGAGTGGAGAAAGATATGGAGAGCCTAGAATTATTTCCAAATCAAGGCCCTCTCTGAACAAAGAAAATGTGGCATTTTTGTTCAGGGAGTCTATACGTACAGAGACAGGAATCACTTTGGGAGTGGGCACTTTCCCAAACGTGCTCAATTAAGAGGTACATTACTGGGCATGCTCAGTTTAAGGTCATAGTTCAAGAAGGAAAGGGGCAGGCACATTCCTGGGCATGTTTAGCTCTGAGTGATGGAGTACATGTTGAAAAGGTTGAAATAGCAGACAGGAGCACCTTCTGGGCATGCTTAGTTTGTGTTATGAAGATGGTGGACACTTTAAAGACATGTTAATACAGACTTTGCCCTTAAGGGTGCCTGCCTCACTCAGCTGCTTATAGTGACACACACATGGATTTGTCTGAATGGAAATTGTGGCTTCCTGATATCTGGGCTTTTATTACTAAGTTCAGAGTTCTTAGGCTGGCTGACTGCATTTACTCAAAGTTTATTCTTGAAGTAGAACCTTTAATGGTATTTCTAAGGAAGTTTGCTTCCTCTTGGGCATGTGTTTGGCAACTGCTGCCTGTGACTGTTGCCTGGCAATGTTGTCTTGGTTCCCGCTCTGCATTCTGTCTTGTGTGTTGTCTGCTTTCTCTACTTGTGTTCTTTGACAGGGAGGAGAATGAACCACCTGATCTATAAACAGACTAATGGCCAAGGTGTAGTTTTGACCAAGTGAACGCTAATGTGACTAATAATAAACCTAATCCAGGAAAAAAATTTAAACGTTTAAAGTCTTACAGGCACTAGAAATTTAAAAAATTCTAACTTATATACACATTTTAGAAATTTGTGGTAGGATAATCAGTAATAGACTCTCAAGCATAGAAATATGTTACATTTGAATAAACTTCTGCAGTGAAGTGGAATGAAACGTAAAAAGGACAAGAATGATTTTAAAAGTTTCCAGCTGTAAAAAAAAAATCTTTGTGTATTTCTTAAAAAGATGAAGAATGATATTAAGTCACCATGGTATTTTGATTTTATTGAATAGGTTTAAGAGTAGTGTAGCAACAAGTAAAAATACCAATTTTGACAATGTGTAAGAAATTACATGTATTGCCACTATTTTAAATTTTAACAAAAAACTTTAGATGTCAACCCAAAAAATGTGTTGAAGAAGTATATCGTTTTTCAAACTCAGGGAGTGAGTAAAACTATTTTAAAAATCATTAGTGAAAAGAACAACCATTACTTCTTCCCAACTATAGAATGACTCCTCTTATGGAAGGGAGGATTTGAAGCGGGAAAAGGTCTCCAATGTTAAAGTCTGGGATATTCTAGGAGTTAGTTTCCTGACATAATTCTCCCAACAAGAATGTGAAGAATATTAGAAAGGAGGACACACAAATAACATTAATCAAAGAAGTCGTGTATATGGAGATACTTGACAAATAGCCTAAAGCTACTAATCCCAGTAAGGAACTGTACTAGGAATAAAGATGACCTCACTATTATATGTATATAATTAAGTGGATTTATATCCCTAATGTAATTATTATATCTATCACAATTTACCCATAATATTACTTTGGTTCTTTTTGAATCTCTTCTACTATTTTTAAGGCAGAGATTAACATACTTTTTCTGCAAAGGGATAAATACTAAATAATTTTGGCTTTGCATGCCATACAGTCTTGTGCTGCAACTCCTCAACTCTGCCACTGCAAGGAGAAAGCAGCCCTAGATGTTCCATGAAAAACGAGTGTGCCATGTACCAATGAAACTTTATTTGTGGACACTGAATTTTAAATTTCATGTAATTGTCACAAGTCAGGAATGTTCTTTTGATTTTTTTTTCAACCAATTGATCATGTAAAACCATTCTAAGCTCACAGGCTATATAAAAACAAGCAACAGGCCAGCTTTGGCCTGCAGGCAATATTTGCCAAACTCTGGTTTTAGGTATAGTGTTTAAAGACCCCTTTATGTTAAAGGGTGGGCATTGGGCCTGGAAGGATACACAAGAAACTGGCCATTGTAATTGCATTTTGGTGAGGTTGATGGGTGACTGAGCTTGTTTGTTGGGGTACTGTTTGAATTGTCTCTCATGTGGTGCAGTTTGGATACAGGCTGAGTGTGTTCCCTAAGGGTTCATGTTTGGAAGCTTGGTTCCCAGTGTGTTGATGTTGGGGTGGGGAGAGCCTGTAAGAGCTGGAATCATGTGGAAGGTAATTAGATTATGGGGCACCACCTCCAGGAAAATTGGTGCTGGTCTTATAAAACAAATTAGTTTTCCCAAGAATGGGTTGTTAGGACACAAGGCCACTCCTAAGCCACTTCTGAATGTGGTAGTTTTCCTTTGCATTTCCCCACCATGTTGTGATGCAGCTAGGGGCTTTTGCTAAGATGCCAGTACCATGCTCCAGCCGCCAGAATCATGATTCAAATAAATTTCTTTACTTTATAAATTACCCAGCCTTGGGTATTTTTCTATAGTGACACAAAACAAACTGAAATCCATGTACTTGCATTATTATTAAAAATTAAAGAGTTTCCTTTTTTAAAAAGCCTCTTCAGGAATTATGAACCAGGTTGAGTGGACCCTTTTAACTATTTGGGACTAGAGAGCTCTGTTGGTAGCTATTTGGAGCACCAATATAGCAGATCTTTAGCCAGGAATAATAACCCAAATGATGCAGAATTAGAGGAGTTGGACTTTCACTTGGGTGAACAAGTGGGAAGTTATGTCCTTTAATTTGTGCCAATAGGATAATGAAATCCTTATCTTATACCATTTTTCCAGGGAGAATATGCCAAATGTTATGAAATTTGGCAGAGCTAAGCAAGATAAAAACAATAAACACAGATAATTTAAGTGAGTCAACATTCTCCAGCGCCTATAGTGGTCTACTCACTTGAATTTAAAATGTCAAATTTATGTGACGATCTGGAGGAATCCAAAATGAAGATGAGTATAACTAGAAGTATTAGAGAGTTATAATGTGCTGTGGAAGCGTGTGGGAGTTTTGTGAGCCTCACACAAGGTTAAAAATGGAGGATGCTGGGTGCAGTGGTACACCTGTAGTCCTAGCCACTCAGGGACCTGAGGCAAGAGGGTCACTTGTACCCAGGAGCTCAGAAGCAGCCTGGAAAACATGGTGAAACTCTTGTCTCTTAAAAACCAAACCAAACCAAATCACAGATGTGAGAAAAGGAAAGTGCAGAGGGAAACCTAAAATCAGAGAACTATGATCTCCTTAAAGGGAGAGAAATGGAACTTAAATTACAGAGTATAAATTTGGGTTGAACGTTAGCCAAGATGGCTGACTCTTCACATTGTGGAATTTCCTACTCACAGGTAAGAGAAACTTAGATCAGTTGTTGCCTGAGGTTTTTTTGTTTGTTTTTTTGGGGGGACTTTAAATCTATTTATTGTACAGTATATAGACACATATTTACATTTAGTATATGTGATTCCTATTATAACATGTACTCACATTGACTATGTATGGAATTGATAATTATGTATTGTAACTCATATTTCTCTAGTCCTAAACTAATTTGTGAGTATGAAAGAAACCTCATTATTAATATAATACAACTTTTACTGCTTTATTCCTCTGGGTCTCAGATCCCAATCAGAGCCTCTTTCTCCAATAACAGCCCCCAATATTTTAGGAGTGCCTTGGGGTCTCTTCACATGCATAGTCAAGTCTGCTGGTTTCCACAACTACAGTTGTGATTACTCTGCTGGGCACTTCCACACAGGCTATGTGCTGCCCTCATTTCATAATTGCCCCAGAAAGGCCTTGGGCCCTCTTGGGTTCAAAGTTTCACTGTGATATGTGGCAGAGTCATTTGAGGGTGAGGTTGGAGTTGAGTAGTGCACTCTCCCCTACTTCTTGTGCTCTGTCAAAGGCTCTGCCTTATACTCCAATGCTTCCTGGCTTCATTTTATTTATAGGCCTTTTCCTTATCGAAGAGCCTTTTGAGTCAAGCACAGCTACACTGAGAATAATACATTCTTCTAATGACTGAGATTTTGCTGTGGGGTGAAGGTCGTGGTTCTGAGAGTCCTTGGACTTCAGAATAAGCTTTCTCCCAATGAGCTGCTTGTCTTACGAGATGGAGAAGTTTGACGGTAGAGTTACAGCACTGGCTTACCAGAAGGATCCAGATCTTTCTGGTCCCTCACAATGGATGTAGTTTGTGTCCTTTCTTAGGAGACTTATTCTTGCTTCTTCACTCCCTTTCTAGTGTTTTCCCTTCAGTTCATATGTGTCTTTGTATTGCCCATCTTTAAACATTGTCCTTGGAACCATGTCTTCCTTTACCTATTTCCCTATGTATTAATTCCCTGTTTCTTCACACCAAACTTCGCTATTGAAGAACCTCACTGGTGCCTTCATAGACAGCTTTCATGACAATGTAACCATCTGATGTGATCACTCTTTTGATGTTTCTATTCCTCATTAAGCTTGCCAACATGAATCATGGATGCTTTTTAAGGACTTTACCTTTTTATCTCCAAAGATCCAACACATGGTTAATTGTAGAATAAGTGCTGAATAAATGTTTGTTGAAAGCATGAAAAAATAAATGAATGAAGCAAACTAGTATCTGGTAGACTACCTCACCAGCTGCCAGATAGATTTAAAATTTCCTTCTGCTTGAGCTGGAACAAGTGGTGAATGAGAGAGAAACAGAGACCAAATAGTGGAAAATCTCTAATGAAATAAACATCTGTCCAAAAAACCCCTGATATTCTCTTCTTGGGTAGCAAGTGTAAATTTATTTATAAACAAAACAGTTTCTTGGTAGAGATAGGATAAAAATGATTTGAAAGCCATCCTCAGCAGCGTGGGAAAAGAGGCTTGGCTAGCACACCTTTTCACTAGTCAAACTTTCAAATTACTTCCTAGGAAGGTAGAAACATCGTGAAAAGAAGGAAAGAGGAAGAAAAGAAGACTCTCTCAGATATAGCTCAAAGTGAACACTGCTTCTCTTGGATTTATTCTGGAAATTTCCTCAGGATGAAACTTCAGATATTTGGGTAAAATTTAACCTCTTTTTTTAACCCCAGACCAATGCATGACTAAGGTAGACATGAGACTAAAAATGCAAGTCCCTGAAAATTTCCCTAAAAGGCATAAATAAAGAAGACCTTGGGGAATAACTATCTGTTGATATAATGCAAAAATGGTCAAGAAAATTCCAGTAGGGAATTTCAGTAGGGAATCTGTACAAATTGTGTGTTTGTACAGATCTGCTCAACTTTGGGGAATAAAGTTTAAGATAATAAATTATGGATTCATCCTATATTTAATGAAAGCCCTTATATTTGTTTCTGTTTTTCTTTTTACAAATAAGAGAAATAAAGGCATAACCAAAATGTCATCATATCTTGTGCAAATCTTCCAAAAATTTGCCAAAATTTAAATGAAAACTTATGGTGTTTTCCCAGATAAATTGGAGAGTCTCTCTTCTGAAGACATCTTTGACACTTTGGGTCCAAAAGTGGTAAACATGCATACAGAAAGAGTGAAGAAAAATGTCTACAAAGGAGTCATTGCACATCTGTAAATTAGCTTGCTTTCTCTTATTTCTCGTAACCAACTCCCAGGCCCTGCAGTTTGTACCTGCAAACTCTCTATTTGTTGCCTTTCAGGATTTTTATTTGAAGACCACCATAAAAAAAGAGCATTCTAAAATCGAAAAATTTGGATGAAATGAAAAATGAATCTCATTGAACACTCCCATTTACAGGCCATGGATGAATTTTCCCTTTCTGAAAATTTATTTGGTAAGTTGTCAAGTTGGTTTGATTATCAAAAAACAAACCACCATTTGGAAATACATAAGGAAAAAACCTAGATAATGAGTCCACCATTGAGTTAAGAAAATGTTTTTGTTTCTTGTAAGTTCTCAATAAACATGAGCATCTCTGCCAGGTCGGACCTTGGATTCATTGAACTGAAAGTTTTCTTTTTTAAAAACAGATGAGGACTGCAAGGGCTTTGTGACTTGTGCAAGGCCATGAGGCTAGATAATAAACAGAGTAGAAACTGATTCCTGCTCTAGGGCTAATTCTAATATTATTACAGCAGGCACTAAAGTATGAAACCATGACACTGTGGTTTAATATTATACCTATTAGTGGCTGAAGTTATTTTGCTTATAGCTCTGCAGCCGGTTTCCTGTCCACCCTCCAGTGCTGGGGGGTGCATGGCCCAGTGTCAAGATTAGTCATTTAAACTGGATCGAGGACAAATTGTACTCAGTTATTTTCAGTAGATCTGTAACTAGAAGACATCATAAAAAGATGTATCACTCTACTTTATATGCTTATGAAAAACATCTCACTACAAAGAGTTAGACTGAGAACATAAGCAAAGAGTCAAAGGGGCAATATTTTGGGTGAGGCAGGGAGGGTTGTTTCTCGCTCCTCTCAGAGTGATGACTTTCTGTAAAATAACCCCCCTGAGAGGCTAGGATGCTTCCAGGTCCCTTCCAATGTTAACATATGGGCCATAGTAGACTACAGAAACACTTGAAATGCCACAAAGTTCAATGTGTTGAGGCATAATCCCGTATTTGGTTTCAGCTCTTCTTAGGAGATACTAATTGTAGTTTATGCTATTACCTTCTAGCCATTATCATTTTAGTGTGTAATAGTTTATCAGGTCATTTCCAAGGAGGGGTCATTATTTGCCATACATATTTCCATGTCTATCTGGCCCCATACACTGTAAGGGCACTGAAGGGCAGTGACTATGTATTATTAATCCTTGCATGCACTTGATAAATAACAATCCAGTAATAAATAATAGAAGGGACAGGGAAAAGAGGTTTAAGATAAAAAGAGACATTGATCAACAGCACCCAGAGAGAACGAATGCAGCAGTAATTATTATGCAACGTTAGTTCTCACACATGCCCACTGCATCTTGAAGGTGGGTACATCAGGGGCAGTGGGAGGCCCTCCTCCATATCTGTCCACTTGGTCATTTGCTTCTTGCCTGCCCTTCAATCACGCCATAGAAAAATCAGTGTGTTATAGCCATCTACATAATTTTTGCTCTTCCAATCAGAGCTCACAGAACAATTAGGACTATCAGTACACACCACAGATGTAGGAAAATTCCATTTATAATTATTTTTCAAATAAAAACTACCATTACAACTGCATGTTAAAATTTCCCAATTGGTTTAACAAATCAATCTATTCAGCTCCAGTTTTACATGAGGAGGGAACTATAGGGTTTTGCTTACAAACTAGCCAATTTTAGGTAAGCATACCAGGTCCCAGGTCGACCTTAGAAGCCACGAGGTAAAAAAATATGCCAGTAAATGGAGAAAAATCTAGAAGCTTCTGTCAGGTTAGAAGTACTTGAAAATGATTGCTAAGTATGCACAGTGACTCCTTTCTGTGTTGTGGTTCTCTCATCTCTTTTTAGCTGGTTTCTCTGGTTTTCTAGCACTACACTACATTCAAGGTTTCTGAGACTATATAGCACAGGGTACTTGAGCTGCAATGCACAGTTATTGCTCCTGGCTGGAAAGCTTCCTCAAATCTTTATCTCATCCCCTTTTCTAGTAAGCCAATCTGAGCCATGTGTGACTCCTTTTACTTTTCCTTACTAAGCTCTAGAGCCAGGCCTGAACTTTCTGTCCAAATCTCTTTTTCCTCTGTGGTCTCAGTCTCATTGCACTCAACAGTAAGCCAAGGAGGAGGATGGAGAAAATAGATTTCTTCATTCATCTTCTCCAACGTGTGTGTCCGGATGATACTGATGATACTATGGCCCCTCTCCAAGTTGAGGATGGGACAGAGCAGGGAAAAGACTACAGTCCATGGGTGAATATTCCACACAGCCTAACTCCTGCCTCCTGGATCTTAAGCTATGCTAGAGATTGAGAAGAGTGAATATATTGGTTCAAGTAACCAGAAAGCTGAACTCTTCCCAATGGTCTGTATGCTGAAAAACAGCAATTATGTTGTCATGATAAGGGCAAGTGAGGTTATGGTATAGCAAATGGTACAGTTATCATTTCTTCTATTCTAATGCTGACAACCAGCTGGGCATTGGATTAAAGCAGTAAATAAGATAAGAAAGATCCTATGGAAAGTAGATTTATAATAAATGAGCATATAAATAAATAAAATAATATCAGTTCATACTATGAAAATAACAAAATAGGGTGATGTCATAATGCATAGAGAAAGGGATGGGCTGCCCTAATATCAAAGAAGGCTTCTGAGGAGTTGATAATTGAGCTGAGACTGACATCCAAGAAGGCAAGAATTCCAGAAAGAGGGACAAGCAAGTTAAGGGACTTTAGTCTGAGATGGACTTGGAAGGGGCTTGTCTTCCTCTTTTGATTTAGGGCAGTGGGAATTCTATGGACCCAGCTTTTCCACTAACCAGCTGTGCAGCCTTGAACAACTCATCAAGTTCTGCAGGTAAAATAAGATTATTGGTCTGGGAATTGTAGGAACCCATCTTTCTTTAGCACTTGAGTCCACAAAATGCTATACTTGTCCATATTAGGTGGTAGTGACTCAGTGGTCTTCACTTGGTACATGGATTGACAAGTCCTTTTAAAGTGGCCCAGGGCATGATCCTCCTCACTGCAAGTTATTATAAAGGTCATAATTCAATCCCAGCTTTCAGACTTTGGGAAGGTGACCTGTATTGAAAATAAATAATGTGTGCTCACGGATACCTTAATGGGTGTGACCTTTTCAATGAGAACTTTCACCTTTTTCTGGAGATGGTCATAGACCTTTCACTCTCCAAAGGTTTTGTTTAAGAGGAAGGAGAAGTATCTATACCCTTATAAATGTCTGCTCCAAAGAGCTTGAAGGAAGGACTGTATGCAGGTAGTTTAGGTGAGAGGTGATGGGGAACAGATGGGAGGGAGTGGGCTGATCAGACAGGGAAGGAAGGAGGGGAAAACCAGTGTGAGATGAGTTAAACAGATCACTCCTATGAGCCAGGTGAGCTTGATGCTTTTGAGAGTAGTAGGTTCTGGGGTGTTTAATAACTGGTCTTTGTCTCCCTTTGGCTGTCCCCTGGGACATGGACTGCCCTGCCCTTCTGTACTGTCCTTGTGCTCAAGCCAAAGTCTTCCCTGAAGAAGTTTTGGGCAGTAAGAAAAAGGTATAGTGCAAGCCCTTGAAATGACAGGCTGTTAGCCTTAAGGGAAATGTAAGCCTACATAGGACGAGCTGTGGCAGCTATAGCTCAAGGCAGAGGTGGGCCAAAGGGTTTTTTACATCATTACCAGGAAAAGCTTGGACCAAATGGAGACATAGTGGAGGAAGGAATCACCTCCTTGATCTATTTTTAATTAATTCTGCTGTTCTGGCAAAATTAGGTAGAAATCTAGCCCTTTGGTAACTTAAATCCACACAGAGGATTAGGGATGGAAGGACAAGGTGACCTCACAGACATAGGTCCCCTTCCCTTTGGGAGAGCCTACAAGCCAGGAAACTTGGTCAAAGATTAATTTAGTGTCTTAAAAAAGGTATCTTTGATGAATGAAAGCAGGTTTTATGTAATAAAAAGCAATACTGTCAAAGTTTATGGCTTCCTACAACTTGACATAGTGAGTAGGGACAAGGTGGTACATCAGTCAAAATCTGTATTTCCTTTTAGCGAATTGTGGTTTGAAAACCAAAAGAAAAATCTCAGAACTGTAAAGACCAAGGAAATAGGCAAAGCATTCTAAGAATAGGACAGAATAAGCAATAACAAGTGCAGTCTTTGGCTCTCTTGCCCATGTTCCCAGAGCAGAGTATCTTAACTCACTTAGCTCCATGATGTTGGGGAAAGTTAACCAAATATGAGTGGAAAAAAAAGAAATGAAACCGAAAGAAATGAAGTTGCAGAGGCAACTGACACTCTGTGAACTTCAGTTTTTTCCTCTGTAAAATCAAGGTGTTGACACTTCACAGCTTCTTGAAAGACTGGGCTGTTGAGAAAGTGCTCTGTAAACCGGAAGGCATTCTAAAATGTTATGATTAATCTAGAGTTTGAAAGGCACTTACTGCATTTTAAATTGCTGAAATGATACACACTACTCCACTCATTTAAAAAAAAGGAAGTACTATTTATCTTTGCATTGCCAAGGGAAAAGAAGTTTCAAGGAGCCAACAAGAATTAACAATATGTAAATAAATTTCTGGGAGACTTCAGGAAGGGAACACATGCCCTCTCTCATCTTGGCATTATACCATTGCTAACAATAGCTTTGAAATTCACATCATATGGATATATCCATATAGATGTTTTGGTGTTTTTTGAGACAGGGTCTCACTATGTAGTCCAGGTTGGCTTCAAATGCATGATTCTCATGCCTCAGCCTCCTGAGTGTTGGAATTGTGGGTGTGAATCACTGTTATTTTTATTATTGGAGATTTAATAGTTTTTCCAAAATCTCAATCTGAGTGGCAGGAGGTAAATCCCATAAACCGAATTCTCTTATATTCCATTTTGTATTCACTTATATTCCATTTCCTTTGACTAATTCTTCTTGCTTTCTATGTCACTTAACTGCTTGTGCCCATTTTCTCTGAATATGCTTCATTTTTATTAGAAGGCACTCACTTTATTCACAGCTTTCTTTCTTTCTTTTTTTTTTTTTTGTTGGTAATGGGGTCTGAACTCAGGACCTCATGTTTGCTAGGCATGTGCTCTATCAATTGAGTCACTCTGCCAGCTCAAGAAGACACTCACTTTAGAATTGGGTTCTTGCCTAATTGCATGCTTAAATTGAAAGACTCTTCCAGATGTTATGGAATCATCCAGATGTTTTGAAATACAATTAAAAGTCTTGAGATGAAGTTTTGCAGAGTATTTCTGACATTTGATTTCAAGTATTTTTCCATCTCATTGACTTCAGTTCAAGTGAATGTAGTTCAGACCTATTGGGTGAATTAAAGCTGAAAGTTTCCAGAAGATGGGAATCTACCATTGACCCAGACAAAATGGAGCTTTGTTTTAGCATAATTTCAAATCTCTTATCACTACTGTTTCTTATCAACAGTGCTAAGGATTCTCTAAAATTTTTGTTAATTCATTGTGGCTTTGGTTTTTGCTCTCTTAAGGAATCTCACATCTGGTCTTTTGTTAGTAAAGACGTAAGAGAAGGAAAAACATACCAAATGAGTGCTTCCTTATTACAAATTAGATCATTGCTTTTTTTAGCTATGGCATGCATAGTTTGATGAAGGCTAGCAAGTTGGTCGGCTAGTGGGTGATTCCACTGAATCATCAAGCTTAGCTATCAAACCTTGCAAGCAGGCTAAGAAAGCTTCTGAGGCACCAAGCAGAGAAAGATTGACTATAAATGCAGATTTCAAATTTATAAATTTACAGTAGTCAGAAGAATTGAGATGATAATTATTTTTTCAGTATTTTCCATGTGTCAGGCATCATACAAAGTATGATATAAGGTATTTTAGCAGACTTCCTGGTTCAGTCCCATCTCTGTCATCTACTAGCTGTGGTCATAGGCAAATTCATTAACATTGTGCAAGTTGCTTGTCTCATTTCATAAACTGTCCATTGCCTAGCATGCACAGTGTTCTGGGTTCAATTCCTAGAAATGCATAAAGCACTCAGAATGCCATGCACATTGTGCCTGTACTCTCCTTGACATTAAGATCAATTTTCCCAATATTCCTAAAGTGATACATGCCATTACCATTCCCTCATTAGGGCGAGAAAATGGTTGTTAAATGTGATGGTGGAGATGTTCTATGTGTACTTTGTCCACTACAGTAGCCACTGTCTACAGGTGATTATTGAACACTTAAAATGTGAGTGGTGTAACTGAGGAGCTGGTTCTCATTTAAGTTTAAATAGTCATATACAGCTAGTAGTTACTGATTCAGACAGCACAGGTTTGCAGGGAAAAAATAGGAGAAAAAAATAATAGGAGGCAGTTGGTTATCTCAGGGAGAAACAAAGGAATCCAATCCATCTTCTGCTGAGAACATTCTGTGTGAGATTTACTCCCTAATGAGGGTTTCCAGGATCCATTAAATTGTCCTGCTCATTTCTTCTCTAGTATAGATGTTTCTGAGGGCAGCAGATAGGTCCATTTAAGTTGACTGGTAAAAAATTCTGTGGAGAATTCTTGAAATAGAAAATATGGAGATAGTTTTTCTTGGTTTCCATCTTTTAGGTAGCTCTTCTGCTTAAGATCCTCTTAGGATACCTCTGGGGTTCTAAGGCAAGAGAATGCAAGCTTTGCAAATGGTGACCGTTGATTGAGCAATCCAGGCCAAAATACACCCCATAGACCACTACTCTTTTCCTCTTTCTTGGAAACTAGGGCAAGTATGCCTTAATTTTTCAACCATGGAATTCTGAGTGAGAAGTTGTATGTTAAAGTCCCAGATTCATCTCCAGCACTGGGTGACTATACACAAGTCACTTAACCTCACCTAGTTGCTTTTCTCCTCTGCAAAACTGGGTTAAAGATAATGAGCTTCGTAAATTATATCTTCTATAAAGGGTAGAAGTGGGAATCCAATGAGATAATGCCAAGGATCTACTTTTACACTTGTGAAGGCTTTTACAAATGTCTTAGCAACTCTTATGTTTATGTATTGCCTTTGCCTCTCAAAACTGCTTTCATGTTTATTATCTTATCTTCACCACAGGCCAACGAGGGAAGTAGAACAAGAATTATTATCTGTGTTTTACCATCTGTTAATGTAGACAAATGGGGCCCATAAGAGCTAAGAGACTCACCTAAGGTTACACAGTGCGTCTGGCTGTACCATGCCTGGCTAAACCCTGAATCTATTGAGTCCCTGCCAAAGCCAACAGACTTAAGCTTGATATCCAGAAATTATGCTTCAGGATAAAAAATGGAATTACTTCTCTTCAATAAGCAAAACAAGCTCAACATGAGTCCAAAACTGAACATTTATAACGTCAGTAATGGTAACAGATTGTAACCCATTGTAGTGAGAATTTTATTATTATTATTTTGTCTAATCTACATATAAATCTATGAGTTTGTGTAATTATCAGCCCCATTTTTATGAATGAGGAAATCAAGACAGAAAATGGTTCTGAAGTTTGTTCATGGTCCACAGAGCTAGTAAATGCCAAGAAAGATTGGATTTATTAGTTTATTAGGGCTGCTGTAACAAAGTGCGATGGACTGGGTGATTCAGACAACAAAAATGTGTTATAGCACAGTTCTAGAGCAAGAAGTCTAAAATCAAGGTATGGGCAGGTTATTTCTTCTAAGACCTGGAAGGGAAGAATCTGTTGCAGGCCTCTCTCAGCTTATCAATGGCTGTCTTCTCTCTGTCTCTTCACCTCTCCTTCCCTTTATTCCCATTTTTATAAGGACTTGAGTCATATTTGAATAGTGACCACTTTAATTTGATTACCTCTACATATAAAGGTAATCTATGTGGACCTTGTTTCCAAATAAAGTTACATTCTGAGGTACTGGAGGTTAGGACTCCAACAAACGAATTTGAGGGTAGATGGGACACAGCTCGGTGCCCAACACGGAGTACAAACCCAGTTGGCCAGGGCAGTAAGCTTCCAGACTGCACACGCTGTTAAGCATGATTCTCTCATGCTTCCTGACTTTCCAGAATCAAATCATTTCTCTTGCCTTCTGATAGGAACAGATATCAAGACCTAGATCGTGGCATTTGTCCTTGAAGTCTAATTGTAGGGCCACTGGACAGAAAGTTACCCCCTAAAATTCTTAAGCTGGAAGAGTGCGCCCCAAAAATGTTTATCTAAGACACTGGTTTCCAGCTTACTGGGCAATTTGGCATTGAGGACTTTTCCCATAAACATTTACAAATATTCTGCTCTGTAATGAAGTTAATCAGTAAACCACACAACCTCTGGCCCCTCTCACTTCTTACCTAGTCTCATTTTCAGTTGCTGTGAATAAGCTAAGAATGGTAATGCAGTTTCAGGGATTAGACAATCCAGTTCAATTTAGTCCTCACCACAGCCACACGCCATCAGAATTTGTCACAGAAATGATGAGTATGAAGCCTGCTAAAGGTAAGACACTGTTTATAGGTGCTTCAGCTGGACTGAGGAAACCTGGGTCTTTTGTTTGAGATTATAACAACAGATCTCTGTCAGAGATGGCTCAGTCAGACCCAGAAGATTGGGGCAAGAAGTTGGGATGGGGTGATTTTTTTTATAGGATTTTAAGTAGGTGAGTAATCAAGATTAAATCTAGGTGTGTTTTCTCTAAAATTTGTCATGGGATATTAGATCAAATTAGCACCATCCTTTCAAGTTAAGTCAACTGTTAACCTTAATGTCAGTAGATACTTAAAAAAATTACTTTCTTTAATGCTATGTTTTAAAAATGGTGAGCCTCAGATCTCATGTGGATAACGAAATCTGCTTAGCGGCTTGGGACCAGTATTAAAAGCTGGAATAGAACAGACTGAAAGAATAGAAATATCATTGTGCCCCTCAAGAAGTAAAGATAAGTGTTATTTCATAGAAATTTTGTTTCAGTTACATATGTATAAGTTGGTACAAAAGTCATGTATATAAAATGTATTTAAAACTATGGGAAGTGGTAAAAATAATAAATATAAAATTAGAAACATGGATTTGATGAACTAGATTCATAGCAAGATTTTTCCTAACAGTCTATGGCCAATTGGAAAAGTGAAGCTGTAGATATAGGCTATTTGTTTTCTCTGAATTAAAATATAGGTTATAATTAAAAGACAGTATAAATAAAAGTATATAAATATTATTTTAACATTTTTCTGAAAACAGAAATTCATCTTTTAAAATTTCCAACAGAATGAGTTCGGATCATTTTAACAATAGTTAGAGTTATGAGCATATTTTTGATCATAGACTTGGCAGTAGACCATTTTGCTCAAGTGTGATGTTCTTAATGACACACTGTACTTAGAAATGGAAATTAATTGGAAGGCTGGGGAAGCAAGTTTCCCATTCCTTTCAATTTCACACACATGTATTAAATATTTGCTATGTGTCAGTCATTATATCAGATGGCAGAAATTATAAAAAGGGAATATGAGCTAATATTTTTCCACAAAGAGTTCACAGGCTAACCACAATAATAACAAAAATGCACCGAATGTTTGTACTGTCAGGCAGCATTCAGTTTACATTCTTTGTCTGAGTTCATACTAAGTTTAGTGTCATTCCCAAGTTCACACATGTAGCAAGTTGCAGGTGAATTGAGTCCATGTCCATCCACTCAGTAGTACACTCTTCACTGGCTTCTCATGCCCCTTCAAGTTTAGCATGGAAGATAAGCCCGTGAGCAAGTAAGAATGATTGTATGTTCTTTTAATCAGCGTGGTAGCAGAGGTGTGCAATGAGGGTAGGAGAGATGAATTCCCCCCAGGGGAAACTGGAGCAAGCCTCACAGAGGAGGTCATCAGCTGACAAAGGCAGGGAGAGGCACCAACATCACAAAGACCTGGTGCCAGGAACAGTCTTTACACAGTCTTCAAACAGTTTACAAATGAAGCAGTGTCATCTGTCCGAGAAATCACAGATTAGGAAACGAAGGTAGAAAGGCTAGGTTGTCATCCACTTCAGCAAACACTTATTAAACATTTGCTGTGCTCAGCATTGTACTAGGGCTAAAAAAAACTCAGAAGAACTTCGACACTTTCTCAGGAGCCATCAGAAACTAACCAGAAGATCATGGGAGACCGCCAGCATGAGTGTGTGAACTTGATTGTCCAGTCCACAGTGGTTCTGGTCACAACTCCTTAGAGCTGCATCTTCTAAGAGGACAGTCACTAGCCATGTGTGGCTATTTAATTTTAAATTTGAATTACTTAGGATTCAATGACATTTAAAATTTTATTCCTTAGTATTACTAGCCACATCTTAAGTGTTGAATGTTGGTTATTGGTTACCACATTGGTAGCTACAGAACCCTTTTATCACCTTAGACAGTTCCTCTGGAGGGTAGTGAATCTATCCTTTAGAATTCCTTTAGAGAATCTAGTGAAAGCTAGAGACCCTCTATCCAGGGTGTTTCCTTTCCAGGGGCCTCTCCTATCTCTCTCCTTTCCAGGGATTGTCAAACTTCCATGTTCCTCCATACAAGAACTCATCCATAAACTGTCTGTCTTATTTATTTGAGGTACTGGAGATTGAACCCAGGGCCTTCAGCATGCTAGGCAAGTGCCACTTGAGCCATGCCTTCAGTCCATCTTCCCTAAACTGTCAAGGAGAATTTTCTGTTATAAAAGAATTCAAACTCACATACTCTAAAATTGAACTACTTCATCCCTTCCACATTTTCTCTACCACATGCTTATTTTCTTGTTTTTGTCCCAACCCTTGGCATTCCTAGCGACCCCCCCCACCACTTAACACACAAACAAAAGAAAGGTTGGGGTTTTTCTATCTGTCTTGTTCATGGTTGTATCCTTTCAGCTTAACACAATTTGTGCCAAATAGCAAGTGTTCAATATATATTTACGAAGAAAGAACTGTGCTAATACCTATGTCATCAGAATGAGCTATATATTAATAATGACTAATTATCTATCATTAAGATCAAGGTTTTGCTAGGTTTGTTAGGATCAAAACTTTTTCATAACTATATTTTATACTCAGAATTATGAGATATTAAGGGTGGGGCTCCATTTTATAGAAGAGATGAGAACAGAAAAGGGCAGGCAGTTATTTAAGATTGTTCTGGTCCAACCATTTTGGAATATGTTATAGCCATGCTGGTTCTTTAGTTGCAGGTGCCTGTATTTTTACCTCTCTAATATGTGGAGATTTGGTGAGCACACTGTGAAATAGAAGTAGACGTGTTTTGAGAATAAAGGCATTATTTAATATTATTGTGTATTGTTCTCATATTTTTACCATGTCTTATTGTTTTAAGCTTTATATTATCTATGTCGAAGATTTCTACTTTAATCTAGATGATTCTACAGATTAATATGACATTGATCCCATTATCTGACCTGAGTTGGGAATCTATTATTTCTTGATTATGGGAATATTTGTCTTGTTGAAATAATGCTCAGAGATCTTGAATTGTTAATGTGAGGAGAAAATGTTTCACAGTTTCCCTGATTCTACAGAATCTAGATTCTGTCATTAATTGGTTGTTTGACCTTGGGCAAATCGCTTCACCTTAGTAAACCTGTAGTGGAGAGAAACTGGGCTGTGGTGGAGAAGAAGGGATGAGAGGACAGTTCAAAGGATAAAAATCTAGGAATGAGTGAAACGAATCCTTTTATTATTTTTTAGTTCTTTTCATTCTTATTCACTCCAGAAATTTTAGTCATATTTGGTTATGAAACGGTTCAGGATTTTGCTTTGATTTTTTCTTTCGTTGTGTAATAATTTGTATTTTTATTCTTCTATTTTTTTGGTCATAAGACAAAGCATTAAAAGTTTTGTCTGTCAGATATACTGATTTTTTTCTCCTGGTTTATGTGGATAAGTTGGGCATGAAGGGAAGGAAATTGATTTTTGCCCAGACTCTGTATATTGTGTGCTTTGTTAGTCATTTCCTGGGTGAGTGCAGAGGCATCATCTCCAACATTTAATATGTGCAGGCTTCCACTTTGTAGAAAAGTTTTGAATTCTGATGCCTATAAACTATTAGTCATATGCTTATGGAGATTTTAGATATGAAGAACTGGAAGATGGTCTGGCATAATCTTCTCTTTAATGAGCAAAGGGAGGCCCAGGCAGGGTGGGTAAGTAATGGTTTTTAAACACCATAGAACTAGTTATAACCATGACTTCTCAGGACCTAGAGCCAGAGAAGACTTCCTAGGAAAAGCAATACTTAACATGGAAATTTGTAGACAAGTGGAGGTTAGTAAGATGAAGATCTGGAAGTTTCCAGGCTCAGGGAGCAGCAAGTAGGAAAAGTCAAGAGTTAGCAAGACACATTCAGAGAACAGAAAAGTTGGAACAGAAAATGCCTGGAGAAAAAGGGGTCAGACATGCTGAGCCTTGGGGCTTAGCTGTAGGTTATGTGCAGTGTTAGCATTCAAGGGAGTAATAAGCTCAAATACAGGGAGCAGAGAAAGGCTTTCACTATCATGCTTTGGAAGCATCCCACTTCTGAAGTTATCAGACAGTAGTGATTTCAGAACATGGGCTTTGAGGTCAGACTCCTGAAGTTGAAGTCTTACCTACTTTGGTAGGTGAGAGTAAAAAGTGGAGTAGCTTTTACAAATGAGTGCCACAGGGTACTTATTTGTAAGTGGAAAATAATAGTCTTCCCCAGCTCATGAAATTTTTGTGAGAACTGTATGAGAATATACAAATGCCTGGCATTTAGAAGGAATATATAGATGTTTCTGTCAATAATAGTAATAGCATTCTATATCTATATCTATATCATCTATCTATCTATCTATCATCTATCTATCTACGTGCATTGATCCACAATTCCTAATTGCCAATTACAATTTCCAAATGCAGTGAGAACCATTTTTTTTAAAGTTTGGTACAGTGTTGTTTGGTGGTGAAACTTGACTTGGGTGGATGTGAAGCTATTTGTAGTCATTATTTATTTATTCTACATCGTGTGTATTTGTAACATTTCACTGTGGAAGATGCTGCTGTGTTTGATTCTGGGTACTGTCTCAGATGGTGCTGTGTTATCTAAATACAATGGCATTGTGTTCTAAAATTCAGAAAATCTTAAATTCTAAAACATGTTTGAAGGCTGGGTATGGTGGTGTACATCTGTAACCCCAGCTATGCAGGAGGAGTAGGTAGGAGGATCCTAGTCCAAGGCCAGCCCCAGGAAAAATGTGTGAGACCCTATCCAAAAAATAAAAAATAAAAAGCAAAAAAGGGGTGAGTCAAGTGGGAGAGTGCCTGAGTTCAAAATCCCAGTATCATACACACACACACAAAAACCCAACAAACAAGCAAACAAAATCCACATCTGATTCTGTATTATCTCAGCTCATCAGCAAAACCCTTCCTTTAGATACTCTCATCCAAGCTTGCTGCTGTGAAAACTGAGCTTCATCCATACTTGATGTAACCTGTTCAAAGTCCCATGCTCATAAGACCTGGAATTTTGCTCTAGCGTTCTCTCTGACAATGCTTCTCCCTCTTATTTACGTCTGTTACGGTTAGTAGTGTGCATAATCTAAAGACACCTGTTTCCTAAAGAGCCACAGCTTTTGTATCCAGGAAACAGAAGCATTTTCATAACCTGGTAGTCTTTATTACAGGGAGGTTTTATATATAAGCAGCTTATTTAATAATAATGGTAATAGGAATGATAGTTATTATCTTGTTTTAATGTCAGCTATTATTCATTGAGCTCTTGTTATATGCCAAATTTAACAAAGTGTTTGGCATATATTATCCCATTTAACCCTACATCAGCCCAATTATTATAGGTACTTACTATTACTCCCTGTTTTATGAAGAGAAATGTTTGACTTAAAGATATTGAGGAAGTTGTCAGCTGTACACAGTAAGTACCAGAGCAGGTATCTGAATCCAAGCACACAGCATCCATGTACTGCATTCTTTTTTTTTTTTTAACCTCTTCCTTTGTTTTGAAATTACTAAAGTAACTTATACACATGGCAAAAATCACAAACAGTAAAGAGATTGTTCAATCTCCTGCTTCAGAAAATAATGCAATAATATCACCTTCCATGGTCACCACCTGGCATGATTCAAGTGGTAGAGGGCCTCTTCACAAGCTCGAAGCCCTGAGTTCAACAAAAGTGCCAAAAAAAAAGTCACTCATAACAATCTTTACAAATTTAAGGATGAAAATGGTTATATTGTAGCATTAATTTGAATTTAATTATTGACAAAGCCAAACACATTTTTGTGTGTTTATAAAACACATGTATTTATATTTCTAGAAAGTGTTTATGTCCTTTATTCTTTTTCATACATTGCTGAATGTTTTCTTATTGGTTTGCAAGGGCTCATTATATACTAACGCTATGTCCTTGGTTTATCCTCCATATTTATTTATCTGAGCTTTTAATTTGTCATTTAAATATATACATATATACACACATATTTTAAAAGTTAATTTTATATAGATAAACACATATTATAGTTTATATGTATATTTTATAGTTTACATAGTTAAATTTATATTTCAGTCTGAGAGCCCATACTCCTAGTCATTGTGCTAAGCTTCCTCTTAATTTCTTCAATGATGACATTAATTTTAATTTCGTTGTCACTTCTGTTCAGGTGTGCTACCAGAACAAGCGGCATGCCCTCTAGGACAGACTCTAGATGTGGAACCCTACTCCCAGTACAGCAGTGCTCAGTTTCCCCAAGTTCAACCCCAGGTCTCCTCATCGTCCTATTATCCTAACATGGGGTTCTACCCCCAGCAGCCTGAAGAGTGGTACTCTCCTGGAATATACGAACTCAGGCGAATGCCCGCTGAAACTCTCTACCAGGGAGAGACTGAGGTAGCAGAGATGCCTGTAACGAAGAAGCCCCGAGTGGGCCCAACAGCAGGGAGGATAAAAGGGGATGAGCTGTGTGTCGTTTGTGGAGACAGAGCGTCTGGATACCATTACAATGCCCTGACCTGTGAGGGGTGCAAAGGTAAGCATCTTTAGATTGGCGTCTTCTACTGGTTGTTAAAATCCCTTGAACAATTCTTCCCTTTTCCCAGATAACTTCTTATTTTCTGCTTTTATGCTTCCACCTCCTTCTACCCTCTTGCTTTTTTTAGATTGCCATGGATCTCTGTGAAAAGCCTGTAAGAGTGTTTACGTAGACTTTTCCATGTTCAAACCTTCACACAATTAAATGGAAGTTATGATTTAATTTGATCTGTTGTGGGGTTTGTTTGTTCTTGTTTTTTTTTAAGAAGGAAAGAAAAACTGTTGAATTCATCTCTTTTAAAATTAACATTGAAGATAATGAGATTTAATTCAATAAATATCTTAGTGTACACTTTATGTACTTTAGTTGAGAGAAGAAAACAGAGGAAAAGAAGAAAGTATTAATAGCTCATATTCCACAAATAGTCTATGAAAAACATGGATCTCTGAAAGAGACTATTGCAGAATCATAATGGGACTGCAGTCTATTTAGATGGATGAAATTTAACATGTGAAACAGGGAAATGACCCAAAGTTCCCGTGATTACTCTTCCAGTGAGGGTGCAGATAATGTGTTTATAAAATTTCATAGGAAAGGGTAGAGAGGACTAACAGATGTATATATTTATTTTTGTATTTATTCATTCAACAAATATTTTCATAATGCCTTCCTTGTGTTAGACAGTCTGCTAGCTTCTAGGATATTGAAAGCTGAATGAGCACTGTCCCTTGAGCAGAACCTATGGGACTGTGGACCAAATTGGGGTTACCAGAGGCCAATGATTGTCTTGAAAATAAGCAGAGTATCCAGTCACACACAAAAAAATGGATCAAGGACATTTCAAGCCTTTGAAATTTAAAATTTTCAGGTTATGTTAAACTGTATTAGTCACCTCTTAAAACTGGGTGTGATTTTGTTAGAGTTTAAAATTTTTTAAATATTTGGTTAACATTATTAATTGCATGTGTTAATGGGGTTCAGTGGAATATTTTAACACTTGCATATAGTGTATACTCAAATTCTGCCTCCTTTTACCACCATCTCCTACTATCCCAAACTTTGGTAATCACTATTATACATTCAAGTCAACTTCTATGAGGGAAAACATACAGTGCTTGTGTCTTTCTGTGTCTGGCTAGGGGACAGTTAACTCATGTCCCCTAGTTCCATCCATTTTGCTGCAAATGACATGATTTCATTCTTCTTTGTAGATGGGGGGAAAAGCTGAAAGCATTCCCTCTGTTTGAGAATATGACAAAGGTGTTCACTCTCACCTTTCTTATTCAAAATAGTACTGGAAATTTCAACTAGGGCAATTAGGCAAAAGAAAGAAATACAAAGGATCTAGAGGTATACCTCAGTGGTAGAATTCTTGCCTTACATACTCAAGGCCATGAGTTTGATACTTAGCACTATGAAAAATAGGAATAGGAAGAGAGAAAGTAAAATTTTCCCTGTTTGCAGATGATATGATCCTAAATATAGGTAAAGACTTTATCAAAAGACTGATAAGCAAATTCAGAAATGTTACAGTACACAAAATCAGTATTCAAAAATCAGTATCATTTTTATGCACCTATAATGAGATAGCTGAGGAAGGAATCATAAAAACAATCCCATTCACAATAGTGACAACAAATTAAAATATCTAGGAATAAATGAGAATTACAAAACACTGACTAAATTGAGGAAGGCCAATCTCTCCCACCAAAAAGATCTCTTATGTTCATGCACTAGAAGAATTAATAAAATGTTTATACTGCCGAAAGCAATTTATATATTCAACACAATCTTCACCAAAAGTTCTTAATAGAACTAAATGAGAAAATCTTAAGATTCAGAGGGAAACAAAAACGGCTCCAAATAGTGAAAGAAATTTTGAATGAAAAGAACAAAGATGGAGGTGTCACAATACCTGATTTGAGACATACTTATGTGCCATAGTAACCAGAGCAACGTGGTATTGGTGTAAAAATTTACACAGAGAGCAATGGAACAGAATAAAGATCCCAGAAATAAACTCACACAGCCAACTGATTCTCAACAAAGGTGCTGCAAACATACAACCTCTTCAATAAACAGTGCTGGGAGAAATGGATAGCACATGCAGAAGACTAAAACTTCATCCCCATATTTCACCCTCTCCAAAAATTGACTCAAAATGGACCAAAGACCTTGATGGGAGACCTGACACTATGAAACTATTACTAGAAAATATAGAGGGAGCTCTTCAAGACATTTGTGTAGACAATGATTCTTTGGATATGATTCCAAAAACAGACAAATGAGATTAGATCAAACCAAAAAGCTTCTGCATAACCAAAGAAATAGCCAAGTGAAGAGACAACGTACAGATTGGGAGAAAATAGTTGTCAACAATAATCTGACAAAGATTAATATCCGGAATTTTTTTAAAGAAGTATTTATGCACCAATTTAAAAACATCTAACAAAGATCTATGTAGAAAATATAAAAAAGCTCATTCATAGCCCTCAAAATGTCCTTACCATTGCTGTGGAGTGCTCATATAGATAAATTTACATAGGTGGGTTTATATATTCTTATACATTCTTGAAGGCATGCATTGTGTCTTTTCCACCTTTATTATTGTTCAAAGCACTTAGCACGGTGCCATGCTTACATGGTATGTGTGGAATAAATGTATTTTAAATGATGCAAGGAAAATCTATGCTTATTGATGGTACTCAGTCAGCTAATACATATAACTCCACTTTGTAAAAGTACATTCAAAAGTTTCTACAATATTTAATTCTTTCCCACCTCCAAATGATAAAAAGCAAGTGTTACTTATCAGCCCCAATGCCTAATGACACTTGTTTTGTGAAAGGGCAGAGTTACAGAAATGGGTATCTGCTTAGGTGACAGAAAGAAAAGAGGTTAGAATGAAGCAGGGGAGAATTCTTTATTGGATAGGAAAATAAAATAGTTTCAAAATGATAAGCCTGCATTGTTGGATCAAAATAAGCAAGGATAAAAGTTGTACAGAAGTTTTGGGAAGCTGTTTACTGACATGGAAGACAGGGAGGGGAGCCATCTCTGTGGTAGGTCTAGTCAAAAGGTAGTGGAGGCTGTTACTCTAGACAGCCAAGTTAGGGCCAAAAAGATGAAGCTTATGGGATAAAATGTTTGGGGGCTTAATACAAGAATGAATTTTCTAATGCTAACATGAGTCATTTCAGTCATGAGATTGGTTTCCTGCTTCAGGTGATAACAACCTCCTCGTTATTAGAAGACTTTGAAAAGAGGTTAGATGAAGAGGCATGAGTCCCTCTACAGGAAATTTCTGCGTTTTTTGAGAAATTATATTAGGTAGCTGCTGAGGTCCTTCTTTAAATCCTCTGACTCTATAGTACCTCCTAGGACTTAGCATTCTTGTAATTATTTCATATTTTCATGTCACTTGTCTTATTTGTAAACTTCATAAGTAGCCCCTCTGACTGCATTGAGCTGATGAAAGAGAAAGAGCAGGGTTTCTAAACCTTGGCACTAATGAAATTCTAGGCTGGAAGACTCTTTGCTGTGAGGGGTGTTCTGTATCTATTGTGGTGTGTTTAGCAGATGCCTTTGGCACACTCCAAGCTGTGACAACTAAGTGTTTACCAACATTGGTAGCTGTCCCCTTGGAAGCAAAATCACCCCAGTTAGAACCACTGAGATAGAAAGTACTGTTCTAGAGTTTCTCAACTTGAGCTAGCCATGGAGTTTCCTTGAAGGAAGCTATTTCTTAGGTGATTCTGTTACTCAGATTGCTTTTTATACAATTCCTTATGCTGTTTTTATTCATTGAAAGACTTCTATCCAAAGGAACAAAATGATGTTTTCAAAGTTAAATATAAATAAAACTATAAAGCAAATAAAATAATAAGATGTTTGAGTTCTGTGGTTTGGTTGCTCAAAATTCTGGTAAAACACAGATTCTCTTGAGTTTGGCATGTATATACCCCATGTCATATAAGACTTCAATTCTCCACTGCTTTTCTCTGTTCCAATAGTTGGTTCATCTCAACCTTGGCTCATCCATGCAAGTTCCATTTGTCCTTCCCTAATCCGGGAATACATCATGCATATCAAGTTTATCTTTGCTATTTTTCTCATAGCTCCTGATAATTAAGTCATATTTCTTGCTGATAGTGCTGTCATGGTCACAAACAAAAATGAGGGCAATTAGTTTGAATTTCAGTATACAATGGCAATAGAGATGACCCAGAGAATACTACTATCAGCTAAAGACTTTCATAAAAAATTATAAAAATAAATATGTGTAAAGGACTTAGAAAAAACATTAGCCTATAGTAAAAACTCAATAAATGCCTCTTATTATAATTATGGTTTTCAAATCTATTTACACAAAGTATGTAGAAATTTGGTTATTTTCTGCTTATATTGAAAGCATTGACGCACAACCCATTTTATTTGTTTGGTAAGACTTACTCTATTGGACATTGAATCAAATTACCAAAATCCACTTCCACTTGCCTGTGTAGACTAATGCTACTAACAGTTTGGCCCCTGAGCCAGCAGTATCGACATCACTAGGGAAATTCTAGGTAATTTGGTGTCTTGCCCCAGGCCTATAAAATCAGGATTTCTGGGAAGCCATTTACAAGAATCTGTGCTATAACAACCTCTTCATGCTAAAGTTTGAGCACTACTGCTACAGATTATATCTAAAAGACACCTGAGGGGACCCATATGGCCAAGAAGCTTGGTTGTGTGTTGTGACTGTGAGACCTCAAGGATGAGAACAGAGAACAGGGGTAGTATAACTTTCTATTAGATCACTATTTGGATCTAGTCCAAGATCCAATGCTGTGGACTTGAAATCTGGGCTAGGAAGATGTGAAGTCTAATCTAAGTTATGAGAGAGAAAGAGACAAAAAGAGAAAGAGAGAAAGAAGGAGGGGGAAGAGGAGGAGAACAAAAAGTGTTTATTCTGAAAGTCTGATTCAAAAGGAAACTTCTGACGTACACACTTCTAAGCCTATAAATTTCAGGGCTGATGACATACCAATTCTCTTGGGTTCTTACAGTAACCATGGAAAGTAGGTATTGTGCATATTAAGTTTATCCTTGCTATTTTTCTTGTAGCTCCTGATAACTAAGTCATATTTCTTACTGATAGTGCTGTCATGGGCGAGGGTGTAACTCCTTGAGTAGACTAGTCCTTGGGTGCAGGTAGCTCCCAGCAGCCAGCAGGCCCCTCCATGGGCTGAACTCACTTACTAGGAGCCGGGAACACCCCAGGGAGGATGCTGGGAATCAGGCTCCTGGGAGTGTGCCTGCACAGGAGCCTAAATGTCTTCTAAAGATGTGCAAAGCCAGGATCCAGTACTGTAACCTGTCTTCATCTTCTCAGCAGGTATGGATGGGGATAACAGTGAGCTTTTGTTGAGGCTAGCGTAAGTAAAGTTCTGACCAGCTCTCTTGCTTTAGGATTCCACTCCAGATCTACCAACCTGTGAATTTTAAAACAGAACAGAACAAAAAGCAAGAGAAAAAGTAAAAACTTAGAAACAAAACAAAGATCATTGTTAAATTTTTTGATTCCAATATTTCTATATAGAAATATTTTAATTTGTCTGAATTTTTGTCAAGAATATTTGTGGCATCAATAAAATTGCAGTTTTCAACATTCTTTAATAATAATAAAGAATAAAGTAATAACTGCAGAACATAAGCATGACGTGGGGTGACAATGACTGCCATTTGGTTGGCCCTAGATTAAATCAAGAGCTTTTTTTTCTGTGAGTTATCAGTGTGCTTATGGAGATGTGCTAATGTATGAATGAATTTTAAGTCAAACCTCAAACCTTAACCAATAAACCCACCTTCATCTGACTGGAAATTTCAAATGACCACATTTCCTAATAGGTCAGTGCCTGTCACATCTGTCTCAAATGCCAGGCCTTTACATATATCAGAGACAGAATGCTAGAATTTGTAAAAGGCATTGTCTGAGTGAATGTGTGACCCTTCTGTCCTTCTGAATATATTTTTATATAAGATCATGAACCAGCATTAGACTTAGCTCTGAAGTTTTAGAAAAACTTCAGGAATTACTGAAATAATTGCAGCATAGAATAGATGGAGAATATTCTTGATAAATCCTTTGTTTATGGTCATTTGTGAAAGCTGTGGAACCCTGACCCTAATATAAACTTATTGAGATTCTGTTTGAGATCAAGTGATGTGTGATTTTTAAAAATTTAATTATGATCCTTATAAATTCTCAGATAAGATTGTTACAGAGTATAATGTGAGATTGGGGTTCAAACTGTTTTACTGTGTTTGAAGCCTTTTATATTAAATGTCATGACGTCATGGGTAGAGTAGGATTCTGAAGGCAGACAACTTGGATTTTAATCCCAGTAATTCTCTTCCTGGCTTTCCTAAATTGATTAATATTTCTGGGCTTCAGGTCCTCTTGTGTAAAATGAGGATAATAAGATCACACGGGAGGGTGAGATGATAGTGATGATGATAATGAACAGATAACAGATAGACAGACAGACAGATCATGTGAATCAGATGATTACTATGAGCAGGCACTCTTCGGGCACTTTCCAAGTGCTAACTTACTCAACCATAAAGATAATCCTTTGAAGTAGGTATCTACAGATTGTTGTGAGGATTAAACAAGGTAATGGGTGCAAAGTAATTAACACAGTACTCGCCAAATGCCGTTGAAGATGGCAAATCTTCAATAAATACCTGTTGTTATTGCTATTATCCCTGGGTGGTTGTGATGAAAGCCTGAGACATTGTTTTTCAAACATCTAGCTCTGTGCCTGCATACTTAAATGCTCCAAAAGCATTAGCTGTTGTCATTTTGTTGATAAATTCTTCTTATTTTGTCATTGTTATTCTGTTCAAACAGCCTCCCTAATAGGACTCATACACTGTGTATGAAACTTTCTTCCTGTTAATTAATTCAAGTTTTTATTCATCAATTATTATTAAGGACCACCTTATATGCCAGCCACTATTCTAAGCATAGGAGATGTAGTGGCAAGAAAAACAGACAAAAATCCTGTCCTCATAGTCACCATTTTAAAGCAATAATGAGAAAATGGTTTATACAACTGAGCTAAAATAGACAAAAAAGAGGAAACAGTAAAGCAAACCAAGAAAGATTTAAAAATATGCAGTTAATATAATAATATCTGAAAGAGCATCCAAAAAATAAAATTGTAAAAGTATGATAAAAAATGATATTTCAAATAAACACTCAGGTATGAAACAAGAAAAACCTAAGACAAAAAAAACCTTTAAATAAGGAAAACTGCTTGAAAGTAAATTTGTAAGCAATAGGTAAATGATGATCAAAAGAAACTTCTTAAGTCATAAATACTCATGCAAGAAAAGAATGTTTAAGCTGAGTTCAAAGGGTGAGGGTGTAACTCCTTGAGTAGACTAGTCCTTGGGTGCAGGTAGCTCCCAGCAGCCAGCAGGCCCCTCCATGGGCTGAACTCACTTACTAGGAGCCGGGAACACCCCAGGGAGGATGCTGGGAATCAGGCTCCTGGGAGTGTGCCTGCACAGGAGCCTAAATGTCTTCTAAAGACATGCAAAGCCAGGATCCAGTACTGTAACCTGTCTTCATCTTCTCAGCAGGTATGGATGGGGGTAACAGTGAGCTTTTGTTATCTACTCCTTTAGATTATGTCATCACTTAATAAAATTTTGTCTAAGCAACAAGTATACATGATTCCAAAGCCAGATGGTCAAAACGGAGTACCACTCTAGCCCAAGTACTGCTCCCCAGAGACCACCACTAAAGACCCCTTCCTTCCTTCCTTCCCTCCCTCTCTCCCTCCCCTCACTCCCTTCCCTTTCTCCCTCCCTTCCTTTTTTTGTTATTTGCATAGTCTATTTCTGTAGAACCATCTTCCCTCTGCATGACATGGAAGAAAAGACAGAGAAAGGCCTGGTGGGGACAAATGCCCTGGAGGGATGCACCAGTTCAGCCTCTGTACCTTGGAAGAGGGGGTTGAGGTGGGAGGCTGGAGCTAGCCAGCCCCTCTTCTAGTCTCTTTGCAAGGTCTTGGCAGCCTTGCAAAGTGTAATCCTGTTGGTTACTTGAGAGGCAGTGCTTTAGAAAGCCTCAGAGCTTACATTGACCAGGTTGAGATACCGGTCATGCAGTCTGTACATCTGCATCTTCCTGCATTGAGTCCTCTTGGCCTCAAAATGGCTGCATGTACAACACCATGTAGTCCTTACAGTCTGTGGAGTCTTTAGAGGTTCCCTTCAGTCTTCTCAGTGATTTGCATGGCTCCTTTTTTTTCCAGTCAAGATGTGCCAGGCCAACTTCATCTTGGCCAAGTCATTCTTGACAATGGTCTTGATGAGCCAGTAGTCACCAACACTTATGTCATCCTCAGCCAAGATGGCTGAGAGGCTCTGCTGTGTGTTGCATTTACTGTTGGATTCAAGTCAAGGTGTCCCAAGGCTGGCTCAAATTTGGAAAACGCTGAAAGCCATTTCCAAAACCAATCTGATGAAACAGTCTTTATAAGGAACCAAAACACATCTTTGAAAGAAAGGTAAGACAAAGAGATAGTGACCTGTAGTCACCTTTCTCATGATATCTGTGGGTGGTTTTGGTATTAAGCTAACATTGCCCTCATAAAATAAGTCAAGAAAGCATTTCTTCTGCTCCTGTTTTCTAGAGATTGTAGAGAATTGGTTTCATTTCTTTCAACAGTTAATAGAATCAGCCAGTGAGGCTGTAATGATTCAACTTCTTTAATAGTGTAGGCCTATGTTAATAATCCATGTGAGTTTGGATAGATTGTATCTTTCAAGGA
The DNA here is from genome assembly GCF_047511655.1 of Castor canadensis. Lineage (NCBI taxonomy): Eukaryota > Metazoa > Chordata > Mammalia > Rodentia > Castoridae > Castor > Castor canadensis. The sequence goes on from NC_133393.1 coordinate 137,405,271, forward strand.
ATTTCATCTCAGTTATCAAATTTGTGAACTTAAGCTGGGCATGGTGGTACATGTCTGTCATTCCAGCACTTAGGCACTGAGGCATAAAGGTTGCAAGTTCCAGGCCAACCTGGCTACATAATGAGACCTTGTCTTAAACAAAGCAAAAACAAACAAAACAAATTGGGGATCTTGGAGTGGTTTATAATATTCTTTTGTTTTCCTTTCTGTTCAGTACTGGGGTTTTAAACTCAGGGTCTTACACTTGTTAGGAAGGTACTCTACCACTTGAGCCATACACCTAGCCCTTTTTTGTTTTAGTTATTTTTCAGGTAGAACCTTGTGTTTTTGCCTGGGGCCAGTCTAGACCCTGTATTGTGTATTGGAACACATAGGACAAGAGGTGAGACATATCATCTTCCTATATTTCTCTAAATCAAATCTAATTTCTTCCAAGTTTGTAGTCCTCTTGGCTGATGAGCTATGTTTGGAGATAATCTTTCTCCCAGGGTTATGCACAAGTCCCAGGTGGAATATTTTGGTATCTGTTGATATTCTTCTTGTATGAATTTGAATTGGTCCCTCGAGAGTGAATACCTTGGACACAGTTCAACATGGACATCTTATTCCAGGGTTTTTTAAGGCCATGGTTCTTCTTTCTATCTTTCTTCATCTCAGAGCTGCCCTGTTAGAGACCAGTCACTTCCCTCTAGGCTCCTTGCTGGCCCATCTCTCATGGAACCTGTGAGACTCATTTCATTCAGGCTCTAGGGAAGTTCCCCAAACCTCTTTCCAGTTAGGTCTCTGCTTTTCCCACCCCTAAAAGGATTGGTCACCACCCCAACATCTTTGCGATGATCCAGCACAACCTTTTCTTTTTTTTTTCTTTCATTTTTCTTTTATTATTCATATGTGCATACAGGCTTGGTTCATTTCTCCCCCCTGCCCCCACCCCCTCCCTTACCACCCACTCCGCCCCCTCCGTCTCCCCCCCCCCAATACCCAGCAGAAACTATTTTGCCCTTATTTCTAATTTTGCTGTAGAGAGAGTATAAGCTATAATAGGAAGGAACAAGGGTTTTTGCTAGTTGAGATAAGGATAGCTATAAAGGGCATTGACTCACATTGATTTCCTGTGCGTGGGTGTTACCTTCTAGGTTAATTCTTTTTGATCTAACCTTTTCTCTAGTACCTGTTCCCCTTTTCCTATTGACCTCAGTTGCTTTAAGGTATCTGCTTTAGTTTCTCTGCGTTAAGGGCAACAAATGCTAGCTAGTTTTTTAGGTGTCTTACCTATCCTCATCCCTTCCTTGCAGCACAACCTTTTCAATGAGAGGTTGAAAACAAATGCCCTGGGCAAGAGTTATCTTTATTTAAAGTATACAATGTCATCTTTTGTCCCAGCAAGTGAGCATAAAAGAAGATAACACTGTTGGGATGGAAAGAAAATGAAAAAGCAATAGGACTGAGAACAAAGCCTACATGGACGACTCATACATTATTGGTTCACTTTGCCATTTCTAAAATTATTGCACAATACTCCTCACGGACTCTAACATGTTGGGGAAAGTAACAGGTCTCTGCTATGGGCTGGGCACTCACTGGGCTGTGTGGAATTTGGAATGTAAACTCCTTGCTAGAAGAACAAAGTAATGTAGTGGCTAAGAGCACAGAGTCTGAACAGAGTCTATCAGGGTTCAAATTCAAGCTCTACCATTTGAACAAATTAACCTCTGTCTCCTCTTTCATAAGAGAGATAACAATAATATTCCCCTCATTGGATTGTTAAGAATATTACGTGAATCACCATATGCAAAGCGTGTAGAACACACTTTTGTATGGCACAAATAAGTGCTATAGAAGCCAAGAAAGACCTAAAAGCTGTCTCCAAGTAGGTCCTATTGGGCGTAAAGATCTCTACTTTCTCTCAGCTCTGTGTTTGTTGCTGTTTTAAAAGCTTAAAGTTTTTATGAGTCAGATGCTCTACCACTTGAGCTATGTCCCCAGCCTTAAAGTTTTTAAAACATCAAGTATTATTTGAATTAAAGTAAGGAGTAGCCTATACTTAGTGCTACCAATGTCAATCACTGGTGACTAGCATAGACATGCATATGTACCCATGAATGTATGACTTGGGAGTAGGGTGAGGTGTGTGGGTCCCACCTGTATAAAGAACAGAAAAGCAGGGTGTGCGGTATATGCTACAGAATGAAGGGATCCTGGAGAAAGTACCCTCCTCTCGCTATTCACTTGGCACCCAGGGATCCCCCTCATGCTATGCACTCTCCAGATGGCAATGCCAACCCTGTCTACTCATCTTTTATTACCAGGAAGGATCTGTTCCTCAGTGAATTTCCTTTCCATTCATTTTCAAATGACTTTTCTGATATGAACATTAAATATGCACAACAAAGACCAAAATAGAGGCTGAGGTGTTAGTATGGATAGATTTGCATAAGTATACGTACAGTATATGTGCCCATATTGAAATGATATAGTGATAATATTGTGTTGCTATCTCAGAGGGAGAGCTAATTAATTCAGCTATTGAGATGGTAATGATTTATTTCTCAGTTAATACCACAGTTTAAAAAAGAAAGCCTGTAGAAGTGTTCTATGTGCCATCCCTTTGACTCATCTTGCAATAAGGAAGTTCTTCTGTTAACTATTGAGCTGTCTATCAGCATCTACACCAGTTTAAAGGGAAATCATTACTGGTAGAAGGTAAAGATCAATAGGAAGACTGAATCAGGTAGGTGTAGGTGTTCACTGAGCTCATGGTTTGCCACCAGGATTAAAAAGAAAGAGTTCTCCCTTTGCTTTTAGCTTCCTTTAAAATGCATGCTTTGGTATTTGGGCTCTCAATATAAATGCTGATATGAAGCACAGAAGTCTTTTTTTAGACTTTATTTGCTTGGAATGACATTTAGGAAAATGTTAAGATCTTTCCTACTAAAATTTATGCCATCTGACAAATTCACAAGCAAGTCCGGTGACTTTGTTAGCCTTGACATCTGACTTTTCCTTTGGTTTCTGTTTTCATATTTAATTAGTCACCACAGACTGGAATGTTCTTCCATTTCTCCTTTCTTTTCTCTCCCCATCCATAACCTCCCAGCTCTACTATGGTACATGTCTCCAGTCTCCAGTCTGTAATCTTGCAGTTGGTCCCACCTTTCTTCATCTTGTTCTAAGGATTCCTCCCCACATTCAGGTTAGGTCATACTTTCCCCTGTCGGTCTCTTTAATGGCATCTCTCTTTCTACATGGTGAAGCTATCAAGGTCTTTATTTGACTTTCAAGGGCATTTAAATTCTATTCTCGCTACATCTTCTTACCCATCCCCTGTTACTTCCATACTGTATACTCCTACCAAGATGGATTATCTGCCATCCTTGGAGTTTCTGTAACATTCTGCCTTTGTTTATTTCCTAGAATGTCCTTCCTCCCTCATGGTCCATGTTTCAAAATCCTACTTATTCTCCCAATCCTCACTCAAATTCTTCTTCCTTTGTGAAACCTCCTCTGATTTCCCCTACTTGAAATTAGTTGTAGTCACTCCCAGCCCATGTAATGCCTTTTCCTCAACACACTTGACTTTTAGGTATTGGGAAATCATTATATTTGCCTCTGCTGGAAATTTGTCATAATAAATTACAAATTTCATGTCTGCAAAGCAATTGTTAGCCTACTTCTTACATGTAGCACAACATTACAAGTATATGATGTGGGCCTAAAATAATCACTTTTGCTTTTATGTTCCATTCATTTTTGACTTAGTTAGCTTCCACTCCATCTTGTATTGGACTGTGAATTTACTTCTTCCTCTTCCCACTACACTGGAAGCGCTGAAGGAAGGAATGTCTAATTCATCTTGCTATCTCCCGAGTGAGAGAACACAGATTTCAGGGAGGAGGTATTTAATGTTAACTTATTCTACCCTCCTGTGATGCCAGAAAGGCAATTATGACACAGTGATTAGGAGCCTGAGCTTTAGAGCATGGCTTTCTGGGTTTGAACCCAGAAATAATAATCATGTCAACTGGATACAGGTGGCCTATGCCTGTAATCCTAGCCTCTCAGGAGGCAGAGATCAGGAGGATCACAGATTGAAACTAGCCTGGGCAAATGATTTGCAGGCCCCTGTCTCCTAAAAACTCATCACAAAGAAGGACTGGTGGAATGGCTCAAGTTGTAGGTCCTGAGTTCAAAGCCCAGTACTGAAAAAAAATTATGTGATCATGGCCAAAGTACTTAACCTCTCTGTATCTTTTTTCTTCTTCTCCTTCTTCTATAGTATAGGAAGATATAATATTACCTTCATCATAAAATTAATATAAGGATTAAATTTTGATCTGGAGGTAAAGTGGTTAGAACAATAGACCGTAAATACTTAAGTGTTAAATATTATTCCAGCAGTTTGTTGAAATAAGCAGGACTCATGTCTTAAACCAGAGGAAGGCAGCATGGGGTTATCATAATTCCAGGCTAAGAGCATCATATCGAGAGTCTTTGGTGTAAAGAGTGTGGGGTTTACTGCCAAATTCCTGTATGCTGAAAGAGATATAAGCTGTGGGGTAGAACAGAAATGAATTTGCTCTCATTAAGAAAGTACAGATGAAATTATCCCAGTGATAGGTTTTCTAAAGAGCCCAATTCAAGGGAGAGTCAACTTTGAAAACTTGCTAAGCACACCTAGTATAGCAGCTCCCCCATCATCCATAGAGGATATGTTCTAAGACCCCCTAAAGAGATGCTCAAAACCATGGAGATAGAAACAAACCCAAGTACTTGACATATACATACCTATGATAAAGTATAATTTATGAATGAGGTGATCAGGCATGGTAAGAGATTGTCAAAAAATAACTAAATAGTAAAAAATAGAATTATTATAAAAAATTCTGTAATAAAAGTTATGTGAACATGCTCTCTCTCAAATGCTGTCGGGTGGGTAGCATATACAGCATGGATATGCTGAATAGTTGGTTCACATCCTGGGTGTGACAGAACAGGACTATATGAGATTTCACCACACCTCAGAACAGTGTGCAATTTGAAATTTATGAATTGTTTATTTCTGGAAATTTCCATTAATATTTTTGGGCTGTAGTTGACCACAGGTAACTGAAACCTTAGAAATTGAAACTGTGTATAAAGGTGTAGGACTCTGGATTAGCCAAATAAGCATTTTCTTGTCACTTCTTCCCTTGCCTCCCCGCACCCCCCCCCCCACATAGGCCTTAACTCTGGTAATGTCAGAACCCTTGGTTAACCACTTGGAGGAGGACAAGTAGAAGTGGGGAGTGGGGAAAAGGAGAAGCAGAGATGAAGCCGGTCACATCCCTTCCCTAGCTCAGGGTATCTTACCCATAACAGGCTGCAGCTGTGTTACACCTTCTCCAGGGAGATGTTTGCTTTTAACTTAAGGTTGGCATTTTATTATTGCACCAGACTGGCACATTAAGTACTGACGAATTGAAACCTTGAATGCAACCTTCTTCCTGAATGCCTGGTAAACAGCAATATACTTCCCAACTCTTAGCTTATTGCTCACTTCCTGCCTTGACCATTCTGTGTCTGCTCTAAGCTGGCACGCCTCTTATCAGAGCCCTTATAACCCTTACTTTCACTTGTTTACTTGTTTGCATGTCCTTGCCTTTGGCCAGCCTTTAAACTCTAGGAAGGCAGGGATGAATTATTTGCCTTTATAGCGCCAGTACCCAGTGCTCACTGACACATAATTGTCTTTCAATTGAGATACATGAAAATAATTTGTCTTAAAAACAAACTATGATTTTCCTAAGAGAGGCTATAATTCAAAAATTTTGGTGAGATAAATTAAAAACAGGAGCTTTTCTCAATAACATAGTGCAATGAAGGTACCCCTTGTGACTGGTATACTAAAGGATTGCCTGGGTGCTATTCAGCAGTTCATGGAAAAGCGATCTGTCATCTCTGAATCCAAACTTGTCCCTCTGAGAAGTCGTTCGGGAATTTTTATACTTTTCAGTGTTTCTTCCACAGGTTTCTTCAGGAGAAGCATTACCAAAAACGCCGTGTACAAGTGTAAAAATGGAGGCAACTGTGTGATGGATATGTACATGCGAAGGAAGTGCCAGGAGTGTCGACTAAGGAAGTGCAAAGAGATGGGGATGTTGGCTGAATGTATGTATGCAGGTATTCACTTCAAGCAATTAAATTCCACTAAAAAATCTCTTAAGGAGGCAGATGCCAGGTAACTCATATCCAAAGGATGATTCTTTGCATATTAAGAAGGAAATCTACTAAGCTGTCTAGGTTCTGGAAAAGGGTAAGGAGCCACTGAAATCATTTGAGCTGTCAACTAAAGAGCATCTTATTCAGCTGAAAAGAAATGACTTGTTTTTTGTTGTTCTTTGTTGCAAGGGATTATACATAGTGTGAGGTGGTATTAATATATGTTTAAAATAATATGCTTTAATGAGCTATAAAGAATGACAGTCTGAAAGTTTCCTCTAAATTTGATTTTTATATACTTCTTATTTATTGCTTAATTAGCATAAAAATTCACAGCTATGGGGAAAACTAAGAATGCTTTATAAAGTGTAACTGCCTCTGAATTGTCTAATAGAGTTTTAAACCAAGTCATTTTATTAAGAATATTTTTTCTCTTAGTGCAGCTTTGAAACAATTTGTATAGGTTTATACAGGAAATTAACTACCCTGAGTTTTAATATAATTTTGTCCTTCAATCTGATAAAGAAACACTGTATTAACTGCTGGCTTTGTGAGGAACCATAATCTTCATCAAAAATTGGAATGCATGTTAGTATGTAACATAATTAATATTTCATTCTGCAAATTCTACAGACCACTCAGATTCTGAGATATGCCCTGTTTCTCCTCAAAACACAAATAGACAAACAAATGTCACCAAGGAAATGATAACATTCAGGGAAGGAATGCCACATGAAATAAAAGCCTGTGGAAGGTGACTCCAGTTCTATTGTTCCCAAACTGTACAGGCAACTGGGATGGACCCAGAGAAATAATGTGTGCAGGAGGGAGAAAAATAGGTCTGTGTAAATAATCCAGCCCTGGCTGGATGAAAGTTTTATAGTGGCTGATCACAATCTCATTTTAGTATACATGAAACAAGATCCTGAATAGGGCTGCTGCTGGAACCTAGTCTTGCAATGGAAATACTGACTTTGACACTGGGTGGTTCATGTTGCTTATGACTTAAATATGAACTTGCTCCATTTGAGCCCTGAGGAAATTTTGCATGAGTCCCCCTATGAAAGCCTGTAGTGTTATTAATGAACACAAATTTTCCCAGTAACAGATATAGATCTTCCATGAGTTTATAAAATAAATTCCCTGTATAAAGAACTTCCTGAAACTTTGTTTCATTAATGTTGGGAGAAGAATTAAGAAGTTTAATGGTAATATAGAAAGTTATTCTTCACTATTTTTAATAGCTTGGTTTAAATATAAGTCAATGGTGACACTATGTGATCACTCAAAAAATTTTCAGTCACATTGTTGTTTAGCTTTCTATTACTATTTAAAAAAAAAAAACACTTGAGGGCTAGAGACATGGGTCAAGTGGTAGAGCACCTGCCTAGCAAGTATGAGACCCTGAGTTCAACCCCCATACTGCCAAAAAAACCAAAAAACAAGCCAAAACCACCCTTGCCTGAGACAATTATAAAGAGAAAAGGTTTCCTTTAGCTTACAGTTTTGAAGATTCTAGTTCAAAACTAGAATGGGTCAGACCCATTGCTTTTAGACCTCCAGTAGGGGTGCTGAAAGCAATAGTAGGGAACATATGACAGAGAAAACTGCTCACCTCCTGACAAGGAAGCAAAAGAGAAAGAGGAAAGGGCTGGGGCCCCACAGCCTCTTTTGAGGGCACACTCCCAGTGACTTAAGAAGCCCCCGCTTCCTAAAGGTTCTACCACCTCCTAATAATGAATACCACACTGGGGACCACACCTTTTACACATGGGTTGTTGAGGGGACATACAAAGTTCAAACTGTAGCACTCCTTGAATATTTTACACTCGGTAATTTTGTATGAAAATTAACAGGATTTAAAATTTTTCCCTAAAGGATGTTATCAACTTTTTTACCCAGCAAACTTAATCGGTGTTTAGTGTGAAATTGAATGTACTTCCTATGGCTCAGTGTGTAATATTGGTAAAAATAATATTAATGCTATGTTTTGAAATACCAGTTTTCTAGATCCCCTAGACCAGAGATAGTGTCATGCACAGTCTTATTGACTAAATACCTTGCATTTTGTACAATGCTTTAGTATCACAAATTCTTTATATAAATCTAAATTTAAAAAAAAATATCTAATTACATTAATCTGTATAAAACCCTGAGGTAGATATTATTTGCATGCTACAAATGAAGAAACTGAGACTCACAGAAGTTAAACTTCTTATTCAAGGTCAAATCTTTAACCTTGGCCTTTTCTTTTTAAATGTCTGAAAGGCTGGAATTAGTTCTGTGCCAAATGTATAGATCTGAGCCAACCACGCAGCATCCAACAGTACTTTCTCTGATGGGGAAATCTTCTGTGCTTATTTTTTCAGGCTTGTTAACTGAAATTCAGTGTAAATCTAAACGATTGAGAAAAAATGTGAAGCAAAATGCAGATCAGAGCCTTAATGAGGACAGTGAAGGACGTGACTTGCGCCAAGTGACCTCCACAACTAAGTCATTCAGGGTAATAACATGCAGTGGTGTTTGCCAAAGCCAGCAGGAGGGGGACTTTCTAGTGATCTGGCTGAGAGGCTTTCAAATAAGAGCCACGGCAGCAGCAAAATTTCCATTTCAATTGTGCATTAAAAAGGATTCCTTCTTTTCTTTTTAATCAAGAGAGAAATACATGCTTTGGTGTAAAAATTTGAATAATATTAGTGTATGAAGTAAACAGTGAAAGTACTTCTTCCTGGTTCCATTCTATTCCTAGTAACTAAGGCTGCCAGTGGGAATGATTTGGTGTGATGATGAAGTTTTTCAAATGAGTTTTCATGTCCATTTTTCCCTAACTTGGGAGGTGTAGACCCAGTAGCCTATGGATTAGTCCTTGTCAATGAGAAAAACAGGGTGAATACAACATCTGTGGACCATCAGAGAAAAAGTCTTTCCACTAAGTCACAAATTTCTCAAGAAATCCTTGAGCAATGTAGGACAAATAGTGAAACAGGATTCTGAATGATTAGATGGACACACTGTAATAACGCACAGGACATGTGGAAGAATTTTAATTTGCCATTAGCTGAAAAACAAATAAGCCACATGGTCTGGTAGACCAATCACCAATATTCATTATATGATTGTCAAAGTGAACTTCACCCACTTTTATTTTTTCAAATATGTTATTTTATATTTTCCAGAAAAAAATAATTTTTTAGAAAAGTTTTATTTATTTTTTTTGTGGTGCTTCATCAGCAACTCTTTGGTATAAGGAAGCAAAAAGTTGACACAATTATTCAGACTCCTCAAAAGACTATTAGGAGGAAAAGAAATAGGGCTGGATGTGGCTCCAGTGGTAGAGCACTTGCCTAACATGCACAAGGCCCTGTATTGATTCAATGCCCAGTACCATTTAAAAAAAAAAAAAAAAGAGTAAAAGATGTTTGGGATCTGAATTGCACAGACTCATGACTATTTGGGGGACCAGCAATCCTTTTCTCTGTAAAGTGCTTTGGCCACATGATATCTATTCCAACTGCTTACTCTGCCATTTTAGTGCAAAAACAGCATAGACAATACATGAACAAAGGAGTGTGGCCATATTTCAATAAAACTTTATTTATAAAACCAGGTGGATTGCCAGGGGCCACAGTTTGTCAAATCCTCAATATAGAATGAACATAATTGGATGGAGTCTTCATTTTGTATACATGAATGTTTCCTTAGTTATGATTAGACTTTCAAATTTCACTGACTTTTAACATGAACTGATTCCTTAGGCTTCATGCATTTCCCAAGAAATACATGAAAGGAGTGTTTTATTCTCCCTATTTTCTAGATAGGAAAGTGAGCAACTTGGAACAAATTTAGTGAAATATGATATTGCTTACCTGAGGATCCAGATAAAACAATTATGCTCTATGTTAGAGCTCACGGATCTTGCTTTTCTTTTGAGTTTTCAAAATACTTTGCTATTTGTTCACTCCAGATGAATGAGGTTTTGGAAGAATGGCTATAACCATCTTCCCTAACACCTTTTATTTTCTTGCCAGTGTAGGAGAAAACTGAACTCACCCCAGATCAACAGAACCTTCTGCACTATATTATGGATTCCTATAGCAAACAGAGGATGCCCCAGGAAATAACAAATAAGATTGTACGTATAATATCTGAAAATGCATTTATTTAAAGTTAGCATTTTCTGGAACTTTTGCTACCTTAGAGATGGGATTCGTATATGGATGTGTTATTTGAAATGATTAGAGATGAGAATTCAAGTTAGAGATTTCAGTTTTTAGCAGCATTAAGCCGTTAAAAAGGAAGAAATCTCCCATCTATCTTGTTCAAATAATTACTCTCCAAAGATCTCAGAAATAATGAGCTGGGTCTTTGAATTTTATTATGTAAGTCTGTTTTTCTTTAATCATTTTATATTGATTTATCCTTTTCCTGTCTATTTATTAATCATTTGCTTTTGTTCTAAAATTTAGTTAAAAGAAGAATTCAGTGCAGAAGAAAATTTTCTCATTTTAACAGAAATGGCTACCAGTCATGTACAGATTCTTGTAGAATTCACGAAAAAGCTTCCAGGTATTTTTTTAAATAATAAAAGTTAGTATTCATTGAGCATCTAAAATGTGCCACAGATTTTATTATCCACTTTACATGTTTAATTCTCTATTTGCTCATGTCTGTTATCACTATTACTACTGGTCTGTATTTGTGCGTAAAGTTGTTTCTCTGCTACACTGTACAGCACCCTTGTGACACTGAGAGATGTAGAAATCATCCATCTGATTTAAATTAATGTGTCTAACTAGTATAGACATGAAACGATAGAGCCACAAAAAATATTTAAAATCATTTATAAGTCTTTCAAACTAATAGATAAAAATTGAGACTTTGCAAAGTAATCATTCATCCCTTTATTTACTCCAATAATAGTTGTTGATACTCATGGTATACTAAGTGCTTAGCGGTACCTTCAGGGGAAGTAGTTAAAGTACTGGTGAGAGTATGGTACTTAGCTGCTTAATTGTGTCTGGGAAAGATAGGGAGTCTTCAGAAAGTATTATATCTGAATTGAGTCTAAAAAAAGGAGCTTTCCATTTGTCGTGGAGGAAGGGGCAGTCCAAGTTGAGAGATCTGCTTGTGAAGAGGTTATGAGGCACAAACAAGAGTAGGGTCATTAGAGATGGGAGAAAACTTAGTGTGATTGTAGCATTGTGGAATCCTTAGTTAGACAATATAGGAAGCTGGTATCTGATGAGAAGGGCATAATGAAGGAATTTAATCATTGTCCCTTGGATGGTAGGAAAGTTTTTTTGGTGGCTTTTACTATTTCAGAGAGGGAAATGATGACATTTTTGTTACAGAGAGATTATTACATCAGGTTTGTATTAGATAGATTCGAATGAGAAGAGATGGGAGGTAGGGATAATCAGTCAGTATGCTACTGTATGAGTCTAGGCAAGAGGGCCGTGGGAGTGAAAAGAACAACAACAAAAAAAACCCCTGAAGATGGATTCAAATATTGATTGGGGCTCATGAATAAGTGTATGCATAAGGAGGAGAGGAGGGGCTTGGCTGCAATCATTTTGGTGGTGCCAGTGCAGAAAATGGAATACAAGAGTCTTATCTCCTTGCCTAATATTTCTTCTGCCACATTGTTGATGCTAATTAAGTTAAATTTCTTCAGTGTTTTCTTTAAAAATTAGTACATTAGACTCCCATGGTCTAGAAGAGCATAAAGATATCTTGTTCAGTGTAACACTGTAATATTAAATTACAAGTAACTTCCACCATAGGACTTTAATTAGATATGTTCTGCGCTTTTTTTTGCCAGTATTATGCTATTATTTTGTTAAATGTGTCACAGATGACATAGGTCTACATAAAACTCCTAAAATGTGGGGATAACATTTTCACTATCATTGAACTATTAATATTGTTTCTTTATTAAAAATGAAAGAGAAACTTAATTTGATATATGCTAATTAATCCAATGGCAATCCTGATAAAAAAGATTACACAAAGTAAAAGTTGTGAGGGTAAGAAATAAGAAAGGTAGAGAAATTCAGTATTTTTATGAAAACGTTTTTTAGTTCAAATGGTCATTGTGCATGAACTAAGTAATACTTGAAGCCAAAAACATTGTTGAGAAGTAGCTTATCTGAAAGCACTGGAAATATCTTAACCTCTTTTCATTCCCAGTGCCCAGCCTAGCTCCTGAGGGAGAATATAATTAATGTATGTTCAATGAGTAAAGCAGTAGGAAAGACTTTAAAAATATAGAAAGAAGGAAATAAACATCTAAAAACCCTTGAGAAGGAAAGTTTTTTATTTAACAATAATCACAGGAATGACAATATTATTATGATAGTAATGATAGCAATACCAATAATGAAAGGGTATTTTGTGAAAAACTAAATTAAGTCTTTCCATGTAGTTCACAGAGCACATTTACCCTATGCAAGGCACTGTCCAGGGTGCTGGAGACCCAGAGTAGAGAAAGGCAGGGCTCTTGTCCTCCAGGGAGCTCTTGGATCCTATAGATAATGACTCTGAATCCTTTGCATTGCTCTCCTCGCTAAACTCCCATTGGCATTTATTCCCTTCTTAAGCCATTTAGACTCTGATGGTATTATTTATATCTGTTTGTGTATGTGTGTGTGTGTGTGTGTGTGTGTGTGTGTGTGTATCAGCATGCACACAAATTTGTGGTTTGTTTCCCATTCATGCAGTCATTCAGTTATGCAATGACTAATTCTTGGGTACCTATTATATGCCAGGAATTGAGGATACACAGGCAAGCAAAACAGACAGCCTCAGCCCCCCAAAAATTTATATTTCAATGGAGGCAACAAACAATTAATAAATAAGGAAATAAGCCCATAGTATCATGTCAGGGAGTGGTAAGTTCTATAAACAGAAATAGCAAGTAGAGACTAGTGAATCTGGGAATACTATTTTAGGTACTGTAACCCTGGATTAGAGATCTGATGGCAGTGAGGGAGCAGGACACGGAGCTGTCTGGGGAGAGCATTCATCCCTGAGTAAACCAGGCTTGCATGTTCACAGCAGAGCCAGAACGTCCCTGTGGCTGGAGCACAGAGTGGGGAAGGAGAGTAGGAACGAGGTTAGAAGGGCTGCTGGGGACTATACCATACAAACATAGGTGTTTGAACTACATGTTTTCCAGGTGGTGTTATATTCATTTAGGTTGGCAATTCTTTTCCATATTTGTCTGCTTCCCCTTGCCTTGCATGGTATAATCCTGTGCTCAGAAAAGATACCTTAACATGACCCTAATGGATTTTTTGGAAGGGGGATACTACTCACTCTGTAAATTTTGACTAAACACTCATGAATCTGCTAAGTATTCTGGATGCACACAGATTTATTTACTTCTGGCTGTGGATGCTTTTGTTCTTCAGAGTTGTCCCTGCACACCAGGTGTGACTAAAATAATGAGTCCATGAGAATCTACCTGCCTCTTCTGACAATTGCTTCCTTTGATTCAGTCTGTCTCTGCCATAACATATGTATTTGGTATGGACTTATCATGTCCTTTTACTGGATTTGTTCAATAAATCCTACTCAATGAAGATAAAAGTCAGCTTCTCTTGTAGGGGGTCCAATACATACTCACTTGACTCAATTTCAGTACCCAATTATAAGACAATTACAAAATAACTTTATGGAAATGTTTTATCCCAATGGTGATAAGGAAATCTTGTACATATGCAGTATGAAATATTGTTATACAAAGACAGCTCCTTGATACCAATTTGGTTATTGTCTTTACTCAGGATTTCAGACTTTGGACCATGAAGATCAGATTGCTTTGCTGAAAGGATCTGCAGTTGAAGCCATGTTCCTCCGTTCAGCTGAGATTTTCAATAAGAAACTTCCAATGGGACACGTTGACCTATTGGAAGAGAGAGTTCGAAAGAGTGGTAAGTGATTTGGTTAATGGGAAGAGTTTATTTCCACAAGTAGAAGTTGGTATACCTTACAAAGACAAGTTCTTATCTCTCTTAGGCAACATTTCAAACCCATTGTGCTTAACACGGAGAATGGCTCTAAAAAATGTACGTTAAATAAATGGGTCTTTGGGGGCATTGGTTCAAAACTTCTTTCTTGTAATAGAAAAATATCAAAAATACTCTCTGTGTTGCACTAGAAGAGCCAGAAGAAGACTTTTGGAGAGATTAAAAGAATTAGTCTGAGTGGGAACATAATGGAGGGGGTGGACTTGTTCAAGTACAGTGTATGCATGTGTGGATTAGCATAATGAAACCCCCTTGTATTATTAATGTATGCTAATTCAAAATATAATAAAACTATTAAAAATAATCTGATTTTGAAAAATAGCTCAAAGGAAATGGGATTATTCTGTTCCAAAAAAAGATTAATGTATTCAAAAGCTTCAGGTCTGAAACACTGGCCAATCATCCATCCTTATTCAAAATAAAATTAGAAGCAGTTATAATGGTTTAATGTATATCTCATTCACTAGGCTCCTCACACTGTTCTCAATACTTTAGAGCTAGGACTTCAGCAAATCCTTACAAAGCAATTCTATGGGATAAGTACTACTATTGAGACAGAGAGATTGAGTAACTTTCCCCTTTCCCAAAGACAGAAAGTCTGACTTCAGAAGGCACGTGTCTTTTTTTGTGTGTGTGTGTGGTAATTGAACCCAGGCAGGGACTCCTGTGAGCTGTATTCCCAGCCAGAAGGCATGTGTCTTAACTGCCCTTGAGTACAAATAAAACTCAGTACAAATAATAACTCAGGTCAATTTCCTATGGAGTAATACTATGATAAAACTGTCAAGAGACTGTTGAGATGAATTTCTAGGATGTGTTTTTATCTTTCTGTGAGATCTTATGAATGGTTTGGGGAGGAGGATGAATGAGATGAGATGACTTCTCAAGCTTTTGTTCTTGAAGACTTCTAAACCCAGGATTTTGGGATAGAAACTGGGAAGAAAGTGTTCAGGTGGTGCTGCATCTGTGATCTAAGTAAAGTAATTTAAAAGTTGAAAATATTTTTAAAAGCTGTCTTATGTTTTCTCCTCTTAGTTAAAAACTGAAAGTTGCTGGGTGCAGGTAGCTCATGCTTGTAATCCAAACTACTCAGGAGGCAGATATCAGGAGATCATGGTTCAAAGCCAGCCCAGGCAAATAGTCTCTGAGACCCTATCTCAAAAAACCCTTCACAAAAATAGGGCTGGTAGAATGGTTCACCTCCTGAAAGTCATTTAAAAAATTCCTGCTCTGTTATATGCAAAACAAAAACAAAAAACAAAACTATAATTAGAATTACCAGTGCAGTTTAAAAACATACATTTTTGTTTTCCTTTTTTTTGAGATAGGGTCTTGCTATATAGCTCAGGCTGGCCTCAAACATACTAGGTAAGTCCAGTCTTGCCTGGAACTCACAATCCTCCTGCCTCAGCCTCCCCAATGCCAGGATTATAGGTGTGTGCCACTATGTCCAACTAAAATATACACTTTTATAAGATACATCATTCTTATTTACCCATTGATTTATTAGTGCTTTGGTGGCAATGAAGAGGGGAGTCAAGCATCTAGGGGGAAGAGATGAGCTGCACAAAGTTATAATAAATGTGGAGCTGAGAGAGAATGCTGGTAGTCTAGAAAGTTTTCCTTAGCATTTTAGCTGGGCCTTGAAGGAGATTTGATTTGGATACACAGGGTGCTTCTCCCACTCCTCCTTCTCAAAGATGAGTCATATAAAGTTGATTCAGGTGCCGTATAATGAAAAAAGGGGTGTACTTTTTGTCATGTGAATTAAAATGTTTTGGTGAGAGGATATCTGAAGGAGAATTACTCAGGAGCTGTTCACTTTCTTTCTTTCTCTCTCTCTCTCTCTCCTGGGGGCTCATTTCCATTATCCCATTTTAAAATTTTTTGTGTGTGTGGGTTGGTTTTTTTTTTTTTTTTTTTTTTGATGGTACTAGAGATTAAACTCAGGGCCTCACATTTGCTAGGCAGGCACTCTACCACTTTTGAATCATGCTTCCAGCCCTTTTAAATTTAATTTATTTTCAGATAGGGTCTCACACTTTTGCCTGGGTGGCCTCAGATCACGAGCCTTCTACCACTGTCTCCTGAAGAGCTGGGATTACAGGCATGTACCACCATGCCTGACCAGGTGCTGCCATTTCTATGATGACTACTGGGGTAGGACCCTTCCCCTATGGTTCAACTGAGAGAAGGGAAAAAAAAAAACCCCAATTTTCCGAAAAGTTTACTGGAATATTAAGGAAAATTGTAAATGTTTAGAAAAGGCATATTTGCATAATGCATGTATCTATTAATTATAGTATCAAAAGATAAGAAATATTCAGTACCTACCATGTGTCTGGCTTTATTCTAAATATGTGAGCTTTAGGTTTTATGAGAAGCAGATACAAAGAAGGGATTAAACATGCAAGAGAGAGGGGATTGAACATGCAAGAGAGAGGGGATTAAACATTTAAAAGAGAGGGGAATGACTCTGAAAATAAAAGAGGAAGAGGCAGGTGTAGGAGAGGAGAACTTCGTGTATACACAATTGGGCTGATCTGCACCCATGAAGGAGTGAACAGCCTCAGAGTATAGCACAGTTCTAAAAAAGTCTAAGCTAGGTTAACCCAGAGGGGCAGATTTGAGATGCCTGTTGAATAGGCCAGCACCAACACCCTGGTTATGCTCAGTAGCTGGCTGGGAGAATACTGCAGTCAGTGCATCCTCCACCTTCACAGGAACAGCAGCTGCAGGCTCTCTAATACCATGCTCCTACTGTGAGCTCCCTTAAAGGGAGATCTGACTGGGGGATCTTCAAGGCCAACATCATGGTTAACAAACATGTCTAATTTGCCCTTCACAACACTTGGAGGTAGATATTATGATTCCTATATCAGGCCTAGACACTGTTAACACCAATAATGTCTTTCCTACAAAAGCCTCAGTCCCAGCACCCCTTCCCTATAATATTACCCTCTATTTCTCAAGCTCATCACCTTCTAAGACTTTTTGATTCGAGTAATTCTTTGTTCCAAAATAATCCCCATTCATCAACTTTTCATGCATTTATCCTCCATTCATCAACTAACTAGTTTTTGCCTGGCCCTGCTTCTTTCAGTACTTGGCTTAGGGTTCATGTTCCACCAAATATAATCACTTTCTTGAGTTAGTTTTGGATATCCTTAACTCTTGAATTTTTTATTCTCTAAGAAAACCTCTTCCCTGACTGAATACAACTCTCCACCTGCTTTGCTTGAACTCAAAAACTGGAACAACTCAATTGGTTTACCTTATTTTACTTCAGAAGGAGCTCAGTACTATTAACTTATTTCTCTTCCTTAGTCAACTCACTCATAGTCTTAGGGGAAACCAGCATTTGTACCTGCTCTCATCAAACTTCCAACGTTCCTCTTCCTTCATTCTCAACTGAAAACCTTGTTGGGAAAGGTAGGCTTTTAAGAACATGCATAGGAGTTAGGGCTCAAAGAAATGGGGTGATACTCATAGAAAGAAGGACTCCTTAAACTTAGTCAAGATGGGGATTAAAGGCTGAAGTCAAGTCCCTAGAATTAGATGGAACATAGGGCTCCCCAGAGCTTCCTGAGTCTTGGCCAGGGCTTAGCCTACTGGGGCAAGTAGAGTGGTTCTAGCCATGAAGACACAAAACCTTTAAGGATAAAAGTCAGGTGTGAGCTTCCATCTGGGTTCCCTTGAGTTCTGGCTGTCCCATATTTCTAGAGCTACTCTGCAATACATCAGCTGCCTCCAGCAGGGAGAAACTGTCATCCTTATCAAATTAAGCACTTTACAAATACCTACTTTTTCTTTTACCTGAAGAACACTTCTGACATTAGTTGTAGAGCAGACATGACTGACATCCCCTAAGCCCTAAGAATAGTGAAGCCTTTCTAACTCACTTTATCATCTCAGAATATGTCCTCGTTTTCTAAGGTTGGTGACACATCAGCCTCCCTCCTCTCCCTTGATGAGCCTCACTCAGTCTAGAATGCTATCATTTCTTTCCATTTGACTCTTCCAGTATAGCAACTGTCTAGTAACAATGCAAGATCATTTCTATTAGGTCCTGTGTTCATTTATCTGCTCATTTATTTTTTGCAAGAAATTTTTGTTGAATATTGCTATGGGCTAGGTATACTGGGGATGAATAGGATAGGGTCACAGTCCTCAAGGACTTCATCTTTTCTGGGAAATTGAAAGAAATAATCCCAATAGTGTCATGTGTAATTTAAGTTAGAGGTTTGGCTGCTATAACAGAAATTTAAAATAAGAGGACTTAAACAAAATAGATGTTTATTTCTATCTTGTAATAGTCTGGCCCTAAGGATAACAGGATTGATAGGACAGCTTCACAGTGTATTTCTTGGTTGTTGCTTATCCATCTGTAGAACATTGACTTAATCCACCCGGTCCAAAATAGCTCCATCCCATTTTTGTACATCCTTATTCCAGCCACTGGGGAGGGCAAAGAAGAAAAAGAAGGGCACAGTCTCTCTGTGAAGAGATGACTGAGAAGCAGTACATATGATTTTGGCGTTCATCAGCAAGAACTTAACTTCTCCAACACAACTAAATTCAAGGCAGCCATCTACCCACTGATATTGACAGTGTCTGGAGATATTTTTGGTTGTCACCACTTGGGGAGGGGACACTACTGCCATCTTGTGGGTAGAGGCCTGGGATACTAAACATCCTATAATACTCAGCCCTCACAACAGAGAATTACCTGGTCCAAAATGTCAGTAATGCCAAGGTTGAGAAACTTTGATGTAGAATAAGGAGAATATGGATGTTGGGGGATAATTAGCAGTGTCCTATGTGCAAAAATTCCTGAGCAAATGTTTGTTAAAATGTGCAGTGACGTGACACTGTATAGGAAGTTTTTCTATTCAATTTTGAGTTGTCCTTCAATAATATACATTGAATATTAGCACTTGTTTTGTGCAAAGCACTGTATAGTTATTGAGGATGTTGACAGGAGAACACTTGGAGTTCCTTGTGGAATTTGCTGACTAGTAGGGAAGGCAGAAGAATAAATATAAGGAAGATATATACAAAATAAAAGTGGCGCATAAAGGGTGCCTTCCTTCCTCCACAAGTCTACTTGGTGAGTCAGGCTGAGAAAGTTGATAATTGAATCACAAAGGATGATTTGGAATGTGGCAAACTACAAAAATTTAAGAAACACGTCTGAAGCAGAGAAAGAGTGTGTCATTGTGAAATGTAAGGGCAAAGACGTGATAGAATCAGAGAACTCCCATGTACAGCACTCATGTGTGCCTTGATATTTTGAAAACAGTATTTATGAAGCTGAAAAACGCATCAAGTGCTTGATCATTAACGACGTTGAATGTCACGCAAGTACTTTAGTTTTGTCTTATGCAGTGGACAGCCTGAATAGCCACAGCCACAGCGTGATCACAGCTACAGAGAGAAAGCTCTTTGTAGCAGTAATGTGAATGCAAGTGTGGAGGGATTTTGAAAAAGCAAGGAGACCTATACTCAATATTTATGTGAGAAATGCTGAGGCTTTTGCCATTAAAAATATGTGATAGTAACAAAAAAGCCCTTGGCTTGTAATACCTTAAGTTTTAGAACTTATGATTCTGCACGTTTCTGCAAAGTCCAAGAATGAAGTTTTTGAGAATATAATCTTTGTAAATAAATATGCATGTCTCTAGTTTATAATAAGATACATTCTCTAAATATCAACCACATATTATGACAATAAAAACCATCCGAACTCACATGCTGCTTTGTATTTTATTATCTATAATGATGTTCCTTCCATTTATTAATATTTATGAACTTGCTTCTCCCAGTGGATTTCCAGAACATTGCCTCTTCCACATACCACATCAAAACCTGATCCTGCAAGATGACCTTTCAGAATAACTTTTTATTCTTATGCTAATGCAACACTTTCTTTTTTCTATGGTACATTTACTTCTAGAATAACATAACCTCTCAAAGTTACCTCCTTTATGCCTACAGAAGTCTTTAAAGAATAGAATGTGAAATTCCTTTTCTTGTTCTTCAAATTCATCCTCTTTTGTTTTCTATTATTAAATCCCAGTTATAAACAAAGATACTGTCTCCTGAGATGTGTTTACTAACTGGGACCTACAGTGTTTATTTATGGTAGTTGAGACTTCCAAACAAATATTTGACACAATCTGTGGTTGAGATATTTCTACCTAATTCAACATCAATGATTTTATTCCTAAGTTAGTATTGTAATGCAAACTAGGTTTCTAAACTGAAAGTTTTAATAAAATAGGAATAATCATTTGATACAGTAAAATGAGAGGACTGAAGCAGGCTTGCTAACGCACTAATGAATTTGCATCTTAATAGTAAGGAAATTAGCAATAACCTGTCAGAGGCCAAAGCAAATTATTTGTTCTTTTAAAACATAAATAATCCCTAAATTTTATAGAGGTTTTTTTCTTGGCCTTTTTTAATTCCCACAACAGATATAAAGGAGATATTCAACTCACAAGTATTTATCAGGATGACGATATATCTGAAGATTTTGGGATGCTTTGTTTTTATGCACATCATCTTGTTAGTGCTCCCAGTGGCTTCTATAGATGGGACTCATGTTCCTATCTTATAGACTGGGAAATGGAATTAAGAGGCTAACAGACCTGCCTGAGGTACAGCTCATCAGTAGAGTACCAGGAAATGAGTGCTTTAACCAAAGCCCAGTGCTCTTTCTGTGTGTTGCTCCTGTTACTCACTCTACTATTTGCCCAGCTTAAATATCAAGACCCAGTTTGCTCTTTATTAGAGAAATAAAGGATAAGCAGCAGCTAGCAATGTCTAATTTCGTTTAAGTAAATGATGACGTAGAGACAATGAGGCCAGAGAAAGAAGATACTCTTCATAGCATGATGAAGTTGCAGCTAGCCCGTAGTACCATCCTAAAGTATACTGTGCCTATTTTTCTGTTCCTTAAATATATATATATATAATTTTACTTCTTTATGCTTTGCAACATGTACAAACTGAAAACAATAACAAGAACTGAATTTTCCAAGGAAGCAGAGGTAACTGATTAGTTCAAATACTATCTTTCAAAGAAAGGTTGAAAATATAAAGAAACAAATGCCAGACTACTTATAAGAAAGATAAATGCTTACATTAAAATTTAGAATTCTAACCGCCTCTAATTTTGCTTTTGCTTTTCAAAGTAGTCATGTGATAATTTTGGCATGAACAATTTGGGGCTCAATTATAGGAAGAAATCTTCTTCAAATGAAAAGGGATTGTTAAAGAAATATGAGTCAGTATTTTCATTGTCCCTAGGCAGAACCTAGTTTTCCTCAAATGTATCCTCAGGACCATTGTAGTTGCTCTATTTGGAACATTATGTATTTATTGATGCATCTGCCCCTTTCGTTAACTGCTTGAGGACTTTGTATTTTTAGCAATATCACAGTGCCTGGCACTTACTAGGTTTACAAATATTGATGAGATTTGTTGAGGAGAATCTGGAACTTGACAGTCCAAATCCTGGCAACTCCTAAGCATCAGTGAGACCTAATTTGGCCAAATAAATTTTAGCCACAAGGACTAATGCAAAATATATTATTAGATATTTTAAGTAAATATTTTATATAGTAAAAGCAGTTTTTTGAATTGTTAATTTGATAACAGCTTTTTAAAATGAGGGCCAAGAGTAAGGCACAAATGACTGTCTGGGTGGAGTTTAGCAGTTGAAACATGTCTTAGCACTCCACAATGTTTCCATTGTCTTAACAGCATCTCTTGCCCCTATATCTCACAACTCGGTCCTCTTCATCACAAGAGCTAGCAAAATGCACTACTGCCTAGTTTAACAAACATTTATTAATCTCTTACCATATCTCCAACATGGTGTTAATTACCAGACCTCCAGAGGTGAATAAGAAAGATCTTGGAGCAGCCCTTATGAACTGGGCAGCATAGGGAGGGAGTAATTATTTCCTTCTCTCTCCTAAAATGTGTATGTTTTTCACAGTTCACTGGGGAGGTGTGAATTGTGATAGGTGTGAGAGAATTGAGCATGGAGACAAAAGCAACTGATTCTGCTTCACTGTGATGGGGGAAGCTCCACAGAAAAATTTAAACATGACGTTGGAACATGGGCAGAGGTGTTTTACCCTAACAAGGATCCTGCATTATATTTCAGTGAAAAAAAAGTATGAAGACAAATATACATACATGTATATATATATATCATTTGTTAGGAGATCTGTCACTTAGAATGATTTTGGCTGATGGCAACAGAAAAATCCAACTCAGCATGGCCTTAAAAATTAAGGAAATGTGTTAGTTCAATTGAGAAACTCAGAAAAAGAGCAGCAGCAGAATCGTTAATTCAGGGACTCAGCACACCTGTGGAAACATAGGTGTTCCATATCTTTCTGCTCTGTTATCCTTGGTGCATTGTCTTTACCCAAAGGTAAGTTCCGGTCATCCAATGGCCATAGCAGTGCAGGCATCACATCCAACAATGGTTAAAGCTGGGGAAGCAGGAGATGATCTCTTCCTGATTTCTCAGTGTGGAGATCTCTCTTAGGAACTTCTCCGTAGACTCCCCTTCTATCTCATTTGCTAGAATTGCACTGGGATCCCTGACTATACCGCCCTTTGTAATGGGTAATGAGACCAACAGTGGGCTGGGCTGGGATCTGCCTCCAGATCCTATAGTGTAATGGCCAAGAGGCAGGAATGGAGGAAGGTAGGTAGATTCCATAGGCAATAAGCTGAATTGGCTTTAAGAACATAGAAGAGTTACTGTCATTAATTCATGGGGAAACAATTGGAATGGTGAGAGCTTTATTTGAAAGGAAAGCAGAAGGGAGATGCAGACTTGTTTACCCTGTCAGGGGCTTGTTCTTAACTTCTGAGCTACGGGATGGTGTCATTTCTAGAAAGTTTTCAAATTACATGGTTTTGAGCAAATAGCATATTTTAAACAAGACACTCAGTCTATCTTGAGACCATCAATAATAATAAATCACAGAGAGCCATTGAAAGAACTAGAAATGTGTCAATGATATGCGTCCTTATAACATACACAGACACAGACACATACATACACACTGTTTTTGTTCCTAGTTAAGACTAAGAATTTAATTAGGAAATAAAAGATACACTTAAAAGCAACTTAAATCAGAATAGTGTTAATGCTATCTAATGGTTATTCTTTCAAACAGTATTTCTGATCATTGAATAACTAATTCATAAATCATAGAACTCTTTATGTAAGGGAAAATAAATAAAAAAGGAGCAGAAACATAAACCTTTTTTTGTTTTCTTACAACTGCAAGTGTTTTCATGGCAAAGTCTTGTGGTCGAGTTAGAAAATAGCCCCCTCTTGTGACTGAAAATCAGCTAATCGGTCATGGAAACATTTTGAGCAAGGGCTTCAGAAGAAGAAAGAAGCAGGAAAATAGGAGGAGGCTGTCCTCTTCAGGATGAGGTTGTTGTTACACTTCTTATGTCAGAAATTCCTGGTTCACAAACACTTGGGACACTCCCTTGTTTATGCTGGCATGTGTAATTATGATTTGTGACTCCAATTTGTATTTGAGCTATCCTGTGGGAAAATTTTTCCCATTCTTTGTTTCCTTCATTTTCTGTGTATTTATTCTTGGCTTTTACAATATGTAGAAGATGAAACAATCATATAAACATGTTAACTTAATTTTTCCCAAACCATACCAGCCACAACTAGGTAGTAATGGAGGTAACATCGCTGGATGGTGAATGGGGATTTAGGAGGACAAATGAACTAGAAAATCAAGTGACCAAAAGTGATTTCAAAAAATTCAACATTGTTGAATCACTTGCCTTGAGTGCTACTTCCAAATCTCGAATGCTATTTAAAGTCATGGTATAGCAGTGTATTATTACTTCAGGTAACCACAGCTAGTGGGTATAATCCCTGAATACTGATGAAAGCATAAAGACTGCCATTTTTAAAAAGATCAAAAAGAAAAATCTTAGGAAAAATTACAGATCTTAGTTTAGCTTTAATATCTTAGAGAACTAATGAAGCAAATCACTGATCAGCCAGTTTGTATTCATCACCAGAAATATGCAGAATGATGTTTTAGAAAGATAACTTTGTAAAGTCAAAAGTACAAAAATTTTATCTAAGTCTGAAATAAACTGAGATAAGAAAGGTTAATGTGTTAATTCAATTCACCTGAGTAGCAAATAATAGATATGGTTATTTGCTCTAACATTTATTGAGAGCTTACTATGAGGCAGGAATTGTGCTAAGCAGTCTTTCTATATTATCTCATATAATACTATCATTATATAACTCACAGTTGACAGATGAGAATATTAAGGCTTGAAAATTTTAAGTAATGTGTCCAAGACAAAGACATAGAGTCAGATTTCACAACCTCTAACACTATGTTGGAAGCCAGGACTGGCATTTGCAGACTCACATACTCCAGTTCTCTGTGTCTGCAGTTGTATCTAGCTTGTCCATGGGTTTCAGCTCAGTCTGTAACAACTGGGTAAAGGGCACTCTTCTACATGATGTAATCCTCAGTTGCTCAACAAAGACTTTGTTGTTAATAGAGTCCACTGGGGTAAATTATAGAACCAAAGTCCAGGAGAAAACAGAGTGGTGTGTTGACTAGAAAGGGAAAAGCCACGGATTCAGTTTGGGAAGATTCTTTAGATTCTTAAAAAGGTGTGGAAATAGACTTTGTGGTAAACTCACTTTGTGTAGAGTGTATCATTAGATGATAACCATACTCCTCTTTAGCATATGGGATCAAATTTTATTGGAGTTTGACTCAGCCAAAGTTCTTTGATGTTGGATCTGGTTTGAGAAGGAATAGAGCAGCCTGTTCTCAACTGGGCCAATCTTGGGAAACTCATTCTCATCTTCAGTAAGTCACATTACAGTCCGTTTCCTTGATTCCCTAGTCGAAGGCTCTTCTGGAATGGAGCCATGCATATAAGAGACACCCAACTAATATTTGTTGAATGAGTAGAGGAAATGACACAAAGAAGTCTTAAATTATGAAGGGGAGTAAGTGAGACAAAGGAGAAGGAGGATATTCCAAGTAGAGAGAACAACAAGCAGAGACTAGGCAAACTGAATTGTATAGGGAACTCCAGCTGGCTGAGCCTGGCTCTGAGCAAGGAGACATGATACCAAAGCAGTGGAATTTTAATCACAGCCACCAGCTTTGTTTGAATCTTGACTCTACCTCTCACTAGCTGTGTGTCTTTGGGCAACTTTTTCACCTGTTTGTGTCTACTTCATCAAGTATTAGAAAGATTAAAGTAATTGTAACATAAGAAGTACTTAGAACAGTGCCTAACACATAGTGACTACTCAATAAATATGAACTACTCAAGAAATGTCACCATCTTGGGTGGTGAGGAAAAAAGGAACAGGTCCAAACATTCCTATGTAGAAAAGGAAGAAAGTCAAAAACTGAAAAAGCCAAAAGCCATGTAGAGTATTTGAAGTAGGGTTAACAAGTGGGGTGAAAGCATGTGATTTGAATTTGAGAAAGGTTATTATAGTATCTGGATAGAGAATTGATTGAAGAGGAATAAATGGAAGACAGGAAGACCAGTCAGGAGGCAGTTACAGTAATCCAGAAGGACAAGAGATGGGAGTTAAAACTAAGTCAACACCAGACACTGCCAAAAGGGGAGGGGACATCAATAGAGGGGGAAGTTAGTACCCACAGAACTGGGCACCTAAAATTCTGTTGGGTGAGGTTATCAATCAATGGGAATAGGATACCAGGACATGAATGAATTTCGAAGAAGATGGGAGGATTTGGTTCTGTACGTGGTGTCTTTGATTTTGAACATACTGAGTTTGAAGAGAACAGCCAAGTTACCAGACCTGGTAGAAAATGGGTAAGTAGGTTGGTACCTCAGTTAGAGAGAAGCACCCTTTCAAAGAAGCTGGGTCCATTTATTCAATAGAGCTGTTTATACTTCTGAACTGAAGAGCAACTGTTTTCTTTAGTTGTTTTAAATGCTGCCTTGACTATAGATACTAATATTTGATGATTACTCTAGAAAATTATTATTGTAGAATTATTATTCCAGAAAATTATAATTATTCCAGAGAATTATTCTAGAAGATTCTAGAAAATGATGAAATTCTGAAATCTTTTTGGCAATTTGAGACTATTACTGTATATTTTCAGATACTGATGACTGAAATAAAAACACTGCTGAATCCAAGGTGCACAAATCATTTTTCTTTTTCTTTTTTTTTTGGTAGTACTGGGGTTTGAACTCAGGGCCTCATGTGCCAGATCCACCATTATCCCCAGCACCCTCACCCACTTTTTTGCTTTAGATATTTTTCTGATAGGATCTTGTGCTTTTTGCATAGGTCATCCTCCATATGTGACCCTCCTATCTATGTCTCCTACATAGCTGGGACTACAGGCCTGATCCGCCAAACCCCACTTTTCTATGAGATAGGATCTTATCTTTTTTTTTTTGTCTGGGCTGGCCTTGAACTGTGATCCTCCCATCTCTGCCTCCCAAGTAGCTGGGATCACAGGCATGAGCCACCACACCTGGCCAAATCATTGATTAGGCTGCATTGTGAGGATTTTGTTAACTTGGTCTTTGCAGTGCCCTGCTTTTGCCTGAGGTATATAATATACCGTAATTATTTCAATATATGCATATAAGGGTAAATGGTAATATGTGTGTAACACATTTCTATTTGTAAACTTTTTAGTCACTCAACAATTTTTACTTTAACTGCAATTTTTCAACTTACTCATGTAGGTATCTCTGATGAATATATAACACCTATGTTTAGCTTCTATAAGAGTGTTGGGGAATTGAAAATGACCCAAGAAGAGTATGCTCTGCTTACAGCAATTGTGATCCTGTCTCCAGGTAATTTCAGTGTTGCATTGTGAGTTTTTATACTATTTGGTTTTTTCAGTGGAATTGTAACAATATTTGTTAAAGAAAATCTGGAGAACACAGAAACATAAAGAAAAAGTAACACTGTTAACACTGAGTGTACTTCTCAGTCTTTTCTCTGAACATCACTGGCACACATTCAATAAATGCATATCGAACACCTGCTATATACTAACATGACCCTAGTCCTCAGTGACACACTGGATACAGTTCCCGTGGATAATAAATGAGGAAACAAAAATAAGTTTTCAGGAGATGCAAATGCTACAAAATTACAAATGAGAGTTATCTTTTCCTTATAAAGAAAAAAATGGTAGGTGAATAATATTTTCATTAGCAATTACAGAAGGCTTTTTCTAAGTGGTTCACACTTCAGCAAGTACATCCTTTATAATACAATACAGAATACATTGTGTCTTTTAAAAAATCCATATTTCTTCAAAAGTCTAAGTCATTAAAAAATTATACTGGTAGTAGTTGCTCATGCCTGTAATCCCATCAATTAGGAGGCTGAGGCAGGAGGAGCATGAGTTTGAGGCCAGCCCACACTCTATAGTGTGTCCTTATTTCAAAAAATAAATAAAAATTATATTGGCAAAAGTTTTTTATGATTTGTGCACAATATTCCATTGTCTGGATGTACAATCATATACTTAAGATAAGTTTGTATAGCAGAATGTTCCCAATTTTCTTAAACAATGTTGAAATGAATTCCTCTGTACATAAACTTTGTACATATTTATTTATTATTTATCTTTTTTGAGATAGACTGGCATCGAACTCATGGTCCTCTTGCCTCCACCTCCCAAGTGCTGGGGTTACAGGAATGCATCACCACTGTTCTTGGCTCAAATTTGTCTGTTTTTACAATGTCATGATTTGTAAAGCATAATTACAATGCTAGCCTTAAGCCATTTTTATATGTGATATTGAGGCAGAAGCTAGTTGTTAATTTTTAACCATAAAAATTATAATTAAAAAAATGAAAAACTGTTAGATACTCTAAGCAATTCCACTCCTGGGAACAGACTCTCCAGAAAGGATGCTGGGGTCTATCTGCAGATTACCTTGGAGGTTTTGATTAGGAGAGAATTTAGCAAGGGTTCTAGGAAGCATTAGCTATTCCAGACCTTGCTCTACATGTGGTTCCATGGGGATATAGATATATGTATCTATGTGTGTGTGTGTGTGTGTGTGTGAAAATTCACTAAATTGAATGCTTTATACAGTTTAACTGTACATTGGTAAACATACACTTCAAAAAAGTTCACCTAATTAATGCTTTCCCCTTTTTTAATTTCATTATTTTATTTTAACAGACAGACAGTACATAAAGGATAGAGAAGCAGTAGAGAAGCTTCAGGAACCTTTGCTTGACGTGCTACAGAAGTTGTGCAAGATCCACCAGCCTGAGAACCCTCAGCATTTTGCCTGCCTCCTGGGTCGCTTGACTGAACTGCGGACATTCAACCATCACCACGCAGAGATGCTGATGTCCTGGAGGGTGAACGACCACAAGTTCACCCCACTCCTCTGTGAGATCTGGGATGTGCAGTGAAGTGTGGTCTGGGAGGCCCAGATCCTTTTCTTCCTTGTAATATGAATCTGATGTAGGCCTTTCCTTTATTTCATTTGTACTTGGTTTCACTCAAGAATCTTGATAAATATTTATGCAGTAATTATGTAACTTCTACAATTGTAAATATGGGCTAGATAGAATTACTTTCTCTACATTTTATTTTACAAGTCTTCAGGGAACCCTACAGTCTAATTGGCATGCCCTGTTGGCCTAATTAAATTGAGTGATACTTCAATTCTATCTATTGAACTAGGGAAAACTTCATTTTGCTCTTGGTCTTACTATATTTCATATATTTTATTAAAGAGTTGTGTTCAATTTTGGCAATAAACTGAACATAATGGCAACAAGCTTTTCTTTGGGAACAAAATGTAATGACTATTTCTTTAAGTGATGGAAGCATCCTATTGAACCTGGGAGTGGGAGTAATTTACAGAAAACTAAACTCTCACAAAATAGATGCTACATTTTCCATCCCTGAAGAAGTCATGGTGAATATTTATTCATTTGTACTAGCCCTCTGATCATTTTATTTTCTTTGAAGTTCAAAGAGAATAGCATACAAGTAAACGACTTTCACATAAAATATTCCCTCAAGCGATCCCTTTCTCACTGGTCAGGGTCTTGGGACCACATCTACAAATTGAGAGCATGCTGTTAGCTATAGCGATGGGATAGTCTTGTATCTCTGAAAAGTGCCCACTCTTGGCTTCAGAGCATACAATTAATCATTTTTTTTCATTTGTTTTGCTTTTTTGAAAACACTCCTACAGCTGGGTGCACAGCTGTTGAATACTTCCTCCAAAGCAGGAATTCCTTCATTTCCTTCCTCCATTGTTCTACGGCTACATTCTTCTCCCCATTATTCTTCAGAAAATACAATAAAACACCTTCTATAAGTAATGGGCTTAAATCTCCCTTTCTGCTAAGTCAGCCAAAATGGAGCTTGCTTAGCAAGCAAATAATTTTTGTACTGAAATACAAAGTAACCCTGAAATTCTAAAGAGTCAGTAGAAAAGAAAGTGAATTGGGGTACATCAGTTGGGTTCTGTTTGATACAAGAAAAATGGCTTGAGTACTCCTTAAGTGCAAATTTATTTTTGCTAAACTCCATGCAGGATACAAAGATGATTAAGACCCAGGAACTACCTGGAAGGGGTCCCACAGGAGTGCAGAGGAAAGTGCTGAGGGCTTACCCAGGAATCTGAGAAAGTCTCAAGGAGCTGGTGACATTTCCCACTTGGCTTCAAAGGATGGCCCAGGAGTCCATGCTAAGGATGTTCAAGGTGAAAGGGTGGCAGAAGCAAAAAAGAGGAAAGTGGGAATTGAGCAGATTCCTCGAAAGACCATAAGTAATCTGAGGTGCACCATTCCTATACAGGCATTTGTTTCATCATTGCAAAATTAAGATATCAGCTTAGAGGAATCTAGTTGATTTATGACAGCAAGTGGGAACTTGCAGGCCCACCAAGGAAGAGGGATGGTGAGGAAAGGACACTTAAGACAGAAGTAAATTTCTGACTGCCTAAAAAGATCCATCCAGTCTGAGGGAACTGAGTGTGGTTTGGTGACTCCAGATCACAATCTATGTGTAGGGAAATAGAGGGAAATGACACTTGGTGGGACCCCATATATAGAGCTGGAATCTGAATCTTGTAGGTCACATAAACAATAATACTTGTCATATGGAAGACTAATTGCAATACTATAAGAAATAGGACTTCAGAAACTTGGAATTTCCTGAAGCTTGGTATCCCTAACAAGTCCCCTTTAAGCATACCTTGGTGGGATCTCAGATAGTTTCAGGACGGGGTTGGTTGATGGAGGAATCAACCATGTGATTAAAGGGTTGGAATTTTCAGCCCCAAACTCCAATCTCTAAGGAGGAGAGAAGGGCTGGAAATTGAGTTTAACTGCCAAAGGCCAATGGGCTTAATAACCATGCCTATGTAATGGGATCAATATAAATCACCTAAGCAGAGGGATTCAGAAACCTTCTGGGTTGGTGAATATGTTGAGATGCTTCGAGGGTGGCATGCCAGGAAAGGGTATGTGGAAGCCCCGTGTTCCCCTGCAAACCCCAACACCCTCATGCTTCGTCCTGTGTATCTCTCCCATGTGGCTGTTCCTGAGTTTCATGCTTTGTAATAAACTGGTCATAGTGAGTAAACTGTTCTCCTGAGGAGGGGGTTGTGGGAGCCCCCAATTTATAGCTGGGTGGTCAGTCGAAGTGTTAATCTGGGACTTGTGATCAGCATCTGATGAGAGGGAAGGTTTACGGGACTAAGTCTTATTCTGTGGGATCCAAGCTAAATCTTGATAATTAGTGTCAGAATCATGCTGAACCGCAGGACATCCAGTTGGTATCAGAACTGATTATTGTAGAAACACCCACACATTTGGTGTCAGAATGTTGTGAGTAAAAACAGTTCACTAATTGATTTTTTTTTTCAGGAAGAATTTTTGTGAGAGTAAAAACTAGTCAAAAGAGCAAGATAAAGAGTAAAAACACAGTAAAAAATTGAAAACAAGCCAGGCACTGGTGGCTTACACCTGTGATCCTAGCTACTTGGGAGGTAGAGATCTAGGGGATTGTGGTTCAAGGCCAACCTGGGCAACAAAAGTGAGATCCAACACAAAAAAAGGGCTGGCAGAGTGGCTCAAGTGGAGGAGAACCTGCCTAACAAGTGTGAAGCCTAAAGTTCAAATCCCAATACCAAAAAACAAAAATTGAAAACAGGTATCATATGCATAAAGAAATACAGTACAAGCCCCAGCTACAGAGTGAGTTCAAGGCCAGCCTAGGGTACATAGTCAGACTCTGTTTCAAAGCAAAACAAAACAACCAAATAAATATGGCAGAATTTGGCTTTCTGGGTCAGATAATGCATACCACTGATAAGAGTATCACTGAAACAGATCTGTCACTAATTAGCTATATGACCCCTCCCCCCCCAACCAAGTACCCCATATTTTTTAAAGCCTCTTTAACCCTCAGTTTTCTTATGTGCAAAATATGGACAATACACTTATTCCTACCTAACAGGGTGAGTGTGGAGATTAGGTTGGGCTATTGGGCAGCACACACCAGTACTCAGCACTCATTTGTAGTTCTTGTTGTTTTTAATAACATTCACTGCCATAAACTGGTATTGCTGGTGTTTTATTCCTAAATATCTCTTGAGCTTTGACATCATGGAAAGACAGCAGTGAATAAATGTGATTCATGAAATTAACAATCATGTAAAGGAGACAGACAGGAAATAAGTACATAGCCATTTAGGCTGCTATAACAAAATACCATTAACTGAAGAGCTTATTAATAACAGAAGTTTATTTCTTTCATTTCTGGAGCCTGGGAAGCTCAAAGTCAAGGCACTGGCAGTGGGTTTCGTATCTGACGAGGACTGGATCTCTGGATCATGATGGCATGTCCTTAGATGGTGGAAGGATTAGTTAGCTGTCTGGAGTCTCTTTCATAAGGGCATTGAATTCCATTTGCTAGGGCTCCACCCTCATAGCAAAATCACATCCTAAAGGTCCCACCTCCTAATGCCATCACATTCCAACATATGGGTTTTGTGGTGACAAATTTTTAGACTATAATGCATCCCAGGAAGATACAGAAAGCACAGGCCCCTGCTTAATCTTTCTGCTGACTTAATCTAGCTTCAACATCACTCTCTCCTGGTGGTGGTGCTCTAGCTCACACCAGCCCTGTGGACGGTTTATTAATGGAGCCAAATACCAAGTTGTTTTGAAGTTCTGTTTTCTTCCTTTGTTTTTGAGAATTAGAAACCAATTTCACTCACTGATTCTGCAGCGAAATCTTGCTTTTTTAGAAAATTACAACTTATTTTTTTCCCCTATCATGAGAATAAGTTCAGTAAATTGTGATATATTATATTTGGTGTTAGCTGACTGTCATGGGCATCTGTTATCTTTTGGATACCCAGAATCTATCACCTTTACTTTTGATAAGAGAACTCAAGTTTCCTTAGGGGATTTGCTTGTTTTCCTTCACATGGTCCATGCATTCTGGATAGAGTTGATTCAACTCCCAGTTCCCAAGTTGGAAGTGTGACTCAGGCACAGCTAACCAGCGAATCATATATCTTGGGTCACATGATTGGTTTAGGATTAAGCATATGAGTCATTTAAAGAAAATGAGATATTTTGCTTGGGATATTTTAAGAAGGCAAGCAGTGCCAGTCATTTGCCCATGTGGGTTACCCTCTCCCTGTGATAGAAGTATATACTCAAACCTTTGCCTTGCAAGTTTTCAGTGCCTCTCACAAGAATAGGAAGAACATACATCCCTGCCCACTAATGCTGGGCTTGTTCACGTGGCTTGCTTTGGGCAGTGGAATGTGGGTGGAAGTGACAGTGTGCTAGTTTAGAGCAGAGGCCTTGGGGGATATCATATACCTCTTCCTTCACTTCTGCCATGAGAAAAGCTTGCCTTGGATAGCCTCAAGTCCCCAATGAGACACGCAGGAATACCTAAACCCAGCCGCATCTTGAAGCACCACCACCCTCACTCCCCATGTGCTCACTTGCAAATCCTCAAGGCAAGATAAATCAGTGGTTATTCTTATAAGCCACTGGAAGCTGGGAGTCATTTGTTATGTAGCATTATCACAACAAAAACCTAACTGATGTACCTATTTGTGTTCAGATTCCTTTCCTTTCTCTGCTTATATTGGGGAGTTATTCCCTCAACAGGCTATATTTCATAAGTTTCCCTGTTGGCTGGGTTCTGTTTAGGTTCAATCAACGGAAGGCACTAATGGAAGACTGGAGGATGGGAAGAATTGGAAAGACCAGGCCATTTCTCCCTTTGGTAAAGATCGCATCTCCTACATGGCTCCCAGTCCTACTGAGCAAACCCTGACCTAGTGCTGATGGTCCTGGCTTCTGAACTCTTTGAATTTCCAGGTTCTTGAATTATAGTGGCTCCTTACCGTGGCTCATTTCTGGTTGTCTCATCTGCCCCTGTTTATCAGGTCCACATTAAATTTCTTCTTGTTTTGAAGCACCTAGAATGGATTTTGTTTTCTATATTGAGCCTAAATATACAGCTACTCACCTTTTTTGAGGGGGAGGTACTACTTCTGGAAAACTATCTTGTAACCTCAAGGAATCTGAGAATAAAGCCAGCATGAAAAGTAAACAGAGATTGCATTCTGGTGATATTATTTAAAATCTTAGATCACAATTTACCTGAAGTTAGAGAGTGCTATCCTAGGATTTAATTACTTAAGACGGTACATTTTTCAGGGAGGATTTCTTTCCAATCACATATAACTAAATGTGTTAGAAATTTGATGATACTTGGATGACAAACCAATTAGAAGTAACACAGTGTCCATGAGAGTCTGGCATGGGTGACATTGCTATTTGTGACCACATGTTATATATGAAGTAGAGGAATGGGGGTGTGTACATCTCAGTGCTGACATTTGTACTATGTTGCTAGATATGTACATCTCTCTCCAGATATAGACTGTATTCATTTCCTAGAGCTCTGTATTATCACAAGTTTGGCAGTTTAAAACAATAGACATTTATTAATCTTTCGCAATTCTGGAGGTCAGCAACCTAAAATCAAGGTGCCAGTGAGCCAAACTACCAGCAATGGCTTTGGGAAAGAACCTTCCCTTGCATCTTCCAGGTTCTGGCATTCCATGGTTTATGTCCACACAACTCTAATCTCTGTTTCTACCTTCACTTTCTCTCTCTCTCTCTTTCTCTCTGTATGTGTGTCCTTTTCTGCCTGTTTTAAGGAGCTCTCATTGGATTTGTGCCCACTCTAATCCCATATGATCTCATCTCAATCCTTTCCTTAATTATATTTGCAATATCCTATTTCCAAATAAGATAATATCCTAAGGTTTTAGACGGACATGAATTTAGGGGGAATGGTATTTAACCCACTGTATAGATATAATACATTTTTGTATGACCATAAGTGTTGTTAACATAAAACTTCCTAATGTTGAATTACTTATATTCAATATTTGTAGTATAAATCAGTAGAATTCCTTTGAGACAGAGCTTAGTATTAATCATTTTTAGTGTGATCGGGTCTCAATAGTTTATCTCCCGATGTGTTGTTTAATTACCCAGATATTTCACTTAGTACTCCATATAAAGCACAATCCATAGGCTGATGCTCAATAATGTCAAAGATTAAGGACATTTAAAAAACAAGAATAACAGCAACAAAATACAGAATAAAAGAATGAAGAAATCGATCATAAACAAATCAAAACCCAGAAGCTACAGTGTATTTTAAACAATACAAGCATTCTTGTAGAGCTGTGAAAAGGTCAAATCTTATTTCAATATCCAAGGACTATGTAATTTTTAGAGACCCTTTGTATTCTAGAAAGAGTTTTAGTCAGATGAATGATTTTCTTAATGTGATAACTTTTAAATTTAATTTCCAAACATGGTGCTTGCTTTGTGTGTGTGTGTGTGTGTGTGTGTGACTGGTGTTTAAACTCAGGACTTCACACTTGCTAAGCAGGCACTCTACCACTTGAGCCACTCTGCCAGCCAGACATGATACTTTTTTAAAGTGGGACATATCTTCACAACTGAGAAATCAGAACTAATAGACTTTGTGGTCTGACAGAAGCAAACTGGTGCATCCTGCTTTGCATGTTACAACTATGTCAACTTAGAGGCTGTAAAGAGACAAGCTCTAAAACATGGCTATTAACCTAACCATCAGTTAGAAAGCCGACACATGAAAGTAGTTTGCAGCTTGTTAGAGGGAGCTCTCAATTACTGGCAGTGTTAAAATCAAGGCAGGAAAGATGATCAGTATGCTGAGGCCATGGGGTGGTAACTGGGAATTGGTGCAGAAGGGAGGCTGAGAAAGCAACAAGGAGAATTTTATACAAAGCTAAACAGAGAAAAGCAACAAAAATCAAAGAAATCTGGAAGGGAACTCCTCACCCAACCCTACCCACATGTAACCAGTGAAGAATATGGGCTTAGATAGGATTGATTTAGCAGATGTTCTGTCTCTTGGTCACTTGCAACCACACTGTCTCATATTTTTATAACCAAATAGACAATAAGAATAAAAAGAAAATATCCTGCCTGCAAGATTTCAGTAAATGGCTTAAAAACATGAAGTGGTGTGTATAATGATGATAAGGGTGTTTGCATACATATCTCATATAGCATCCTTTAAAAAAATTTTTGTTTTTGGTACTAGGGATTCAACCCAGGGCTTTGGTGCTTGCTAGACACGTGTTCTACCTCTTGAGCCACTTTTCAGCTTTTTTTTTTTTTTTTTTTTTGAGTTAGGGTCTCACTAATTTTGCCCAGACTGGCCTGGAATCTCTATTCTCTTGTCTCCATCTCCTGAGTAGCTGTACCACCATGCCCAGCTACAGTCAATTTTTAATAAATGGTATTCAAATATTTAGTTACATAGTATGCATGTGAGAAAAAAATTAGACTCACTGACAATAATGACTTTTCAAATAAAATCTGGATATCATAATTTGCTTATAATTTGTTTTTGCAGTGCTAGGGATAGAACCACGATTTACTCATTAAGGTTCTATTTATGCTTCCCCATGTAGCTGGGATGACAGGTGTGTACCACTACATTCAGCCATTGGTTGAGATGGGGTCTTGTGAAATTTTTGCTCAGACTACCCTTGAATTGTGATTCTCCCAATCTCTAGCTCCAAAATTGCTAAGGTGACAGACTTGAGCCACCATGCTTGGCTGAGAAGTGTACATATTTTGATGTTAGGATTCAACAAATTCAACTTAAAGCCTCCATTCGACACAAAATTTGGCTAACTGAGGTGGCATATAAACTGCCCTTTAGTTTTAAATAGAAACATTAGGAAATAGAGGTTGATTTGAACAGATCCTGTGAATGTTGCATTCATAGGCAACAGAGTGTTCTAGCATCTACTTCAGTTAAAAAAAAGGGGTGGGGGGAGCAACTACTGTCTGTAATCAAGTTCAATCATCACTGTATGTCAACTTTTAGTGACCATCTTCAACCACTCAGCCCAGAATCTTGTGATGGTAGGATCCCTGGTACTTAAGACAGAGCAACTATTCAATTAGCAAGTGTTCATTAATACCTTTTGACTTGACTTCTCAAGTCCACATCTCATGCAAAGACAAATTTAAGCAGCTTTAAACCTAACTTTCCAAATAGCTCTACTTACATGTTCTTTTCACATTCCAAACTCAACACACCCCAAACTAAAATGCACTATCCCTCCCTCAAAGCTTGTTCAATCCTGTATCCTGAGATCAGCATCGCCATCTCACATAACCACGAACTGGTAAGTGAGCCTCTTAGGCATCTCCAGGCATCTTCTTCTTCACCGTCCCTTCTTAGGTAATTTAGGTAACTGTGGAATGGCCACCTGTCTTACTCCCTTCTTCAAAAAAACCTTGAAAATGATTTTTCCCTAAAACTCAAATACAGTCATTGTATTCCTTCCTTGTAATCATCCCAATCGTCTTCAGGAGAGAATCTGAATTCCTTAGTACCTAGGAGGCTGTAACTCCATACTGATCTGTCTCCCCATCCTCAAGCTATGGTTATTTAAAACTACTGCTTCCAGAACATTCCATGTGCCCCACGCCCCCTGCACTTCTTGTTCTCTGCCTGGAATCACTCCTTCCTCGCACTTACCCTTCCCTTCTTGCTCATCTGTCATGATTCAACTCCGTTAAACCTCTGACCTTCGCCCTCCAAGACGTTAGGCCTTGTTAGGTTGGTGTGCCCTCTACCACCGACTGCGCTTACCCTTGTCACACTGCTGCCAAGTCTGAAGGCTGACGCGGCCTCCATCGCAGTTTCTTCAGCAGGCGCCTCTCGTTGCTTTTGTCGAGTGAATGCAGGAATAGCTGTTGGAGAGACCACCATCTCTGCCCGGTGCCGCACCTTAGCGATGGAGAACTAAGCACCAGCGAGGTGACATGACTTGACAAAACTAACAGGAGGGTAAAGGCCCGGGTCAGAACACAGAACTCCAGGCTTTCAGCCATTAATTTCCCGCACCCTAATAAGCCACACTTACAGACAGCACAGATCTATCATTACATCGTGACAGTGACATCGTTTCACTGTTGCTTTGACATCCAGCCCCACGTTTCCTGAAGGAAGGGCCAAAATCCTCGTCTTGCTTCCAATTGTGAAGGGGAGTTACACGATTTCTTCCCCCCTCTCACATCCACGAGAACAGGGACCCCCATCCCCACTGAGGGTTAGTTTGTAACCATTGGTGCCATCAGGACACGCGTGGACTTAGGCTTTCAACAGATCAGGTTTAAAACTCAAGAAAAGTCCCTTCAACACCACCTGGCAACATTCCAGGATGCTAAGAAGCAATCCTTTCCTGTTTCCCTTTCCAAACAGGAGAGACTGTCGTTGTTACTTTGGGGCACAGCCATCAAAGCGTCCAGACTCCAGGAGGCGAAGTGCTGGGCGCCCGTCTCAATGAGACGCGCTGGCCGCTGGGGACGGGGCCTCCAGACCACGCCCCCGCGTCCTGATTGGTTCCTTCAAAATAGGCGGCGGCGCTCCGCGGCGAGTCCAGAGTCTCCGGCGGCGGTTTGTCAGGGGCGTGCCGGCCCAGCACAGATTGAGCCGAAGTGTTGTCCCGTGGGGAGAAGTGACCACCTCGCGCCTGGGCTGGTGAGTGACTTCCCTGTGTGCCTTCTCTTCTCCTTGCGAACTTTTACTCTCCTTGTCGGGCCTCTCCGCCTCAGCCTGAGGCTTCAAGGAGCCCCCCAGTGTCCGCGGAGTCGCAGTCGAGGTTGGGGTGGGCCTCCAAACTGCAAGAAACTCTACGATTGGCTGGCTGCGGGAGCCGCGTGTTCTGATTGGCTCCCGGGGCTGTCAAGGCGAAGTTATGCTTGCCTTCACCTGCCCACCGGGGAGGACGGGAGGGGTAACAGGTGTGTGTGGGGGGCGGCGGCGGGGGAAGGGGCGCCGCAGGTGAGGGTGTGTTAGGCTGGGGAAGACTCGGGGAGCAGCTGTCCGCTTACTTTAGCATCCAAAGAGAGATCAGACCCTGAATCGAGTGTAGGGTGTTCAAGAGCACCCTCATCCCAAAGGGTCACCTGATTCCGCATCGTCACCCTCAGAAAGCAGGGATGAAGTCACTGTCCCCGGAAAGGGAACGACACTAGTGATCTTATCCCGTGGCAGGCACCGCAGTCTCTTCCCTATTTGTACTCTCCAGTTCCTGTAGGGTTCACATCTCCCAGACTCAGTGGAACTAGGAAATACTGATGGGGACCTTGGACACTGCCCAGTTCGGAGGACTGCGGGGGGCGGGGGGGGCGGCCGATTGCCTTGGAGGAGACTACGAGATGGTGGGGTGGTTGATCCCGTCGTTTTTAGGTGGAGATGGTGTTTTGCTTTCCCAGTCTAGGTCAGAGGTTGGCTTTTGCTTAGCTCATGTGGAGTGCGTTAATAGCTGCTCTGCTAGAAAATAAGCAGTTTGTAAACTGCTTTCTGATCCCTTTTCTTGGTACTCACGTGATTAGTAGTTGGAATTTTCAGCACCTGTGATTCCTTTTGGGCGGAAACTCTAGTGAGAATTTTCTGGTCTAGATTCTGATACGGTGTTCATCTGACTCATCAATTTCAAAAACTCATTTAGATCAACTGGCATTGAACACTTACCTGTATGCTATTTTGACATTATTGAATTAGAGGTAGTATTTCTTTTTTAGTGTGGTAGATTCACAGAGCATGAGCAGTTGGAATCAGACTTTAATTGGCGTGCGACTCTAGGCAAATTATTTAATCTTTCTAAGCCTAAATTTCCTAATCTGTAAAAGAAGATTAATAATAGGTCCTACTTTATTGATGTGAGGGTGGTTGTGAGGATTAAGCGAAATAATCCATATAAGTAGTTTAGCACAGTGCCTGGCACATAGCAATGCTTATTTCTATGCTGATTAACTTGGGTTGAAAGGTACAACCTGTTTGCAAAAGGTGGGGGAGAAGCAGAAGGTGAAGGTGCTGATGGTTTTTCATTGATAAAGTTAATACATGTAAAGCACTTGAAATCCTGTCTGGAGCGTAGTAAACACGTGTGTTGCTATTTATCAAGCACATTGTGACCTAGACTGTGCTTCACTATATAATTGTTGAACTTCTTAGTCATGCTGCAACCTCCATTTAATATGTATGGAAACTAAAGTTCAGAAAAGGGAAAGAATTTCCTGAGGCCCCCCAGAAGCCAGTGCTGACTCTCACTCCACAAAAGGCTCAGGCTCTTTTCTGTACCACTGACTTTTGCATTTTATTATTACCAGTAAGCAACCTCCCTGGAGTGAGTTGTTTGTGTGGTGCGGATCCATTTTTGCTGTGGGCCTGTGTTTTTAAAAAATTTTTTTGAGTTACAAAATAATAAGAAATAGCTTGTAATGATAAATAAAAGTGTAATAAATAAGACAATAATGTCAGCTGTATATGCCGTTAGTAAAAAAATGA
Source organism: Castor canadensis (assembly GCF_047511655.1). Classification (NCBI taxonomy): domain Eukaryota; kingdom Metazoa; phylum Chordata; class Mammalia; order Rodentia; family Castoridae; genus Castor; species Castor canadensis. Next base: position 137,445,517 of record NC_133393.1, read on the forward strand.
AATGAAGTGTGGAAATTAGTTCAGAAATAATATTTCCTAATTTATATTTTCTCATTTATTTTTTGTTTATTCAATATTTTTTTTTACTAAGTAGCCACTCCCCTCCTTTTTTTTTTTGTGGTAATATCTTAAGTCTGATGATAAGGGACAAGTTTCAGTTGCTTCAATAATTTTTTTAAGCTGGCTGTTTAAGAGTAAAGAATCAAAGTTAATATATTCTACACTATATTTTTTCTTTCTCACAGTAATATACTGTATTTTTTTTTCTTACTATTTGCTTTTCATGCTTTGTTTAGGTACACCTTTCCATGCCTCACGAGCCGGGCTATGTACTTAGGATTTGAAAGAAGAGGAATCGAGTCTGTCAGACAATTTAGCTCACTTTGAGTCTCTAAATTTTAAATTTAATTGTAGAGAAATGCCTTAGAAGTAATGCTTACAAGATACAGACAGTATTTATAATTGTATTTCTTTAGGGTTTCTCCTTCTAAAAATGCAAAAAGTTTTTCCATTTTATTACGTTGTTACAGAGTAGGGTGTTTTGGTTAACAAAAAGTTACTGTGTATTTCATAAATAATTATAAATTTCCAAAGAACTAGAATGCAATAAAATGTAGATACACTAAGTGTAATTTCATCATAACTGTTGATAGCATCATGGGAATTTATAGTATTATGCCTTTAGTCATGCTGACTCATAGAGGCTTCTGTTTACTATCTCCCAGCATAAATTTATTATACAAAGGAATAATATTAGCTATGGTGGGGGGTTTGCTTTACATAGAGCGACAAACATAATTATTGCTCCTCAATGGATGACTTGTTATCTATATGTATGTGTATATACATCTCTCTCTCTATATATAGATATATAGATATATAGATATATATATACACACACATAGAAAATATGTATATGTACTTTTTGGTTTTGTTTTGTTTTTTATGTGATGCTGGGGGTCAAACCCAGGGTTATACACATGCTAGGCAAGCACTTTATCACTGAGTTATACCCCTACCCCTTATTTATTTATATTTTTTATTTCAAAAATAAAATTGGCTATCAAAAAAAATTTAACTTTGTTCAGAAATTTCTTTTCTACACACACTTACAATTTGGAAAAACTCTGTGGCCTCAGTGACATTATATATACGTTGCACAGGCTGCTTTTGTTCACACATCATAGCAGATATCTTTTCATACCAGTGGTCATAGCTCTTAGTCTTTCAGATGGCTGATTAAGTCTATCATGTGAGTGTCCCATAAGCTATGTGAGCACTTTTTTTTGTTAGCAGATTAGATTTTGTTTATACATTTCCTTATATTCAGTGTACTGTGTTTCCCAACAAAAATGCAAAAATTTCCAACAGATTAATGATCTGTATATTTTGCAAATAATGTGATATTTTATGAAACTGTAAAAATCTTATTTATTTCTCTGAAAAATTTTCATTTGTGATTGAAGCTGCTTTTTTCTATTATGGTTTCATATTCCCTTTAGTGATATATGTTTATTATATTTGGAAGTAATTCTTGTACTATTTTAGTATTTCTGTTTTTAAACATTTATTTTTAAAATTTTGTGACAGGGTTTCACTGTACAGTTCAGGCCTGCCTGACGCTCATGATCCTTCTGCCTCAGCCTTCTGAAGTCTGGAATTGTAGGAATGTGCCACCAAGCTGGCATAGTACTGCTTTCTAATAAATAAACAGAAGAAATGGAGAGTGTTACCGCCTTAAGGATTTTACTTAAAAAAGCATAGGGTAGAGTAAAATTGGAGGCATATTACATATTACTATGCCATCTAAATAGAGGAGGTGGTTCAGAGAACACTTTTGGTGGAATTGACTCAGAAAGATGGGTAGGAATGAGTCTGAGGTGGGGAGGACAAACAATACCACGAATCAGCATGTGCAAAGGGTCTAAAAATATGCTCAGTATGGCTAGAGTGTGGGGATGAAGAGATGGGGCTAGCAGGGGTCTTCCAAGCCTTGGCTAGCTTTGTTAAGAAGTTTGGGTTTTATTGTAAAGTACAAACTGAGCCAGTTAGGGTTAAGCAAGGGATAGCATCATGCCCTTCCCAGGCTGCATTATGTGAAGAACAGGTTGGAGGCTTGCAAGGCTTGGGGAAAGGGTGACTGAGTAAACCTGGAGAAAGACTGAGCACGGGTGTGGTCATAGGCATTTAAGAAAAAAAGTGCAGGGAAAAAAAAGAGATGGTAATCCGTTATTTAGGCTGAGGAAAGGTAGAGACAGGGAGAAGGGTGGAGGTGTGAGAGAGGAAGGAATCACAGATGTCTTGGTAACTTGGTAAATGTTTGGTACTGCTCCCTGAGATCGTGAACACAGGACACCTTTGTAAAGATTTAAATGAAAGAACAAATGAATGGATGATCTATATACAGAGGGAGAAACACTTGATGGTGATGGTGGTGATGATGTGAGTGCAAACACAGCACTCACAGTGGATTTTACTTACCAGCTTTGTTTGCGTCTTTGCGTGTGCATGTGTGCATGTGTTTTCTTTTTAGCATACTATATACAGCTGGTATGTTTTCCTTGACGTTTCAAAATGTTGAGCTTGTCACATCTTCTAATCATGCTTTGCACACACATAATCTTCTCTAGACCAAGTGTACTGCCCCTTGAGCAAGTCTTGCAGTTAAGTTGTGTGTTATTTCTCATGACTGCTGTGGTTCATTACCACAGACTTAGTGATTTATTTAGTGTTGTTGTTTTTGAGACATGGCTGTACTGTGTGGCCCAGGCTGGCCTCAAACTCTTGATCCTCCTGCCTCAGCTTCCAAAATTTAGTGACTTTTAAACAACACAGATGTACTATCTTACAGTATGGGGGTCAGTATCAAAAAAAGGTACTGGCAAGGCTCTGTTCCTTCTGGAGCTTCAGGAGAGAACCCCCTTTCTTTTTTTTTGCCTTTCCCAGCTTCTAGAGAGCCCCTTGCATTTCTTGATTCCTTCCTCCATCTTCACAGCCAAGCAGTGTGGTATCTCAGATCAATCTCTGTGTCTCTGAGTTTCTCTCATCATGACATCTCTCTCTCTCTCTTTCTGCCCTCACTTTGCCTCCAGTGACTGGCCTTTCTGCAACACTCTTATAAGGACTTTTATGATTACTTGGGTTCACCTGGATAGTCTCCTATCTTTCAAGATCCTTAATTTAATCCTCCTGCAAAGTCCTTTTTGCCTTGTAAGGGCATGTATTCACAGGTTCTGAGCATAAAGGTGTGGACATCTTTGGGGGCCTTTATCCTGTGTGGTAAAGTTTAAAATGTAATAAAAATGGATGTGTCCATGGGGCAGTCATATGAATTCCTGAGTTGCACATTGGTTGGAATTCTTGCTCCCTGGCACAGATATTCTGTCTTGTTCTCTTGGAACCTCTGTCCGCATATCAGCTTTATTTATTTATTTATTTTTAGTCCTTTGGTATATTAGGCAACTCAATTTGCTGGTACTTTAACCAGTAATCACTGACATATTTTACTTTGTATATATTGAGTAAAAGATAAAATCATGTATCAATTTAGGTCACACAATGAATAATAAATAATATCATAAAAGGTTCTCCATCAGACATATGTCTACTACATAGCTGCTTCCTAAATTTTGCTGAAACATTTGGAGATGGGATGGCCATTTTTCCTAGGGATTTTAACATTTCTGTCACCAAATCTGTTTCTTAAACTTCAGGCTTGAGTTCTTTTAGCTATATTATTTCTACCAGTAATCAAGGAACTTGGCAAAGAATTGTACCAGAATGACTCAAAATAGTACAAAATGCCATACAGACAAATGATTAGGAGAAATGGTGTGTAAATTCATGAACTAAAAATAAAATCAGAATTAATTCAGGCCAATCAGGGCAGGTTGCTAAGAAGAGGTGAGTCAAAAAAGTTACAAAGTTAGGTTTGCTGAGATGGTGAGGCATCTATTGCTTTGACTATTGCTTCACTCTGTCCTTTGCTGAATTGTCTCATGTCAATATTGGGTTTTCACAGATCTCATTCTTAGATCCTTTTCTCTTCTCCATTTTCATCAAGTAGTTCCATTGTTTCCAATGGCTTTACCTCCCAAATGTTGGCTGACAATTTCTATCTCTTCCTGTACTTTCTTCTTAACTAGTATTTCCAACTCCTACCTGGCATTTCTACTTGAATGCCTTTAAAGGGTTCTCACATTAAACGTGACTAAAACACATCACATGTTGACCTGTTTGCTGTGTCCCCTGCTTCATCTGCTCAGATTCCTGTCATCCTTACTCACCTCAGTGAATGCCACCGCTATCTCTTTGCTCATCTCGTAAACCAGAACCTAGGAGTCATCATTGCCTGTTCACTCTGCCCTTTACCTCCCTCTCCTTCATGCCTCATTTCTGAAAATTACCAAGTCCTTTTGACTGCATCCAAAATGCAGTGTATATCAAATCCATCTACTTCTTTCCAGTGGAGATACTCAGATTCTAGTTCAGTCACCATCATTTGTCACTGACCCTCAATGGGTTCCTAGCTCTTCTACCTCCAGGCTGCCCTCCAGCTCATTTCCTATAGGCCGCGTTGCTTTGCTCTCACTGTTTCTATCCCTGCCTGTTTCTCCTTTCATCCTTTCTCTTAATTCTTTTCTGTTCACCTCCCTTTTTGTCCCCGCTCCCTGTTCTCTGTTCAACTCATTACTATTTCACATCCATATTTCTCTGTCCTCAGAGTGTTCTTTTAAAACTATGAATGAGATCACATCGCCACTCCTCCTCTAAAACTCTTTAGTGGTTTCCAACTGCACTTAGAATGAAATTAAATTTCTTCAACATGGTCTTCTCTGTGGAGCCACTGCCTAACTCTCCAACCCTGTCATAATCTGCATGTTCTCTATTCTCCCTCCATGTTTCAGCCATGCTGGCTTCTTAAAGTTCTCGGAATGCATCACTCTTTCTCTGTTCACAGCCTGTGCAAAACTTACTCTCCACACATAGAATCTCTTGCCTCTCTCTACTGAACTCTGCTGTTCTTTAAATTAATGCCTTTCTTTCAGCAAAATCATTTCATACAATTTAAGTCTAAATTAGGCCCCTACTATTTTTCTGTTGAAGGACTCTGTTTCTTTTTTTCAAAGCAGTTATCATGATTTAATGTTAAAAATTCATTTGTGTATTTGCTATTTTCAGCCTAGCTCAGGAAGGGCAGTTACGTGGTTGCTTGGTCATCACTGTTTCTCAGCTTTTTGTTTATCAGCTTTTCGGGACAAGTCTTCACTGTGTAACCCAGGCTGCCAATGATGCTCATTGATCTCGTGATCTTCCTGTTTCTGAGTGCTGGGATTACAGGTGTGAACCACCATACCTGGCAGTAACGTTTATGGAATGAGTGTATGCCACATGAAAAAGAGATAGCTTGAAGAGTGACATAGTTTCAAGAATAAGGCTTAATGGAGCAGGGGTCCTATGTGAAAACAGAAAGCCCTGAATACTTACTGTAGGAAAGAGAAAGTTCCAAATTCTGACTTTCAGACTTGGAGTTATGATGTGGCAATTTTAAAGCCTTTATATTCACTTATAACCATATTTATTGTGTTAGTAGAAGAAGCTTTTCAAATTATGTTTAATTATAATGTCTGAGCATTACTAGTCTTGTTTTTAATTTGACAAATTATATTAAATTAACTATAATTATGTCTCATCACAGAACTAATAATAACTCATTTGTCAAGTGCTAGCTATGTGTCAGGTACCTTATATGTATCATCTCATTTTATTTTTACAACCGCCATATGAAGGTGGTGGTGCTATCCCATTTTTCAGATGAGAACACTGAGGCTCGGAGAAGTTAACTGTCCTATGGTCATATAGCCAGCATACCTTGGAGCTGGATTAAAACCAGATGTGTCAGATACTTTCTACTACCACAGTGCTGTCTTTGTGGTGAGTCATGTCAATACACATTCAAAAATATATGAAATATATTTGGTATAGATTTATTATTTCTATTGTGTTGGGCAATTAGGAAATAATTAAATAAAAATTTAAAGCTGAGATTTAAAATTTTTTAATTATAAATCAGGCAGTATATGTTCTTTAGCTGTTTTTCCAAATGAAACATTAAAAATAGTGAAATATTTTTTGACATAAGTACAGGCATAAAGACCAGTATTTAAGAAACCTGTGTTCTCACCACTGTGTATACATTGGTTTTTGTTTTTTTAATCATTTCCTTGCAGTTTGTTTCCTTGCAGTAATCTGGTGGCTGAGTGCTGGGTGGATGTGTGGGTCAGTGGCAATGTTATTTTTTTCCTGAAGAAACTTCCCTTACTTGTTTGCTATTTTGCCACTCTTCTTGGGGGAGCCTAGGTTCGTATCAGGTTTGAGTCATGACATTTTGAGTTCTCCCCATTATATAATATGGGAGAATAATGCAAGTGTTCTGGGCTTCACAGTCATGGTGCCAAGGATCAGTTCCACAGCTTGGCTTTCTTTCCCAGGATCTGAAGTTGCACTGTAGTGAAATAGACTTGACCACATCCCAACTGACACTTTTTATGGTGAGTGGATTAGACCCAAATCCTGGTCAAGTGTCAGATGGATGAGCACATTCTTTGTTTCTAACATTTCCTAGATTTCAAAAGTTAAGAATAGCATTGTTAATTTACAGTCCATGCATACAATTGCCGTGTGAAAGGTTCCTGTCAGAGTACAGTTTGGACTTGGTCACATGAGAGTCTCTCCTTCACCACTCCCCTCCCCAATCTAAGGAAAAGGAATTGAAGTTGGCTTCTTCATTAAGACAGAAAGAAAAAAACAAAAGCCAAATAACACCAGTGAGTTGCTAATAAAGATGCATCTCCAGAAATGAAGTGTTACTGGTATCATATAACTGCTTTATAGGAAAAAAATAAGAATGAGACTTTTAGGGAAAGATAGAAATAAGGGAAATAGGTAATGTGTGAAGAGCCAGCATTGTGGGTGTAATGCAAATCAAGGATTGGGGCTAGTGAAAAAACTATGCTTGAGATTAAGTGCCTATTATACAAAAATGGTTTTGAAGAGAATAGTGGATGACTAGAACATCAAAAACTGGTTCTCATATTTGGAACATAGTGAGTACTCATTTTAAGTAACTGGTGATTAACTGATACAATCTCCTGTTGTTAACAGGTGTTGGTGAGGATGTGGGGAAAAAGGAACCCTTATACCCTGCCGGTGGGAATGCAAACTAGTATAACCACTCTGGAAAAAAATTTGGAGGCTTCTTAAAAATCTAAACATAGACCTGCCATATGATCCAGAATACCACTTTTGGGGATATACCCAAAGGAAGGAAACACAGGTTACTCCAGAGGTGCTTGCACAACCATGTTTATTGCAGCACTATTCACAATAGCCAAGTTAGGGAAAACAGCCAAGATGCCCCACCACTGATGAGTGGATTAAGAAAATGTGGTATTTATATACAATGGAATTTTACGCAGCCATGAAGAAGAACGAAATGTTATCATTCACAAGTAAATGGATGGAACTGGAGAACATCATCCTGAGCGAGGTTAGCCAGGCCCAGAAGACCAAAACTCATCTGTTCTCCCTCCTATGTGGACATTAGATCAAGGGCAAACACAACAAGGGGATTGGACTTTGATCACATGATAAGGCGAGTGCACACAAGGGAGGTATGAAGATAGGTAGGTAACCCAAAAACACAAGATAGCATTTGATGTCCTCAATGCAAAGGAACTAATGCAGAAACTTTAAAGCAACAGAGGCCAATAGGAGAATGGGACTAGGAACTAGAGAAAAGTTTAGTTTGACAAGAATCAATATAGAATGTAACACATATGTACATGGAAGCGATGCTAGGAATCTCCCTGTATAGCTATCCTTACCTCAACTAGCAAAAACCCTTGGTCCTCCTTATTAATGTTTATACTCTCTCTTCAATAAAATTAGAGATAAAGGCAAAACAGTTTCTGCCTGGAAGCGAGGGGGTGGGGGGGGAGAGGGAGGGGGCGTGGGGAAAGGGAGGGGTTGAGGGGAAGGGGGGAGTAATGACCCAAACATGGTATTCACGTATGAATAAAAGAAATTATATATAGATTTATATATCTATATATAAAATGTGAAACAATAAAAAAACCCCAAAAAATCTGTTGCTGATGTACACAATAGCTTTTTGTGTATGAGGATACATTGTAACTTATCTAAGTATTATTTTATTAAAAATTTCTTTTTAAAGGTAATCCAGATTATTACATTTTTGTCATTTTAAAAGCAGTTCTTCTGTTACACAAGAATGATTTGAAAAATATAAGATGTTTGATAAAGTTCAAGTGACTGAACGTTGTGCACAAATTCTTCATGTCTTTCATAAAACTAATTTTGTTGATTTTTCTATAAAAAGTGCAACTCCCAAACATTCTTGTGATAGCCCTTTTGTGAATGTGTCACTGTTCTTGATTTGCACACGCCTTATAATTTAGGCTTTCTTTTGTTTGGGGTTGGCAGTTCCAACTGTTAGAGCTCTTGTCTGATTCTGTGGAACTCCATTTTAATGGGAGCAGCTTCTTTGCTGCATTTTTTAAAAAATGGTCTCGGAAGCTTCTTACTGTGGATCTTTGTTGGGGACAAAGGATTATTTATGCTAAAGGAAAATGTATTCCCCACTGAATTAGCTCGTGGGAAGCATAACAAGCTCATTAGTAATGCTCACTTGTACTTTGGCCTTTTGCTGTGGTAGAGAGAGGGAAAAATGACATCAAAAGGACATTCTGTTGTCTTTTGCCTTCCTGTAAAGAAAATAGGATGTAACATGAGGCTCTTTGGTTAGGCTTAGCTCAGGTTCAACTTTGGTATGAGAAGAAATGCTCCTGAAAGTGGTATGTATTGTACAGTTGGCACTCTGCCTGGGTTGCGACTGGTATGGCATAGAGGAGAAAATAACTTTTCCTTGGAAATTGATAGCATTTTAGCCTTGTAAATGGTTTTTGATATATTTTCTTAGGATGTTTTAGTGGCAGTTTCCAATAAAAAATAGACTAGCTCATTGTGTTGCAGTAAGAAATCAATAATTTATGTTTTATATAGTCTATATTAGTTAATATTTTAAGCTGTTCACTTATTTCTCCCCTGCCCTGAAAATACATTAGAGAATTGTTTTAACCTAATTTAATTTATTACAGTTTTTCTTCCTTTGTGGATTTCATGAATGGTGCTTTGGAGCTAAAATTGCTATTTCTTTTGATTTTCATCTTTGAAAATTTATTACAGGGAAGCATTAGGTATTTTTGCTTCACATTTAAAATTAATAGTTGTCTTTACTAACCTTGTTTTCTAGCAGAAAAAGCTTATGAATTTATATAAACCCACTAAGACCCTAAATGGTTTCTATGAAGATGAGATGAAAATGCTCAAGTTTCAATCTTCATTTTGTGATATTTATTTCTACATTACGTTTACAGGGGAAAATAAAATTCTGGAAGAATTTCATGTAAACCAAGTCTTACTGTTAATTCTATTTTACTGGCCAGATGCTTCAGGAGTTACTTTGATGCTAATGCCAGAAATAACATATTAAAATATGCTTCAGGTTTCTCTCCTTCAAGTGAGAAGTTTCCTTAGGAAGGAAAAAAGCAAGGAGCCATTATTTCAACTATTTCAACTGGAAGAGAATGTTTTAGGTTTTCAGTCAGAGGAGAGAAAAGGACATTACTAAATCTTGAAATGTGAGAGTTTTGGGTGTAGGAAAGCTACCACTGTCTGCATGTTAATATTTTCTTCTGTTTTTAGAATAGCAGTTTCATTTCAGTATAGATGACCATGCAGCCTGCAATTCAAGTAAGTGTTTTTCTTGGACTATATATGTATTCTTATAGTTATATAAATGAATTAATATAATAAGATACTACAACTATCACAAAATGTTTTTATTGCATTAGTTCTTTTCAACATTACATTTTAATAACAGGAATACTGTATTTTGACTTTCTAGTCCTGAAAATATTTTAATTCTTAGCTTTTATTTGTACTGAACATTTAAAGCATCAAAAATATCTTGGAGTTGGTGGGTCCACCTTGTTGATACCATTTTGAGAAAAGAAGTGGAATATTTTATAGTTTTCTACTCATTACAATTTATATATATTTATAGTTAAAAGAGCTTTCAGCAAAAACAAATATAAATTTTTAGTTTAGTTAATTTCACATGTGCTCTGTAAATGTTGTTCATGACTAGGTGTTAAAATTTGAAATTTTAGAGTAGATATTTTTGTTTTTGGGGGGGTGAGGTGAGCTGGGGGTAATGAGACAAACCAGAATAATCTCATGTTTGAATGATTTCCACATGTGGTGTTTGCTGTATTATTTTTCTTTCCTGGTTTCTTTTCCTTTGACATCAATAGAACATGACTGAATCTTAAAGGAATAAGTTGCATCGAATATCTCTCTCTAGGAAGATGCAATCAGCTGGCAGTGAGATGCACTTCAGGGTCAGTCAGATTTCAGTTCTGATCCTAGTTCTGCTACTTCCACTGAGATTCTGGCAAGCTATTTTATCTAGAGTTTTTGCTTCCCTACCTGTAAGGTGAAGATAATAGTCCTTATGTTGAGGAATCAATGAGATAAGACATGCAGAGAGCCTACTAGAATATATACTGCCTAGTGGGCACTTCAGAAGTTTGGTTGTACTAACTACACACCAAAATTATCCAGCTATAAAACTGGAGATGGTACCTTTGTCATGAAGCCAGCCTTCTTCCCACCCTTTCTCCCTCCTTTTATTCTTACCAAGATAACAGACAGTCTAGAGAATTATTTATCAAATGGTCAAGAACACCCACAGGTGTGGTCCTGCTTGAACACCTTCCTATGTTGTGTAGCTATCCCCGCTGCTCTACTAATAAACAGTTTGTTATACTGTTTTTCTTCTGGGACTTGAATGTCCATGACAGACTTCCCAGAAGTCTTCCTGTTGTTTAGCATGTGTGAGGCCCTATGTTCAAGCCCCAGTACCACCAAAAAAAAAAGATCGTCTTCTTCCCATCTGTGTCTTTTCACATACACTTTCAGTATACTTAGAACTCATTTATTACACAAAACCATTTTTGAGCAGATAACTTCTATCCTCTCTTTATTCCAGCTTCAGAAATGTCATTAGTTTCTTATTGATTTATATATATATACATATATATATGTATATATGTATATATATATACACATACATATATATATATACGCACATATACACATACATATATATATATATACACACACACACATATATATATATATATATATTTTTTTTTTTTTTTTTTGTGGTACTGGGGTTTGAACTCAGGGCCTTGAACTTGTTAGGCAGGCACTGTATCAATTGAGCCATGCCTCCAGCCCATTTTACTTTAGTTTTATTTGGTATTGGTGTCTTACATTTATACCTGGACTAGCTTGGATGGTAAGCGTCCTATTGACACTTCCTATGTAGCTGAGATGACAGGCATGCACTACCACATCCAGTTTGAGATGGGGTCTCATAAACTTTTTTCACCTGAGCTGACCTCAAACCAAGTCCTCCCCTCTCCACCTCCTGAGTAACTAGGATCACAAGTGTGAGTCACTGTCTCCAGCTCAGTTATATTTTTCCTTATATAGTTCTTTTGTCATTGCTACATTGTCTGTGTGTTTCTCATTTCCACACTAAAGGCCATTAATATTTTCTTAATGTGATGATATTTTTCATAGTTTTGCCTTATGGTTCCATGAAATTTCCTCTAATCTGGTATACCTTCATTGATTCCTCTCCAAGACTATCCTTGACATCTCTCACAGAGGTTTTTCCTTCTTTCCCTGCTTAATGTGAGAACTTTCTAGTATTTTCACCTCTTTGTCAACTCAATTGGACAGTTGCTTAGTTATTTATAAGTGCCTTGGAGAGAAGAGACATCTAGTAAATAGCTGTTATCAATTGATACTTTGTTTATTTAATACATTGAGATTTTCCATGCACTCTTTCTGTGTCTTTCATTCTGACTAATAAAGACACATATAGTCCAAAAGTGAATGACAGATAGTTCTTAACTTCTTTTGGGTCATAGTCCTCTTTGAGAATCTGAGAAATAGCCTGTTTATACAGAGGCATACAATTTAAGCTAAGTGTGATCAACTTTATGAACCTAAGTTCCTTTGTGGACTGTGGATTAAGAATCTTTGCAATTTGACAGCTTTCAGTATGTTTGAGGACAACCTTTATGTGTGTAGTTTTTCTTACTAACATCTAATGTTTTATTTGTGTATATTAATTGTACAAAGGGGTTTCATTGTGATACTTACAGAGGTGCATACAGTGTACTTTCACTTCTATTATTTTTTCTTATCCCCCTTTTAAAACAATTTCAATGGGTTTCATTATTCTATTCTCATCCATGTGTAAAGTGTTTAAGCATCTAACTTTTAATATTAATATACTACTGACTAGCCATGGCTACAGAGTATTCTGCTTAATGATAGGAGAACTCAACATGTCCTTTTTTTTTCTTTAACGTAGCATTAAGGAAGAGTGACTTCTGTTAATGTTAACTTCTCCATTTTCAAATATAATTTTCAAAAAACTACCTCCTAACTCATGCTCATCTTTCCTTGCCAAACACTTGGCACCTGCTCTGCCTGTTTTCTGCACAGTCAAATGGTTAAAAGCCAAATAACATATTTTGTTGATTTAAAAATATTAATTATTAGATACACCATGATTTTGATGATAGAGTTGTTTGCTAATATCTGTTCCTTAATTATTCAGCACATATTTTTGACTAAATACTATGTGCTGTCATGCTGAGTTCTAGGGTTACAAACAGAAATAAGACACGCTTATAAAGGGAAGAATTAGAGAGTAAGTCTTTGTTATGCCCTCTTCGAAATAATTTTGAGAAATAAATACCATCTTACCTTTTCCCTAACACTATACAGTATTGTCATATATTTAGGAGTTTATTCCCTAATCTCTTTGCATGATTCTTGAAATAATATCCCTCAAACAACTTATGTTTCATTTTGTCTTTGGGTATTTTTACTGAGTTTCATTACTCTTGCAAATCACTTGTGTTTATTCATTTTATCTCTTTGCCTTTGGGATTTCTTTCTTAAACATGTTTCTTTCTCACCACAGAAGATTAGAAGCAGGTTTTAATTAGTTTTTTCTTCAAAGTTTGTCTGCATTACATATAGTTTTGCTTCGGCTTTTGACTTGGGATAGTAAGACATGTTCAAATGAACCTGAATAAATTTAATATATTTTTTGGGGAAAATGTTCTATATTTAAAAATCAGAAGAGGACTATATTCACTGTGCTTTTTAAAACAACAACTTAAAACAGTCACCAACCTAAACAGTAGTTTCAGGTATGTCACAGCCATCTAAGAGTAAATAGCCAATCTAATGCTAAGTACCTGCAAATACTTTAATGTGTTTTTCTCAAAAACAAGGACATCTTCCTATACCACCACAATGAAATGACCAGAATTGGAATTTTAACATTGGCACAGTACTGCCATTTAATACCCAGGTCATGTTCCAGAGCTGTCCGTTGTCTCTGTCATATCCAGTTCAGAGCCGTGTGTTGGCTCTGGTTGCCATCTCTCTTTTTGAGTCTTTGTCAGGCTCAAACAGTCTGTTATTAATGACCTTGGCACTTTTGAATATTACCAGTTATTTTGTAGGATATCCTTCAATTTTGATTCATCTGATGTTTTCTCACGATTGGTTTAGGTTATGGACATCCTGAATGGAAATATCTCAGAAGGAAAAGGTTTTTTCCTCTTTGCGTCCTGTCAGGTGGCATATGACCTGATGGTGTTCATCTCTATTACTTGGTTGTGATGCTATCAGAAAAGAAAAGATTAGAAAACAAAAAGATGACTCTTTTTCCCTTTGTAAGAAGTGTTTTGTGTGCAAGTACTCTTAACCATATAAGCATCTCATTTTCTGTCAAAATTCATTTGTTTATTTCTTCCTGTGTGGACAAATTTTTTATCTATTTAATGTGATATAATCAATTGTTACTATTATTTAAATTACCCTCAATATAGCCAATAGAGGTCTTTAGTTTAATTTCTGTGTCCTTTCGATATGTCCCCCTCATTCTTTGAGTGTTTATCCTCATTCCCCATTTGTCCCTTTCTTCCTTGGCAATGAGAAAACTGGCTCCCACTTGCTAACTCTCCATGCATGTAACCAATCACTGCAACCTTCTCCCTGGTAGATCCTTAGCTCACATGGAACCGCATAGCATCCCTGAGTTGCTCCTGCTTTGTTCCCATGGATGTCCTCCTTATACTGCTCAAGGTCTGACACCTGGTGCAAGCCTGTCTCCACGTGTGGATGTTCTTTCACTTCACTCAAACTGTCTTCAACCACCCTGCTTTGAGAACCTCCTGCTCACTTCACTTGGTCTCTAATACCCCTTCCTGAGTTGCTAAGGAAGGAGAAAGACAGGGCTATTTGTACAGTATTGTGTATTGAAAACATTTCACGTATCTACACTGATAGTTTGCTTCTAATTTGTGTCTTCATGAGATGAAGTTTTGTGCACATGTGTATTATATATGATTTATATTTCATCTTTTACATATGGATGTGGATTATGGTGACTTTTGGCAAAAGTTGTACTCCTTCAGTTGCTTGGTGCTCTCTCTAGGTTTGGTTTGGGGAAGATCTGCCTCTAAGCCCACGGAGTCCTCTGACACCCAGACACGGACCAGGACTGGCTGATGTTTGTCAGTATGATGAGTGGATAGCTGTGAGGCATAAGGCCACTTTGCTGCCCATGCAAGAAGATCTGTCTATTTGGTTATCTGGCTTATTAGGTAAGGCTTGGAAAGATACCCTCATTTGTATTCTACTATTCAACAAGTATTTATTGAGAGCCTTACTTTTTATTAAGGAGTGATTGTTCTAGGTGCTGGGGAAATGCTAGTGAATGAAGCTTTCAAGGTCCTTGTCGGATTCACCCTGAACCTTGGGTCTTAAATTGTAGGAAATTTGAGAGTTAACTGCAGTGGTCAGTGAAATACATTAACATTGTTAATATTACTATTAATATTAAGATCATTGTCAATATTAAAATCTTTTAAAAAAAGTATGGATCTCATTTCTTTTTTGTTTCTTACTGATTCCCTCCTCCACCATCTTGTCTAAGCTATGGCATTCTGAGTGGAATATTTACTGTAGACTAAGTGGTACTGTTTCTGAGAGAGATACTGAGAGGTAGAGGCCTGTGACACCTAGAAACACATGTCAGGCTGGAGGAAGCCTGGCGTCATATTTTTTACTCTGTTAGAGACAAGGATGATGCTCTGAACTTCCTCCTCAGAAAAAATTCACTTTGAACAGAATTTCTTGCAGCGCTCCAAGTTTTCATGAAAAGAAACAGCCGCTTTAGTTTTGTCTGACAGCAGGCCAACGATCTAGACATTTAAAAAGTTTATTATGTAATCATAATGCTTTTAAAGAAGGCTTCTTCAAGTGAAAAGTTGGCATTCTCAGGCTATTTGTTCTGGTAATGAATTTAATTTTTAAACAACAAAATCTACCTTGTTTACCAAGAATCTTTGTTATGCAAGCAAAATTAATATGTGACAAATTTATTTTATTTAAAAATTTAAATGACATTTTTAAAATGTCAGTTTTCTTTATTCTGTGCTTTCACATCACAGATGTTTTTGTTTTGCCTTTCATTTAACTTGACATTGTTTTAATTAAACCTTCTAAGAGTGAATACTTGGAGTCTGATCTGATATTTGTCTAGTTTTTCAGTTCTAATCTGATTCTATTAAATATTAACCATTTTATTTGGATTTAGTATTTCTAGAAGAATTTTAAGTTTGAGATATGCTTTTAGGTATTGAAGTTAAGGCAGAAAAATTATTGGAAGAACTTGATAATGGAGTACTTTTATGCCAGCTGATTGATGTTCTTCAAAATATGGTGAAAGCATGCAGCTCTGAAGAACGAGGGGTAAGTGACGCTTCCCAGCACACATGTCAGATCTTGATACAAGTAATTCCTTCATGAACCTTCCTTCCTTTCTTTCTGTTTTTTTTTCTTTTTTTTTTGGTGGTGGTATGGGGCTAGGCAAGTGCTCTACTACTTGAGCCCACATCTTTAGCCTTTTCCCTTTTTGCTTTTGCTTGTTTTTCAGATAGGCTCTAGTGCGTTTAACCTGGAACTGGCTTTGGACTCAATTTTCACACATATGCCTGCTCAAGTAGCTGGGATTATAGATAGTTACCATCACACCTAGCTTGTTTGTTGAGACAGGGTCTTGCTAACTTTTTTCCCAGGCTAGCCTTGAACTGTGATCCTCCCTATCTCTGCCTCCCCAGTAGCTGGGATTATAGGCATGAGCCATCACTTTTTGCTGTTTATGTATGTTTCTTATCATCTCTACAAGGTTGTAAACTTCCACTCCCTGACTGGTATGAAAACTTGAAAATTTTGCTTAAACTTTTTGAGCATCTGAAAAAAAAGGTTATTTGTAACCTGGAGATACTAACATTTACCTTGTAGGTTTTATTTGTGAGTGATTGTTGATAATAAATGAGATAGTATGTAGATGGTACCTAGTGTAGTCTGTGATGCATTGTAGATATTGAGTAGGTAGCTCTTCTTTTTTTTTTTTTTCATTTTTCTTTTATTATTCATATGTGCATACAAGGCTTTGTTCATTTCTCCCCCCTGCCCCCACCCCCTCCCTTACCACCCACTCCGCCCCCTCCCTCTCCCCCCTCAATAGGTAGCTCTTCTTAATAACACTAGTAGAAGTGTAAGATGTTTTCCTCCATCAATCCCAACTCACAATCTCAAATAAACCAGGTCCCTTTCTTTTTGCCAGATGTAGGTGTTTTCAAGATTTTGGGGTCTGGATGCTTGCATGGAAACAGGTGATATCATCACTGTGGGGGACAGTGAGTGGTCCATCCATCCATATAGATATACATATATTTACATATATATTCATATGTGTGTGTGTATATATATATATATATATGCATAGACATATATGTAAACGGAAAATAAAAAGTGTATCCTTTGATACATAAGATTCTTTTTATTCTAAGAAAATCACAAATTTATAAGAATGATAGAACAAAAATTTAGCAACAATTAAGAGTTCATTGATAGAGAAGTTGTTAAAAATTAATTATGGTACCTATTGCATTGGACTATTATACAGTTAATAGAAATGATTATTTACACTGGGTGCAGTGGCTCGTGCCTGTAATCTGAGCTACTCAGGAGGCAGAGATTGGGAGGATTTTGGTTTGAGGGCAGCCCAGGCAAAACATTAGTAAGACTCCATCTCGACAAGCCAGATGTGGTATAGCATGTTTATAATCCCAGCCACTCAGGAGGCAGAAGACAGAAGGGTCACAGTCCAGGCAGACCACAGGGCAGAAATGTGAGACCCTCCCTGAAAAATAACTAAAGAAAAAAGGCCTGGAGGCATGGCTTAAGTGGTAGAGCACCTGCCTAGCAAGTGCAAGGCCCTGGGTTCCAGCCCTAGCACCACCCAAAACAAACAAAAAAAGGTTATTTACTCAAATCTGTTATTTTCAACCCTAAAAGATCCCCACAACATATTGTTAAGTGTACATGTGCACATACACGAAAATAAATCAAATTGCAGACCAGTGTGTTTATGTAACATTTTGTAGGTACAGCTGGATGTGTAACTATTCATAGAGATATCTAAATGTGGGTGAGAGAATTTCGGCTAAAAATACTGATCTTTGCTGTGTTGTTGATTCTTGTTTCTTTTGCAATGATTTTATTGTCTACATTTAATCATATACACACACAATAACCTCACAGGCTATTTTAGTTCTGGAAAACAATAGCGAGAGCATCAAAAAGTCTATTCATGAATTCCTTTCCAAGTGAAAATTTCAACTAAAAATAACTTCCCCCTCCCACTACTCTGGGCTAGACAGTAAAAAATTCAAATTCTGTGAAACTTAAGCCATCCATTTCCAAGGAACCTGAAGTGAGAATGGGCAGCTACTTCCTTATTTGAGTGTCTCCTCAAGAACCTTCATGACTCTGCACCAGGGAAGTAAGCAGAATGAGGATGACTGTTAACTTTGAACACAGCAATAATTTTGTGTTTGAACTAAACATACCATAGAGACATACCATAGAGATGTGTTTAGAGTTACTGGCTGTCATTTTTATTTTTTCTATTTTTTAACATTTTTATTAGTATATAATAGTTGTATGGGGGTTTCGTTGTGACATTTCCATACGTGTGTACATTGTACCCCAGTTTGGTTCACCCTCTCCTTTTTTTTTCTTTATTCATTTATTCATATGCGCATACATTGTCGGGGCCATTTCTCTCCCCTGCCCTCCGCCCCTTCTCCCTTCTTGAAATGACTTCCACAAGTTTCAATGTTCCATATTCGTACATGGGTAGAAAATATGTCAACCACAGTCACCCTCCTTTACCCTCTTTGTTTACCCTCCTGCTCTTGCTAGTACCCTCCCCTCAACCTGACCTGTTTTGCATTCCTGTCCTTCATTGGTCAGTGGAGTTTTGCTTTGGTATTTTACCTGCAAATATATTGTAGTTTAATCAGTCTAACCCCCTCTTTTATAGAATTTTATTTTTAATTAAGATTCTTGTGTCATTTAAAAAAGAAAGTGATTAGAGAAGTTTGAGCCTATTGCTCATTTTGACCAGATTGTTTTTCTAGGAATATTTTCTGGAACACACTTAAAGCAAAATCAGGTCCTTTTGCAGATGTCTTTTTCCTTAAAGTTGTATACTTTTTAGTTACACTCAGCGCATTGAACACTTACTTTGCAATTCTAAAATGAATTTCTAATGAAAATATCCTTGATGCATTCTTCTAATTATCCTTACATCTTTTCCAGAATTTTCCAATGAGCAAGGTGCCTTGTAAGAAAGATGCTGCTTCAGGCTCGTTCTTTGCCAGGGACAACACTGCCAACTTCCTTCGCTGGTGCCGGCATGTTGGGGTTGATGACACTTACCTCTTCGAATCTGAAGGTTTAGGTAACTGTTGTAGTGTAGTTTTTAATGTTTATTGGAACATTTTTGTATTCTTCACTTCTAATTTTTCTTCCCAAATACTGACTCAAATTGCCATATGTCTCAGTTTCTTAGAAAAATGAATTCTTTAGTTATGTGTGAAACCATTGGCGAACCAAATATTCAATATATTAAATTTTTCATTTATAGTTAAAGGCTTTATATAATTATAATGCCCTAACCATATTTTACTTGCTAAATAAGTTGGCTGCTGTAGCTAATGCTTTACTAATTAATGTTTTCTTCAAGATTTACTCAACTAAGTCTAAATCGCTAGTAATTTCTGTTTAGCCGGATCATTACAGAAATAACAGAAGGCTAAATGAGGTCTACTTGCAGTGTTTAGATTTACCTTGTAAACAACAGCTGCCATGTCAATTGCGTAAATGGATCGTCTTTGACAGTTCATTTTAAAAGTCATGTTCTACTGAATAATTTGACATATTTTCTCATTTCCTTTAAGTCAACAGAAGCATCTGTATAGTGACTAAAGTGGCACCTGTCTTGCTGCTGTGGACTGTATACATATTTTTTCAAAGCATTTATGTGTGTGTATATGCACCACATATATACTTTTGCATCAACACACGTGTACAGTGCTGTGCTGGGAGCAGTCATCTACCGAGGGTGGTTCTGCGCACCTCTGCCTTCATAGAGAGGAGTTTTAGCTGCCATCCTTTGCAGTTTCTGGTTTGTGGTGATATAAAAAGCACACTGATTTTTGGCTGGTTTTATTATAGTTTTAAGTTCCCCCTTTTTATCTACACTCAGAATGAGCTGCTGTACATTTGCTACACCTGTCCAAAGTGAAATAAAGTACATTGGCTTACTCTCCCACCCTCAGCTTGCACCCTGCCTTAGATCCAGTCCAGATGTGTTGACCATTAATGACGTTGCAGTTGATGTGATGGCATATCCAGCTTCTAGAGATCAAAGGGAAGAGAAACGCTTTGAATTGTCCAGTTCTAGTTTACTATTTCCGAAAGGCTCTAAGATTGCTATATATTTCTCGTTGTTAAAGACATGGTCAGCAGTCCTGAGGGTCAGTGTAGTACTGCTAATACACTGTCAGTACCATTATTCATTTTTAGGCAGTGAGCTGCTAAGCTATAGTTCTCTAAAGGTCTCATAGAATACCCCTTAGTTTTTTCATTGTGGTAGGAACTCAAAGCAATTTTAAGAAACAAATACAATATTTTAAGGTACTTTCGAGTGTTTAGAAAAACAAGTCTAAAACATGTCAGCGCAGGGCACTAGTGGCTCACACCTCTAATCCTAGCTGCTTGGGAGGCTAAGATCAGGAGGATCATGGATCCAGGTCAGCTAGGGCAAAAAATTTCAAAGACCCCATCTCAATGGAAAAAAGCTGGGCACGGTGGTCCACCCCTGTCATCCCAATGATTGTGAGAAGCTTAAAGTGGGAGGGTTGTGGTCTAGGTCAGCCTGGGCAAAAAGTAAGACCTATCTCCAAAATAACCACAGCAGAAAGGGATGGAGGCATGATTGAAGCCATAGAGTGCCTGTCTAGCAAGCACAAAGCTCTGAGTTTAAACCCCAGTACTGCCCAATAACAAAAAAATTGAGGTAAGTTCCTTTATTGATGAGCTTTAAAGTCAAATACTGATTTTTATTGCTTTAATAAAATAAACTGAGTCCAATGGCACATCCCAGCACTCAGGAAACTGATGCAGGGGGATCATGAATTGAAGGCCAGCCTGGGATATATGTAGCAAGTTAAAGAAAAACTGCTCTCTCTATTGTAATAAATGTATATGTATGCAGTTTATCACACATTGCACACTGTTAGGTTAGGATTTAGAAGTTTCTCTTTCCAGAGCTTCTCTCTGAGGACTAGGACAGGAAGGGAGATGACTCCCAAGCACTACAGGTGCATTTAGAATCATTCTGTGATCTCTCTACCTTGACATTATAATTCCTGCAATTTTCTTTTCTTTCTTTTTTTCTTTTTTTTTTGTTATTGGGGTTTGAGCTCAAGGCCTCAGTAAGCACTCTGCTGCTTAAGTCACTTCCAGCCCAAGTTTCCTTTAAAATTATTTTTATTTTTAAAATTGCAAAACACACATAACCATTTATAATTGTAGCTATTTTAAATGAATGAGGTTCCTTTTTAAAATAGCATTTTAAAAAATTAATAGTTTCACATAAAAAATTATTAATTTAAAAATGTACATTTCGGTGAGTTTTAGTATTTTTAACTATGTTATACAATTGTCTCCACTCTAATACCAGAATATTTCTGTCACCTCCAAAAGCAAGCAGACTTACTGACCATTAGTCCCAATTATTCTCCTTTTAAACCCTGGCAACCACTAATCACTTTCTGTCTCTGTGATTTGCATATTCTCAAGATTTCATAAGTAGAATGATACAGTATGTTAAACCTTTATGTCAGCTCCTTTTATTGGTTCATTTGGTATCACACAACAGTACCTCACTCCTTTTTCTGGCTGAATAATATGCCATTGTATGCATATACCACATTTTTAATCTATCCATCAGCTGATGGACATTTGGATTATCTAATTCTTTGACTGTTATGAATAATGCTGCTATGAATATTTGTGTACAAGTTTTTGAGTGACTTGTGTTTTCAGTTTTCTCAGGTACATTCCTAGGAGTAGAATTGCTGGGTCATATGGTAATTCTATGTTTATTGTTTTGAGGAACACTAAACAGTTTTCACAGTGGCTGCTCAATTTATATTCTCACCAGCAATGCACAAGTGTTTCAGCTTCTTCACATCCTTGTCAACAATTGTCATTGTCAGCTCTTTGATTACTCTTCTTATAACCATCCTGGTGGTTGTCAAGAGGTGTCTCATTGTGGGTTTGGTTTGCATTTCCCTAATGACATTCACCATCTTTTCATATGCTCATTGGCCATTTGTTTACTTTCTCAGAAGAAATGTCTCTTCTAAACCTTTACATATTTTAGTTGTGTCTTTTATCTTTAATATTTATTTGCAAGGTTTTTTTGTATAGTTTAGATACTTGTCTCTTATTAGATATAATTTACAAATATTTTCTTCTTGTCTTTGGGTTGTCTTTTTCACTTTCTTGATAGTACCCTTTGATGCACAGAAGTTTTAAATTTTGAATAAATTTTAATTTATTTTCTTTCTTTGCTCTTGCTTTTTTTGTTGTATTTAAAAAACATTGCCTAATCAAATTTTTACCTATTTTTTATTTTAAGAGTTTATTGTTTTAGGTCTGAACATTTAGGTCTTTGATACATTTAATTAATCTTGTGTATGGTGTGAGACAGGGTTCACATACATTCTTTGTGTGTACACATTTTCCCCATTTCCGTTTATTGAAAAGACTGTCCTTCTCCATTGAAGTGTCTTGTTGAAAACAACTGAACATAGAAGTGTGGATTTATTTCCTGATGCTCAATTCCTTTCCACGTTTGTCTTTCTGCTGATAGTACACTGTCTTGATTTTTGTAGTTTTTAGTAAGTTTTGAAATTTGAGAAGTGTGAATCCTCCAACTTTGTTCTTCTTTTTCAAGATTGGTTTTACTATTTTGAGACCTTTGCAATTCCATTTTAATTTTTAACATTAATTTTTCCATTTCTGGGGGGACAATAGACCGTTGGAATTTTGCTAGAGACTGCATTGAATCCTTGATCTATTTGGGGAATGTTACCATCTTAACAATATTGTCTTCCAGTCCATGAACATGGTATTAGGGCAGCAAACAGTGAGGGGGAACAAATGTAGAAATGACCCTAAGAATGTAAAGGGAACAGATGGCAGAAGTATCTTTGTCTTAGATAATAAGGGAGACACGAAGACATCCTTAAAAGCAAACGTAAGGCTAACTTTGCTTAAGATGATGTTCTCCAGTTCCATCCATTTACTTGCAAATGGCAAAATTTCATTCTTCTTTGTGGCTGAGTAAAATTCCATTGTTTATAAATACCACATTTTCTTAATGCATTCGTCAGTAGTGGGGCATCTTGGCTATTTCCGTATCTTGGCTATTGTGAATAGTGCTGCAGTAAACATGGGTGTCCAGGTGCCTTTGGAATAACCTGAGTTGCATTCCTTCAGGTATATCCCTAGGAGTGGTATTGCTGGAGCATATGGCAGATCTATGTTTAGTTTTTTAAGAAGCCTCCAGATTGTTTTCCAAAGTGGTTGTGTTAGCTTACATTCCCACCAGCAGTGTATGAGGGTTCGTTTTTCCCCGCATCCTTGCCAACATTTGTTGGTGGTGGTGTTCTTGATGGTGGCTATTCTAATAGGAGTGAGGTGGAATCTTAGCATGGTTTTGATTTGCATTTCCTTTATGGACAGGGATGGTGAGCATTTTTTCATGTGTTTTTTTGGCCATTTGGATTTCTTCCTTTGAAAAAGTTCTGTTTAGCCAGGCTTAGAAGGCCAAAAATTTTATGTTCTCCCTAATAGGTGGATTATAGACCTAAAACAAATGCAGTAAAATATTATTGGGCATGGGTCACACACTAAGAGGAGAACTCGTATAGGAGGACTAGGAAATGGGAAGAAAACCTAAAAGTTGAAAGTGGTTAATGTGCCCACTGTAGAGGAGTGAAAAAAGTAATCTTAAACTGGCAGAGGCCACTATGGGAAAGTGACCGGCAAATATTGAAGAGGTCTGGTAGAGATGAACCAGTTCAGGCTGTAACACGCATGTGCATGGAAGCAATGCTAGGAATCTCTCTGTATAGCTGTCTTTTTCTCAAGCTAGCAAAAACACTATGTCTTTCTTGTTATCGCTTATGTTTTCTCTTCAACAAAATTGGAGAAGAGGGCAGAACAGATTCTGCCTGGAAGTAAGAGGGGTGGGATGGGGGGTGGCAAGGGGGAGAGGTGGCCCAAACAACGTATACACATATGAATAAATGTGTAAACAATTAAAAAAAAAAAGCAAATGTGGGGAGTGGGCTTCTCACCCAGATAATATAGGTGCAGTGGTCTTTCTTCTAGATAAGGGAGACAAAGAAGCATTCTTAGACAAACATTTAAAGAGATGAAAAAATAGACCCCTTAGGGAAAGTAACACAGCAAACTTTCCCAAGATAGCAAAAGGGGCGGGCGGGGTCTCACCAAAATAGCAAGCAGTCATCATAAAATGTATGTGACAGGTCCCAAGGACAGGATGGACTAATGAGACCCTCTTGGAATGCCCAGTCTGTTAAGGATGGGGGATGGGCAGCCAGATGGTCAGATTCAGCAAGAAGTTAATTAGATAGCCAATTATAGATGCAGCTTCAAGGTAGAATAGTTGGATCTAAGCCAGCTAATGCCCTATATCATCTCCTAGACTTCAGCCTTTCTTTGACTTAGCTCTTTCACTTAAGTCCTACTGTCAGGGAGCTTTGCATCCTTTCTGTAAACTTTGTGCTTGCTTTACTCTTAACTCCTGGTGTCTTCAGTCTTCGACTTCACCAGGATACAAACTCGGGAGTAACCAACAGGATTATCTGTCTGTTATATCTTCTTTAGTTTTTTCAATAAGTTTTTGGTGCCTAAGTTTTATACTTCTTTGGTTAAGCTTATTTCTAAGCATTTTATTCTTTTTGATGTTGTAAATGGAGTATTTTCTTAATTTCATTTTCAGATTTTTCATTTCTAGTGTATGCAACTCATTTTTGTACATTGATGTTTCTGCAACTTTGCTGAAATTGTTTATTAGCTGTAATAGTTTTTATTCTATATATTCTTTAGGGTCTTCTATGCATAGATTATGTCATCTGTGAGTAGAGATTGTTTTCCTTCACCTTTTCTAATCTGAATTCCTTTTATGTATTTCCTTACCTAAATGCTATTGTTGGATCCTTCAGTACAATGCTAAACAGAGGCTAAAGAGTAGGCATCCTTATCTTTCCCCTGGTCTTGGGAGGAAGACTTTCAGTCTTTTACCTTTAAGAATGATATTAGTTGTAGTTTTTTCATGGATGCCTTTTATCATATTGAGAAAGTTCCATTCCTAGTTGAGTCTTTTTTTTTTTTCCACTTTATTAACTCAACAATATGTCTTTGAAATATCTCCATGGCGGTGAGCACAAATCTATTCCTACACACAAATCAGACTTGCATTTCCTAAATATATCTTTTTTTCCTTTCTTTTTTCTTTCCTTCCTTCCTTCCTTCCTTCCCTTCTTTCTCTTTTTTCTTTCTCTCTCTCTCTCTCTCCTTCCTTCTCTATTCTTCTTTCATTCCTCCCTCCCTTCCTTTCCCACCAGCAACTGAATTGCTGAAGTACTTTGTTATTATTGTTTTTACTGGGGGCACAATTTATCCCATTCTTAGAATAATTTCAGCAGGCCTCATTTTTCCATTTTCATATATGAGTACATAATATTTCCACCATTAATTATGAAAGGGTGTTGTATTTTGTCAAATTCTTTTGTGATTTTTATCCCTTTATGCTATTAATGGTGTATTACATTGGTTGATTTTCATATGTTGAACTAACTTTGTTATCAGGGTAATGATGGCATCATGGAACAAATTAGGAAGTGCTCCTTCCTGTTTTTGTAAAGTCTGACAGAGATATTAGTAGCTAGTTGATGATAATTTAAAGTTGAGTTGACATGTCTTTTCTAACATTATCGCCTATTGAGAGACCTGAAAGATAAATAAGTTAGTGCTACTAAACCCTTAGTTTTTTAAACCTAAAGTGCTATACACATAGGTATCCATGGTAAATGTTCATCTTTTTTCTATCCAATTAAAAAATTATAGAACATAACCTATATAAAGATGATAAAAACATCTTTTCTTTTTCCAAATAAGTAAACCCACTGTTTTCATTAGTCTTTCCCTTTACTATCTGCCATGCCTGAAATATATTTCCTTATTTAATTCTCTCCTTAAAACGTGTGCTCTTATTTTCTACAGTTTTGCACAAAGATCCAAGACAGGTGTATCTTTGTCTTCTTGAAATTGGTCGAATTGTATCCAGGTATGCATTCCACAATATTTCAGAATTTCAATGTCATAAACACTTTTAAGGTGCTTGGTTTTTAGCTTAGAACATTGTTTTCTATAGACAAAAATGATTCTTGATTAATTTCCTGTTTTTTCTTTGTGTCTTTATTTACTTTGCTCTATTTGCATGAGCATGTGTCAGCATTTGTTTTCTCCATGTGCCTTGTCTTCACTTAATATTAAATTGTGAAAATGACTACTTAAATTTTTTAGATTAAGAATGGGGTAAGATCATGTAGTCATAAACCAGTTCAGGACAACACAAATCTTCTGAATGCAGAGAGGATCTGGTAAGAAGGCTGAGGCGTGGTGTCCTCCATACCTTCCTCAGCCCCATCTTTACTCACTAGCTGCCAGGCTTCTAGGAACAGCATTGTTGGGAGTATCCAGTGTACCAACCATATGCTATGATGCAAAGACTGTAATCTGGATATTTGACCATCTGAGGCATTAAAAAGCATGTCCAGATGTCCCAGTGAAACAATCTGTAGAAGAGAGTCATGCAGATTTTACTGCAAAAATGAAATATAAGATATGCATGGATGTGGGTCTACTTTGCTTAAGTGATCTGATCAGGTTTCCTGGTTCATTTTCAGATATGGGGTTGAGCCACCAGTATTAGTAAAACTTGAGAAAGAAATTGAGTTAGAAGAAACCTTGCTTAATACTTCTGGGCTTGAAGAGTCTATCAGCATTCCAAAATCATGCTGTCAACATGAGGAGCTACATGAAGCTGTAAGTAATTACTGCACTTGCTTTTGACTATGATATCTGAAGATTGCTACAGGTAATGCTGTGTTTAAAAGAAAAGATTGCTTATTCAGAATATATACCAGTCACTAATCTCCACGTCCTAATGAGTTCAGGGTACTACATTTTAGAAGTGATATGTTATTGCTTGTGTATGATGAGGAGTGGATGTGTAATTCAGAGGTAGATGGGCAAATAGGCCACAAGAATTCATTGATTCTTTTTTTAACATGGGAGTATTGCAATCTGATTTGCAAACGATAAGGATCTCTCATTGTCATGTAGAGCTTATGTTGGTTTCATGGTAATAATCCAAGCATAAAAGGATGAGAGCTTGAATTTGAGCAGCAGTTAAGGGAATGGAGCAAAAGGAACACACATAAGCCATATTTAGGAGGTAGGATGGACAGGAATTAGCGACTGACTGAGGCAGAGAGAAAATCTAAGGCAACTTCCAAGGTTAAGTAGATGGTACACTGATGCTTGAAGAATTCCCGAGGAGGAAAAGATGTGAGGGAAAATTAACATTCAGCCTGCAACAGAATATATGCAGACTTATGAGATGATGGGTCACAACATGAGCGTCTTCCTGACTTTACCTGTTCGTTCTGTAGAAAGTAATAGAATCACATTCCTCAGGTTGGGGATCTTCCTGCAGTGACAACAGTATAAGTGATGGACAATAGTATAAGTGAGTTTCAAACATTTTTTGCTTATCATCATTTAGAATAATTAAAAGGTTTGTGCTTTTTTATAGAAATGCTAAATGTATAAAATTATTTTAAAATAATAAATCATTACTAGAAAGTGTTGCTTTAATAGCAAATAGCAAAAACATTCAGATAGCCTTACAAGACAGATTAAGAATAGATCAGTCTGAGAAGCGTTTTATCAGACTAAAATACATTATTTTTGTGTCTTAATGATATAACTGATGACTGTAAATATCAAAATGGAAAACAGCAATAATGTAGTAGTTAAAAAATTTATTTAAAATTTCATATAACCTTAAAGAATAATTAAGTACAAAGAAAACAAAAGAAGATTTCTATTAAAATGGAAATACAATATGTAATTATTATATAAAGACAATAAACAATTGATAAGAAGGATGCTTTTCATAGACAAATGAGCAAGGACTTTGTTCTTTCGCACAAGGAGCAGTGTTGGAGCTTGCTGATAATCAAGAAATCAGCTTAAAATAGCTACAGAATGCCATTTTGTCATTAGTAAAATTTAAAAGTTATGAAATCTCGTGGTGGTAAAGTCTTGTGAAACTACTGAGGGATTGCTGTTGGCAATGGCAAATGATGTAAATGTTTGAAAACTAACTGAAAAATAGATATCAAGAGCTGAAAAAATAATCCTTTTTCATTTTTATTGTAGTAGAGTACAGGAAAAAGTAAAATGAAAGTGTTTATTGCCCCATTTATATTGATGAAAAATTGTAAGAAGCAAACACTATTTTGTAAGGCAGTGGCTTGGTAATTAGGATTCATTATCTTAACAGTAATCCATTATTATTGTTGATCATTATGACAACTGTGTAGCAATAAGAAAATGTTTATTTTTTGAAAAATATGTGTATATTGGGCAAACTATACAGGAAGGAGAATGGAAAAAATTTATAGTACTGCAGTACCATGGTAGATTATTTTAGTTTCTTTCCTTATTTTGTTTAGTGTTATGATGCTAATTGTATTATGAGTAAAAACTAGAAGAAAACATTTATCATGCACAGCTCTAATTTCTTTTATGCTCATTGCCTTGCTTAGATTGTGGTCTAGTGATTGCTAATGCCAGCAATATTGTACTACTCAATATAAGTGGTTATTTGAATATTTAATCAAGGAAAATAAGTGAATTCTCAGATCCACATTTTTGTGAAAATTAAAAACAAGTGCATTTCTTTAAATATATATGTGCTATATAAGGTCCACCTACAAATATGACCTACAGATATCCTAAGGTCATGTTCAGCGTACAGGACAATTACTATTTGATTCACCATTAGGGTCCTGTAAGTTTACAACCAAAATTCTGTATACTTAGGAAACACAGAAAGTAATGACTAAAAGAAATGCTTCCTTCCAAATTACTTTGGTATTTTTGGTGGTACTGGGGTTTGAACTCCACCTTACACTTGCTAGGCAGGTGCTCTACCACTTGAGTCACTCCACCAGTCCACCAAATTACTTTGTTAACTAATGTATAAACATGGGTCTAGTGAAATAAACTTTACCTGATTTCAGTGTATCTTTAGCCATTTTATATACATATATACAATATATGTGTATATTGTATGTATGTATGTATCTATCTATCTATCTATCTATCTATCTATCTATCTATATATGTTGTATCTATATGTATCTGTATGAATGTACAAATTCTAGATCTAACAGGCCCAATCCTTCTTACTGGGAAATCCACAACTGTCCATTCATCTTGGGTCGATAATTAGCCAATCATATAAATTGCTCAGCTACGCTGGGCATATCTAATGGACTTTTAAAACATGCCTAAGTACAGTTAGTTGAATTTGTTTAGATATTATCTGTGTGACAGATAATTGAAAAAAATATTCATGATCTTGCTTTTTTCCAAAATGTAATTTTAGGGGAAAGCCAAATATTTTCTATAGTGTTGATATGACTTTTTTTCCTAGTCAAAGATACTTTAAAATATCTTCATTTAATCAATTTATTTTAAATATAGAATTAGTGAATTTCTTTTTACATTTACCATAGTTCTACCACTTGGGGTTTTTATCTATTCAATTAAAAAAAAAACTCATGCAGAAGTAGTGTTTTCCCCTGACTCCCATCTGCTTAGCAGACTATTGAACTGGAACACTTTTACAAAAGTGCTTCTTTTAAAAATTTTACCCAGTCATGGGTGAACAGATATGACTATGTCTCTTCTTATTTTAAGAGCAACTTTGAACAAATCTCGAGATTCTGGCCAATTTTAGTTTAGCAGAATGTTAAGGGAAAATGAAGAATCCTGTTTAGCCTTTATGTGACTGTCCAGTCTTTCATTTGACATAAATGTGTGTACTCAGGGCTTAAAACGTGTTAAGCTTAATAATGACCTCATGTGCTCCGTAAGACTCAACACTGTGTTTTGGATTGACTTCCCTGTCTTGCACATTTGCAGACCTTCAGCAGTTATGGCTTCAAGCCTGACTTCACATGGACACAGAGGGAGAGTGACCCAGACTTCACACTGCTAGTGTTGTTGGTTTAGCAATGTCTGATCCCAATATTTATTAACAAGAAAAGGAGAAGAGATATTAAATCATTGAACTACCTTTGGATTTTTATTTTTGAGGTTATCTACCAAATAACATTGCACCTTAACTTTAAACACGATATTTTTTTTTAACAAACACTAAATTTTGATATTTATTTTTAACCTTAGGTCAAACACATTGCTGAAGACCCCCCTTGTAGTTGTTCTCACCGATTTTCTATCGAGTACTTATCTGAAGGACGGTACCGACTAGGAGATAAAATACTCTTTATAAGGGTAAGGCCACTACTTATAACCTGTATACACAGAGTTTGTTTTGGAATTGGGTTTATTGCTTTGCCAACCTCCTTTTTGCTTCCTTTGTATTTTTAAAAAATTGGAATAGAGGGTACTGTTAATGGAAGGATTTCACCTTAGAGGAAAAATAAAGAGTTCTTGATTTCATGAGTATCTAGTGAGTTTAGGCAAACATTTTTAACACAGCAATCAACTAACATGAGGATGCTAAGACTATTTAGGCATTGGATGTAATTGGGGAAAACATTTTTGTACACTTTAGGTAATTTACTTCATTTTTCAAATTTTCTAAAGAAGAGTAGTTTTCCATTATAAGAAGAAAGAAATGAAGCAAAGCATCCAATAAGATTAAGTATCCATAGTAAGAAAAAGCAGAGGCACTATGGTCTGTAATGATACATACATAAGGCCAAAGTCTTAAGCGTGAAATCTGTTCCTTGTTGGCACAGCATCGTATGCAATGCAGAATGCTCAACACACATGCTGGTTGCCTTCCTTTGTCCCATTGCAATTGATTATTCATCCACTTTGCTAATAAGGACATTGAAATTTCACCTGTTTAACATTCTCTCCACCCTTGATACACTGCAAGAGCTGTTTTTTATCAGCTTGGGAACATAAAAATGCAATTATGCCACCATGTTCTTTCTGTTTTACAAATTATTTTTATTTTCCCACCCCGTCCACCTCACACAGAAATACCCACATGCAATTTCTCTCAATTAACTTTATTTTTTAAGGCAATTTGACACAGTGGTAGAGTAGAGGATAGGACTTAGCTAAAATTAGCAGCCAGTCTCATGCAATGGTGTCAGTTGGCCAGTTCAGTGGACGGGGCCCTGAGATCCAGCCTGGGCTGTACTGTCAGAGCCACGGTTTGTCTTATCCCCATGAAAGTGCCATTTGGGGTAGGGGTAGACCAGTACATTTGTGGTAAGGCCCAAATTCCTTAATCTCTCAGAGTCATAATTTTCTTATCTGCAAGGGAGAACTAATAAGAATTATATTAAGTATTGAGAGGGTGGGGGGGAGAGGGAGAGGGTGGAGTGGGTGGTAAGGGAGGGGATGGGTGCAGGGGGGAGAAATGACCCAAGCCTTGTTTGCACATATGAATAATAAAACAATAATTAAAAAAAAGAATTATATTAAACTGTTTTAAAGATGAAATTGATATATAGGAAAATGATTTACTAAATTGTAATGTATAGGTTTAAGTGTTTTTATCTTTTTTCTCTCAATTTCTCTTTCTCTCCCTCTCCATTGCTCTCTAGTCTCTTTCCTTCCTTTAATAGTCAACTGTTCATTGCTTTTGTAGTTTTGTATATTAATTTGGATTTTTAGGGTATAAATATTTTCATTACAATTGGAGGGCTTTTATTGTTAGCTGTATAATTCAATATCTATTAAATTTATTCTATTAATACAATTTTTAGTGAAGCTTTTGGCAAGTTCTGAGTTTCATAGGTCATAGATACCACAAATTGTCACTGTAAGCCTCATGGTTTATTTTTAATCTCTTCTGGGGACAGATGCTTCATGGAAAACATGTGATGGTCCGTGTTGGTGGAGGCTGGGATACTCTGCAAGGATTTTTGCTTAAATATGATCCCTGTCGAATATTACAGTTTGCTACACTGGAACAAAAAATTCTAGCATTTCAAAAAGGAGTTTCGAATGAAAGTGTACCTGATTCAACTGCCAGAACACCTCAGCCTCCTGAAATGAATCCTTTGTCAGCAGTTAACATGTTTCAGAAACAAAATTTAAAACCTGGCACTCTGGTTGGTATTCCAAAGAGCAAGGAAAAGCAGGTACGTCCACCAGCCGCCTTGTTGCCAGCATCGTCAGTGAAAGGTAATCCAGGTTCCATGTCAGGCCGGCCTAAATTTCCAGATTCTCCAGCAGCATCTTCTTATCTCAAGCTGAAGTCTTCAAGAGCCACAGCAAAGAAACCTCATGCTCCTTCAATCCATGTGTCATCTTCTGTTGTTTCTTTAAATCCAGTAGGTAGAAACACTTGTCCAGTTTTATCAAACTCTGCACCTTGTGCATCTGAGTCATTGAGAAAATGTGTCACATTCCCCAGTACTCCTAAAGCCAAGGCTATTCCAGCCCAAAATTTGAGAGATCTGCCAGAGTCTACATGTTTGCCAAGTAAATGTTCTGGAAAAATTGAACCAAAGTACTTGAAACACAGTCATATTTCTTCTAGGGATGAGGCACTTGTAAATTCATCATCACAGTGTCCAAAGCTACCTAAAGCAAATGTACACATAAAAGCAAAACCTTCTCCTCCTTCCCAGTTTCCTCCAAAAGTGACAAAACCCAGTTCTAAAACCACAGCCATAGGACTGGGAACACGGTCTCAGCCATCTGATAGAACCCCACAAGCAAGGGTGATCCCAGCACAGAAACTTAAATCAGCCTCGAATTTAAATCAACCAGTTTCTGTATCCTCAGTTTCATCTGAAAAAGCTACACAGGAATCAAAAGATAAGAATATAGCTTCAGTTGCCAAAAAGCAGCCTCAGAGTAAAAGTATATGCCAGAAATCAGGACCCAGCTCCTCAAAGACTCCTGGCCGTACCCCACTGTCCATTGTGAGTGTTCCCCAATCTGCTGCCAAAACACAAATTGCACCAAAATCAACACAGACTAAGACTCTGGGCCAGTATTCAGCTAAAGGCCCTCCCAATAGTGGCAGAACCCCAACTTCAACCAGGAAACCACCCTCATCTGCTAAGGAAGCAAAGAGTGGAGATAAGAAACCTATGGCAAAGAAAAAGGAAGATGATGACCATTATTTTGTTATGACTGGAAGTAAGAAACCTAGAAAATAAGTGTCACTTTAACAAATGGAGAAGGGAGCAGAAGGAGTACATCGGCTTCACATCTTCAGTGTTTTTCTTCTTGTGTTTGTCCACATGGCTGCAGACATTAAGTACAAGACGGAGGTTGGGGATGAGGGTAGAAGCCAGGATGAGGAGGGGGCTCATGCAAGGTTCTTATTATTAATCCCATAGCATTTTTGTTAATGTCTGTCATTTTAGAAAGCTATGAGTCAAGTAACACTACTGAGTTATAACTGCAGTTAATGTATTTTTGAACAGCTATTAAATAGGGAGGTTAAATGCCATGCTGGTAGTAACTGTGGTGCTCCTAACATTAGTTACTGCATTTTAGTCAAAAAGCAGTGGTTTGGCTGGGCATGGTTGTGCATGCCTGCAATCCTAGCTCACAGGAGGCTGAGGAAGGAGAATTGAGAATTTGATACCAGCCTGGGCTACCTAGCAAGATTCTGTCTCAAAAAAACAAACAGAAGACCCCAATGGTTTGGTACATGCCCTCCCAAAGGCTCCTGATTTAATCTCTGATCAGGATTGCCTGGTCAACACTACGGAGTACAGTGGTTGCAGCTGCTTAAGTTTACCATTACTCTGGTCAGGTAAAATTATTATTATTTAAATCTTTTTAAGATTTCCAAATCAAACCTGGCTTCATTAACATTGGTAATATTTTCTTCCCACTATTTTTTGATGAAAAACCAATCAAACAAATTAGGTTTCTGAAACAAACTGAAATTTAGTAAAAACAAACAAGCTTTTCCATATATTTCTATCTGTAAAAGTTTGGGATGCTGTGCAATGTGACAAGGGAAACTGATTTAGAAACTTTTTGAATAGTATAATATTTTAAAGTAACTTCCTATAAGTTGCAAATATGTATTTTTATGTTAAAGTAATATTGTAATATCAGACTTATGTTTTTATAATCTTAAGATATTAAAAGAACCGTAGAATGTCACTATATAAAAATTCTATCAGGTGATGGTTATTTTTCTTTTGATGCCATAATATGAGTTTCCAGTGGACTCCTTCAGTTATGTCAGTTTTCTTTAACACAGTCATGCTGCCTCCCGTGTTCTGGTGGTCAACAGGGAGCGTTCAGCAGGAGATCCTCCCAAGAAACCGTCAGGTCATGTAATGACTGCATAGACTCCATCCATCCACCGTGATACTTCAAATAATTTATTGAAGGAATTGTGACTGATTGTATACTTTGAGAAGTTTTAAGGGTGTTTTTAACAACTTTACAGTGTTATCGGTTATCACAGGTTTTATATTCAATGATGAGATTTGTGTTTTTCTTTGTTTAAAATATTCAAGTGCATTTTCTTTTTTTCCTTTTTCTTTCTATTTTTTTGGTGGTTGTGGTAGTGGGGATCAGTCCCAGGGCCTTGCGCATGCTAGGCGAGCACTCTACCCCTGAGCTACATATCCAACCCCTCAAGCTTATTTTTTAAAAGAAAAATAAGTTTGCACAATTGTATAGTCATTAAGTAAACAAACCTCTTCAGCAGACCACTCTGCTGGTCTGCTGTAGGGATCACAGTTAAGACTGAAGATAGATTCAGGCTAGCTTTTGTGATAATTGATATTCATTCTCTCTCTCTCTCTCTCTGTCCTTCCCTTTCTCTCTTTTAAATAGACCAGAGTTTACTTTATTGATGCTTCTCTTAAAAGAGACAGCCACCAAGTAATTGGTTTGGTTCTATTTTTCTTGGCATTGAAAGAGATATTATTTACATATTTGCATTGTACTGAATGACAGTTTTTTAAATATACTTTGAAATTCTCCTGAAAAGCTAAAGAATCACTTTGACAATTTTTAAAACATTTTACATTGTCAAAGTTGGAATAGAGTTTTCATTTCTTCTTAATGATAGTGCAAGATTTTGTAAGTTCTTTTTTTGTGTTTAATAAAACAAATATTAAGCTTAAGTTGGGTGAAGTATCTGAAAGAAGAAATAATGTGTGGTTTCTAAAAAATGGAGTAAGTTTTGATTTTTTGTTACAATTTGTTAATGTGACTAATATATAAAACTTCACAGAAAATAAAATGCTGATAATTTTTACATTGTTGGGCTTCAAGCAAGGTGTTTAGGCTTATGCCTTAAAAATGGCTTGATAAATCAGATAACCTTGACCTCTCCTCTCCATACTGAGTTTACAGTTCTTCATGGATAAGGAATTTTTTTGAGGAAGAATTGTTTCTTCTGAAATCTTCTCATCTTTATCTGATTTAAAATCTGTCACCTCTTTAAAAAGGCACCAGAAAGGTTGTTATGATTTATTCTTACATCCAAATTCACACACTGACTCCACATGAATCCAAATTTGTGTATATTCTTATTCCAAAAATACCTATATCCAATTTTAACTTATATTTCTCAAGTATTAAAATTTAAACATAAACCGAAGTCTCAGTGTGCTCTTTGGGTGGATTCTGAATGCATGGTGGAAGGTGAATATATGAAACACTCATAATTGGAGAATAGTTTTTAATTCTTTTGTTATTTAAATGCCCTTTTATTTTATTACTCTTAGGAGACTATAACTTGTTGCCATTAAATAACAGTATTTGTTCCCCAAATTGCTGTATCTGCTAGAAGTTTGTTCCAGAAAGATCAGATTCATATTTAACAATCTTCGAGATTAGAAATTATCAATTATTAAAGTCACAAATTTAATGCCAGCTATTTGGGAGTCAGAGATATGGAGATCATGGTTCAAGGTCAGTTTGGGCAAAAAGTTTGGTAAATAAGCTGGGCATGGTGATGCACAGCTGTAATCCCAGCTACATGGGAGGTATAGATAGGAGAATCAGTCTTCTGAGGCTGCTTGGGCAAAAAGCGTGGGACCCTATCTAAAACCAAACTAAAGCAAAAAGGGCTGGGAGTTTGACTTAAGTGGTAGTAAGCAGGAGGTCCTGAGTTCAAACCTCATTAAAATGAGGTTTTCTGAATTCCTCATTTTATAATCCCATTTTAATTTCACACTTTGATGTTTAGTGAATATTACTAAAATGTCTTTTTCCTATATTTATAACCAGAACACTTATAAAAAGCAGGTAATTCAGTATGTACTTCCTGTGATGTTTTCAAGAAGAAAACTGAGAAACATAACAGACAAAATTTTATTATATCTTCCTAACTTTTGTGAATGTAATCTTTTCTTTTTTTTTGTGGTACTAGGGGTTGAATTCAGAGCTCTCTACTGCCTAAGTGTGTGCTCTACCACTTGAGCCACTCCCTCAGCCCTTTTTGCTTTTGTTATTTTGGAATGGGGTCTTGTGTGTTGCCCAGGCTGGCTTGGGTGGTAATCTTCCTATGTGTGCTTCACTCAAAGCCCAGCTATTTGTTGAGATGGAGTCTCACTAACTTTTTCCTCTGCTGACCTTGAACAGCGATCCTCCCAATCTACCTCTCCCAAGTAACTAGGATTACAGAAAAAAAAAAAAAATTAAATTCATTTTGTGAGATTTTAAAAAATGTTTAAAACATTTTCCAGTAAATTTGAAAATATAAAGATAAGTTTTATTAAATTAAGCTATTTTGGAATAAACATACATTTTCTTGTAAAAAATGGTGAGACCTTATTTTTATTTATTTATTTATTTATTTGCAGTACTGGCCTTTGAATTCAGGGCTTTGGCTTGCTAGGCAGGTGCTCTACCACTTGAGCCACACTCCAGCCCAAGACATACTCTTGCAAAAATGCATTCAAAGATTTAACTATAAGGATCTTTATTATAGCATGTTATTAATATTGTTATAGCCATAAGATACTAATTAAGTCATTAAAATGATGTAGACATTGATTTATCCTAAAAGTGGTACATATGGTGATGAAGTGGTTTGTTTTGAGATACTACAGTGATTAAAAAAATTAATATTAGTTTTCTATATTTGACCAGGGACAGCCAATTACAGGTATATAGGCTCAATAAATGTTATCTGTTTTGATTAACCTCTTTTGGCTAGTCTTTTAGGGTTTGATATACATTTTATTGAAAATAACCAATTTTCTTAAATTAGTTTGAGTGAATTACTTCACAGATTATAAGGGAAGGAATAGAATGAATTCAATTGGCTATGATTGTTGAGGACCTTAGTAGTTAGCTGTGGCAGCATAGAAACACTTGCTTCTCCTCAGATCACAGTACCGCTGAGTATGGAGGGATGCTACGGGAGACAGAAAGAGGTAAGACAATCACTGTGTTCATGACTTTTGGATTTATGTGGCACTTTTGCAATCATAGACAATTATTTAACATCTGTACTTCCCAACAATTTCAGGAAGTAGGTGTTACCTTTGCAGTGCTAGTTTGTTAGCACTGCAAAGGCAGGAATTACAGCTGTTTTGGTTGACCACTGTGTTCCCAAGACCTACCAATGCCTGGCATGAAATGGGCATTTAGAAACTATTGGCAGATAATTCAGTTTTACAGAAGAGGAAACTTAAGACTCAAGAGAGGTGATAGTTACTCAACAAATACAAAAATACCTACTGGGATTGACTAACTGAAGTTTAAAGGATAATTTTTTAACCTGCTTATACTTTTCCATAAATTGTTGAGATACCTTTTATGTTAATGTGATCCACAAAATAGGATTTATGTAGCATTTTTAAGAATTTGCTTTTCAATTCTACTTTTTCATTATTTCTTAGAGAACTCTTGATTTGTTTTTGAATTACCCCTTATTAAATACTGTAAACATGAAGATTTTGAGATTAGTGTATTCTTGGTTTTTAGTTTAATTAGTAATTATAAGCACCTTACTATATTTGAAGCATTGTTCTTGGAACAATGAATTATTTTGCATTCCATCCTTAGGACAATACAATAAAGGTGCTTTGTAAATATTTGGCGAATAAATGAGAGAAAAATAAGTTGAAACTAGCAGAAAATACTTACATTGAGAATTAAAATGCATTTCT
Source organism: Castor canadensis (assembly GCF_047511655.1). Lineage (NCBI taxonomy): Eukaryota > Metazoa > Chordata > Mammalia > Rodentia > Castoridae > Castor > Castor canadensis. The sequence continues at coordinate 137,483,676 of NC_133393.1, forward strand.
TGCTGGCACAAAGAAATAAGGTGTTAGTAAAAAGAAATGTCGGTGGCCTTATGGATCTCTTTTAAAAACATATTCAAAAATAAATGATGGACTTCTGAGTCAGCAGGTTTCACATACTTCTTTCAAAAAATAAATATCTCTTACACAGCCTTGAAAACGTGGTACAAAGTTGTGTTAAGTAGATCTCTTTAATAATTAATTGCACCATGCCATGAATTTATTGCAGGAATCCAATAAATAATTGTTGAAGAGTAATCTGACTATGGTGTCTATTGAAAGAGGAGTGGAATGTGACATTTTAAGTTTTACTTTAATCCCAAGCACAGAAATAAAGAGGAGCAAGTGTCTTCAAACTGCAGCTTGCGGGAGTTTCCACTTAGCTCGAGCACCAGCAAAAGCAATTTTTGAAGTTCATGAAGTGTCAGGACTCCTTATGGGCTTAAAAAAGAAAGTCAAAACCCAACCCTGCTCAGAATTAGTCTTTGAAATCTTTGCAGCTCAAAGGGCAAGTTGAGAAGGGAGAACATTGTGGACGTGAGGAGGATGCTCCAGCAGGAGGGAGAGCCAAGGGCTGCTCCTTTGACTTGACTCATTCTGCCCCCAGCCTAACTCTTCACCTTGCTCATAGCCATCATATGTCAGCTTAAATATCACTCAAAGCTTCCCAGTCCTTCAAGCCTGGGTTGGATGCTCCCAGTGTACTTCCTTCCCACTTTACAATTTTCCTTTCATTGCATTGCATCTAACACTGGAATTTCCCATTTGCTTATCTAAATCACTCACCAAATCTAGGGTAGAAACTGTGTCTCATTTATCCACCACTGCATCTTTTGCTCTTAGCACAGCCTCAAAATGTTTGTGGAAGAAAGAGAAGGAAACCTCCTTTTGCTGATAGAATTAAGCCCTCATCCCATGTAAAGTAAGACTCTAGCTTACTTTTGTTTACCCACCTACATCTAGTGCAAGGATTTTCCCAGAGAAAATATCACAGTACAGTTTGAAATAAGCAAACAACCTCATTTTTGGAGAGTAAAAGAGGGTGGTAATGAGAGAGGCTTTAAAGTGATGGATTTCTTCAGTTACATTAACACTTGTTAGAGATCGTGGCATGTTACAGAAGAAAAGTTGGAAATGTCCCAATTTACCTTCTGGGCTTTTATTTTAAAAAGATTTATTTTCAGGGCTGTGAGAGACTAATCAGAGCATAACATTACTGAATTAGATAAGCAAGTGTCCCACTGCTGCTTAATTCCATCCTCACATTGAACATACGAGGAAACTCAGGCCAGGGGATTTGTTGATACGGTCTGTTTTAATTCTTTAATAACCTTGGAGCAGCAAAAAAATGTCAAAAGGGAAGAGGTAGTCGACCCAGGTGGTTTTGTGAATCATTCCAGGTACAATGCATTGGGTCTAGACCAGCAGATTCCTTATAATACCTGCATTTATGAGTGGTTCTAAAGCAATCTGCTTGGCCACAGTGCACTAAAATCAATTCATTCATTTGCTCATTTAACAAACAGCTTTTCTGAATGCCTGCTTGTCACTCAGCATCTCTGCAGACACTAAGCTAGGTGCTAGGGATTGGTAAGAACCATCACAGTTCTCAAAGAGGTTACAATCTTCAGTGGTTTAAGAAAAAACAAGTGTTATGTTCTTTCAGACTATAGCCCACTCAGTTCGTTCTTTGTGGTTTATTTTACTCATGGGATAACATACAGCTTGTGTTTTCTCATTGCTTCAGCTCAGAAGCCCATTTTAAAAAAGAAGAAAAACTAGTAAATGTGTCTGAGTCTCAAGAGCAAGAGTCATTTACTGTTAAGGATTGTTACTCAGAAAATGCAGGAGTAAAAGTCAAGTCCTAAACAGGGGATTGAAACAGAAAGGAATCTGAAACATATCTCTGATACAAGGATGCTTCTCTAACTCTAAACTATTTCCTCTGACAGTAGAAATTGACTCTCCTACCTTCTCCACTAAGCTGCACTTCAGTCTTATCAAGTGCACCACAATAACAGAAATGGAATCTTAAACTAGCTTCACCTGCAATAAGCTGGTCTCTCTTCAGACATTTCAGTTGATGAAACAGTACTTCCCGTGATTTGACATCTAAGTGCCTTGTCCTGTAATCCCAGCTGACAGAGGAAACTTGCCCTGTAAAATGCATTGGTCTGAGTCACAGAAGGACACCTTCTGAATCTTTGCATCTTCCTGGCTGGCCTGTAGCCCAAGGGACCCAGGGTATCCTGGGAAAACCTGGTGCCTTAATTTGGCTCATTTGGTTCCAAGAATCAGAGAATCACTTCAGCTTTCTCTAATAGTGAGTGGATACACACAACCAAAAGGACAACAGGAATCTAGCAACAACCCAGAAATATCTGGAAAGAGTTTTCCAGAAGCCTAGGGAGCTCTAGAGACAGGTAAGCTCATCTCCCCTTCCACAGCCTGAGTTCCCACTCTCTCCGCGCTCTGCCTTGAAGATACTCTTGCCAGCCTCCAAGTTTCTGCTCTGGTGTTTTCTTACATTTTCTCCAAAAAACAAAACCCCCAAACTACCTGAAACCATTTGCAAGTTCACAGTCTCAAGAGAGAATCTGTTGGCTTATTACCTCGTCCCTTTTGGGGCAGAGCTTCTTGCAATAGGCCACTGCCTAGGTCATCAGTCAACAAATGACCTGGCTGTTCTCAGATCGTAGCAGCCTGTCTGAGACCATCTCCCTGGACCAATCACCATGTTTCCCTAGTATTAGCAGAAGCTGCTGCAGGGCAGTGTTTCTTAAAGGGCTGAACATGACTTCTTTGTCTAGTACTCTTGGAAAACAAGTCCAGAATTCAGTTAAGTTTGGTCTGAGTTACCTAGGGAGGTCCTTTGTATTAAGGAGCCATCAATGTCCAGCATTGACCATTAAGGTCATTGAGAGTAATATGATGCAGTTGTGTCCCCTGGACCCTCTAAAACCTAATGCAGCACTTTGGTGACTGGAAATACTCAGATACATCTATGTTGCTGAGGATGAGTGTCTATAATGTCCAAATTAACAAAGCTGTGTTTTATCTGGGTCTCAGAATCACCAGACCTCCCTGAATGGTTCCTGAATGGGTCCACACTGGGATCTTTCAAAGCCATTTGTGGAGTGGGAGATAACACGCTCTATGCCTCCATAGTATAGTTTGGATCTGAAACGTCCCATAATGGCTCATCAGTTAAAGGCTTGGTCCCCAGCCCATGGTGCTATTGGGAGGTGGTAGAACCTTTAAGATATGGGGCCTAATGGAAGGAAATTAGGTCATTGGGGGCATGTCCTTGAAGGGGTTATTGGTACCCCATCCTCTTCTATTGTCTTTGCTTCCCAGTAGCCATGAGGTAAAGCAAAGCCATGTGCTCTTACCATGATGTGTTGTGCCTCCACAGGCCCAAAGCAACAGGGCCAAATGACAATGGAATGAAGCCTCTCAAAATGTGAGCCAAAAATAAACATTTCATTCTTTTAAGTTTATTTCAAGTATTTGTTATAGTGACAGGATGCTAACACACTAATTTCTAGAGGTGCCATTCCAACATTTACATGACTGTCAAAAGCAGCTACTGATTTAAATCATAGTTCATTAAAGCTTTCAGCTATACCAATGCCTGGGGAATTGTGAAAATAAAACAATGGCTTTTCTGTTGGTGGTTTAGTATTTTGTAGATACAGTCTGAGATGTCCAGAGTTTATTTGATCCCATGCAATCATTCTTATCCCTGAAATTCTGTCCAGTATGACTTTCCCTGACTCCTTAAAAGTGTTCAAGGGCTTTTACTTGTCCTGAATCTTTGTTTTCTATTAGATGAAATGGCACAACTGTGTAAGATAAATTAAAATTGATTTTTATTTAACAACACTAACTTTGAAGCTGATGGGGACATTACGTATATTCATTGCTTACCATGCTTGTTTGCCTCCTTGTACAGTAGGCCTCTTATTTCCTTATTGTTCAAATGATTACAAACAGATTTCACCACCATGTAGAGCTTCTTCCTAAAGCCTGAAGAGGTTAGTGATCACAGTTAAGTGGAATTCATCTTGTGCTGACACTGCTCTGTTGCTGTATGTGTAGTAACTCATTTAATTTTTATAACTCCATGAGGTAGATTCTACTATTATCTCCATTTTATAGATGAAGCACTGAGCAGCTGTTTCTTTGTTCCTCTGTGCTATGGTTTTAATGTTTGTGTCCCTCCAAAATTCAATCACACTTTCAACTTATTTTCATGACTTAAGGCTGCACATTGCACAACTCGAGTGGGTATCACTCACAATCTGTTCTAGGTGAATCACCCCCATCCCACTGCCTCTGCCAAAGCTCTGCAGTGCAGTTCCCTTGCAGGATCCATTCAAATGATTTTGCCTGATATGGTCCTTGTAATCTGCCCACAGCTCAACTTGAATTCTGATGCACTACTTCAGAAGTCTTCCTTGACTTTGCATTCTAACCCCAATGAAGGCCACATTGCTTTGGCTCTACTTTTGCACAGGTCACAAGAGAAGTTGCCCCTCCCTCTTTGGAATTTTCTCATCTCTCCTGAAACAGAGTAATTTCTTCATTATAATGACGTAAGAATACTCTTACCTTCTTTATGGGTGAGAAGTTACTTTTTACTTGAGGGAATAAAGACCCATCTTTTGCAAATTATGGGGACAAAAAAAAAAACCTTGCTCACATGGTCTAAGTTGAAAAAGATAATGTCTTCACTTACAATGAGACCAGCAGAGAGTACATCCTACTGCCTCTGGCATAGCTGGATGCCAAGCTCAACTGAGATCCTCGGGACTCCCTCCCTGTCTTTCCATTTGAGGAAGCTGAAACCACAGCAGGCCTGTCTGACAGGAGCTGGAGCCAAGGAGGAGGCGCAGCTGCTGCCAGATCCGCTGCCCAAGACAGTGCGAGAGGAACAGAAACACTCTGGCTTCTTCTTTTCCTGTCCTCTTATGGCCCACTGTGCCTTCCTCTGGCTTGCCCTGGAGTCTGGGAAACTCAGCCTGCCTAGAACAGAGCAGAACAGGGGAGGGCAGGAAAAGGGGTGTGAGTCTGAGAGCAGCAAGGCAGTGTACCAGCCCAAGTGGTTTGTTCAAAAGTCATACACGGGTTGGGGTGTAGCTCCAGGGCAGAGTGTGTGTCTACCATGCTGCTGAAAGCCTGAAGGGCCTGGCTAAAGAGTTAGACCTTCATCCAGGAATCAAAAGGGAAGTCATGGAAGGAAAAGAAACAGTTAAGGTAATCTAGCTATAGCTGTAAAAATGTCAGAAACAGGAAGCAAATACTTGGACTCCAAGATACAAAGTAAAATAATTCTAAAGGATAAGTATAATAAATAGGGCTTTCTCCCTAATTTTTTGTATTTGATACTGATAACAAATTAATAATAAACATTACTTGACCCAATGCGGACTGGGCACTGTGCTGGGGTTTTAGACCACGTCACCATGAGTTGTTGGTTGGTCTTTTCTAATTCCCCTTGCATTTTGAAGTTGCAAGACAGTGCTCCAGATAATGACCTTGGGTCTGAAAAGAAATCTGTGATGCCCAGGAAATATACAAAATGGCTGTTGGCTGCATACTCGCTTTGTGGTTTCAAATCTCAAAGTAATATGCTCCAGTTGGTTTCATTTGAGGTTAAGTGATTTGACTCCACTTGCAAATGATATTGGTAGAATGTGTGTGTGTGTGTGTGTGTGTGTGTGTGTGTGTGTGCGTGCACGCGCGCTTATGAGACAGAGATAGAGACAGGTGTCAGGGAGGCTCCCAGGTTTCTGGCATTTGCAACAGCCTCTATTTGACTCTAGGCTGCAGACTTTTCACGCTAAACATCTTCTGCAGGTCACAACCACATCTGTTTCTTGGAAGAGATCTTTGCTGTGAGGCTTCCCTGCTGCAAGACTTTGAACCAGTGTTTCTTATGCCACAAATGTGAGTTTTTGAACTTTCTTTTCATTGTGTCTCTTCCATGGTTTCAACTTAAAATCCCTCTACTTACTTGCACACTCCTCTTTTCACTGTTACACCATTCTTTTCCATCTCAGGACCCTTGCTGATATTTTAAGCGCACTGTCCTCCAAGGCTAACCAGGGCCTCATCTTCATGCAGCCTTCATGCCTACCTGCTTCACTATATCTTTGTCTACAGTAACTTGGAGCTAAGTATGTAACATGAAAATATATACTTCACAGAGTTAAAGGATTTGCTCTATTTTGCAATATTTATACGATTGGAATCGTTCTTGGAAGATAGCAGTCACCTGATAAACTTTATTGAATGAATGAGTGGATGGATGGCTGACTATTAGGTCCTCTATAAAACTTAAGAAAGAGAAAAGGAATAATTCACTTAATGAATCTGTTCATTCATTTAGTCAACAAGCATGTACTGAGTGAACACTATGTAACAGGCATTTTGATGGATTTCAGTCTTCAAAAAAATAATTAGACCTGGAGTTCATCCTTAAGAAGTTAACAGTGAGAACAAAATCATTTTCCTACATAATCAAATCCAGTGAATATTTGCATTTTTACATATCTAAAATCAGTAGGGAATTGTACAGTCAGTAAGTTTTTGTTAGAAGAGTCCAAGAATTTCCTATCTTTTAGAGTCCAACATTTTAAAGGTGTCATAGTACCAACTTTGGTGAAGATGTGGAGTAATGGCAACCCTCAAACATGGCTAGTGGGAAGGAAATTGGTAAACCACTTTGAAGAGCAACGTCTCAGGATCTATTAAGGTAAGGATGTGCATAGCTCATTTGCGTGGATACTGCAAATCTCACTCTTGTTTGAAATGAATAGCTAGAAACAACCAAAATGATCCAACCACAGGAGAAAAGATAAATTATGGTTGTAGTCAAACGATGGAATCTTCTGGAGTTTGAAAATGAGTGAAGTTGATCTATAATTATGTACATGACTCAATCTCACAAATACATTGAGCTAGAAAACAAAAAAGCAAGCTGTAGAATGATAATGCAGAATGATTCCATTTATATATGGTTATGTGGGAATGATAATGCAACATGGCTAGGTTCAGAATAAAAATAAAATGGAGAAAGAAGGGAAGACATGTATATATATATATATATATATATATATATACACACATATATGGAAATGTCACAATAAAACTCTTTGCATAGCTATCTTACACAAATACTGTTTTTGTTTTAAAAAATGGATAAGGGCTGGCAGAGTGGCTTAGGTAGTAGAGTACCTGCCTCACAAACATGAGCCCTGAGTTTAAACCCCAATGGCACCAAAAAAAAAAGAAAAAAAAGCAAAAATGGAGAAGGTTAATGAATCTGTTTGTTCATTTAGTCGGGGTTGTCACCAGTGGGAGGGGAGAGGGTACAAGGAAAGGGTGTAGAAGGGTGAATATAGTGGAAATATTAGGTACTCATGTATGAAAATGGAAAATGAGACCCACTGAAACTATTACAGGAATGGGAAGAGGAGGGATAAAGGAGAATGATGGAGGGGGAAATTTGACTATGATATATTGTAAGAACTTTTGTAAATGTCACAGTGTACCCCCAGTACAACAATACTATGCTAATTAAAATAGGGAACAATAAACATGTAAAATTTTGAAAAAGAGTAAGAGATACCACATCTGAGCTGTTTCTTTGACTGTTTCTCCCACCATTCTTTCTCACCACCATTTTCCCACCCATTCCCTTACACCTGGATAACTTCTGTAAACTCTGACTGCAATGTTCCCTCTCCCAGAAATATGCACGTGCATGTGCGCACACACACACACACACACACACACACACACACAGGCAACATTCCCACAGTGGTTTCCTAAACTACTTGATAATGTCCTGTGCCTCCCCTAGCCAAGTTCCCGAGGACAGGCCATGTTTGCTACTGATTTCTAAATTCTGCTGGCAGCAAAATGGAGTGGTCCAGAGCTAGGGCCCTGGAAAGAGCTTTAAATCACAAATCCATCACTTAGCAAATTTGTGACCTTGGGCAACTCACCACATCATAATTCCGCCACTGTAAAATGAACTTAGTCCTCCTCCTAAGGTAGATAAGAGGACTAAACAGGGTATTTCGTAAGCATGAAGTACTTGGAATGTATAGTAAGCATTTAATAAATTATTGACTGGCTCAATTTTAAAAATTAATTATTCTAAGGAGTAAGAACAAAATACATTGCATACATATTTGAATACTATGCAAATTATTTTAAACTGTGATGTAGGATTAAAATAAACCTAGTGAGGAAAGGCAAGAGGAATAAACTTCATATTCTTACCAAACCATCTGTAGAAATGTTAAAATTAGAACATTCTTATGACAGAGAATCATCACGCTCATTGCAATGCATTGGGGAAAAAAGTAGTTAGTTTCTGTTTAATGTAACAATTCATTTGAGAGTAATTAAAATTCGAAGTTCTGTTTCTTTTTCGGGGAATAATGTCTGCTTAAAATGAGCTCTAATTGTCCCTCTTTACTCCCTGACGGCAGAGTGCCCATCCTGCCAGAGACAGCTCTGCAATTAGCTTCATTCAAGAACAAAGCAGTGACCATCTCTCAGCTGCTTTCTGCCTTTTGAGCTTAGGAGGCAAAGGAGAAATGTTTGGCTCTCTTGCAAAATGGAGTTTAAATCTGCCATGAGCAGTCAGTTGTAAGAATGATAACTGCAGAGGTTTTTTTTTTTTTTTTTTCTTTTTAACTTGTATGGACCCCAGGAAGGAATGAATAAAAACCTCCTGGCTAAAATGTGTCAAATGAATAATCAGTGATGTGTGAAATTTTCCTTCTTTGGGATTGTAATGGCTACAGTTAGAATTCACCAGCAATGTTTACCCATTTCTGATGTAGCACACAACTTTGGGATGACTGTCATCATTTTCTTGGATCTCACTCTCTTCCTTTTTGCTTCTTTTTCTTCCTTTCCTGACTTCTGTTCTCTCCCCTTTCTTCATTTCTTCATTTTACCAGCTGGTAAACATTCTATTTCACTTGTTTTAATGGTTATATTCAAATTTTGAACACACATACAGAATTCAACCCTCAGACAAAACAAGGAACTTAACTGTACCCACATCATCTTTCATGTTATTATCTAGCGTTTTATCCCTTTTGTCTTTAAGTAAGAAAAATAATTATTATTTCTATTTTTACAGCTGGTAATTATTTCCATTTTATAGTCAATAATTGGATCCCTCCCCTTCCTCATGGATTCGTTTTTCATCTTCCTGTAGTAATTCTTTGGATAATAAACTAGTCCAGTCTTTGTAATGAAGATGTCTGTCTTATCTTCACTTTCTCTCTTTCTTAAATTGTACTTTCCTTTGCAAATAAGGATGCATGATACATGATACAAAACTCAGGTAAGTAAAATGCTCTTTTAGTTAGATATAGAATTATAGTTTGCATATTACTTTCCTTTGGTACTTTGGAGATAACACTTTATTTATTCTGAAATATATTTTTGCTGATTAGAAATTTCGCTTCAGTCTGATTTTTGCCCTGTTATTTCTCGCTGGTGACTTTTAAACTATTTCCTCTTATCACTGTTTTGTTATTCTGCTTCTTCAAGGTGTCTAAGAGTGAAAGATTTTAAATTGTCCTGCTTGGCACATGATAGATATTTTTTATTCTGAAGATTCATGTGAGAGTGTTATAATCTGTCTTTCATATCCCTTTACTTTGCTGTCATATGTTCTGTCATTGTATCTCTTCTGTGGTATGTTTTGGGTGACATCCTCATTTTTGAATAACTAATTTTTTCTTTACCTGAATCTGGTGAACTGGATTCATACCTTTTTTATGTCAATGGCTAAGCTTTTATTTTCTGAGATTTCTTTTTACTAGAACTTTATTATAACTCATTGTTCTTGATTATAATTTCCATTTTTGGATATTATTTCCTTTATCACTTTCAAGATTTTAAGGAATGCAAAGCCCTTTGGGGACTGCTGAATTTCTATTTCTTTGGGTATGAATTTTCATATTTGTTGAGTTTGTTGGGTGTCTTCATGGATTTGAATTACCTCATGAATTTGTAAGCTTGTGGCCTCAGCCCTCACTCGTTGCTATGGAAGACTCATATTCTGGATGATAGACTCTCATTTTTTTTTATTCATATGTGCATACAAGGCTTGGTCATTTCTCCCCCCTGCCCCCACCCCCTCCGTTACCACCCACTCCACCCTCTCCCTCTCCCCACTACTCCTCAATACCTAGCAGAAACTATTTTGCCCTTATTTCTAATTTTGTTGTAGAGAGAGTATAAGCAATAATAGGAAGGACCAAGGGTTTTTGCTGGTTGAGATAAGGATAGCTATACAGGGAGTTGACTCATTAATTTCCTGTGCATGTGTGTTTCCTTCTAGGTTAATTCTTTTTGATCTCACCTTTTCTCTAGTTCCTGATCCCCTTTTCCTATTGGCCTCAGTTGCTTTTAAGGTATCTGCTTTAGTTTCTCTGCGTTAAGGGCAACAAATGCTAACTAATTTTTTTAGGTGTCTAACCTATCCTCACCCCTCCCTTGTGTGCTAAAGCTTTATCATGTGCTCAAAGTCCAATCCCCTTGTTGTGTTTGCCCTTGATCTAATGTTCACATATGAGGGAGAACATACGATTTTTGGTCTTTTGGGCCAGGCTAACCTCACTCAGAATGATGTTCTCCAATTCCATCCATTTACCAGCGAATGATAACATTTCGTTCTTCTTCATGGCTGCATAAAATTCCATTGTGTATAGATACCACATTTTCTTAATCCATTCGTCAGTGGTGGGGCATCTTGGCTGTTTCCATAACTTGGCTATTGTGAACAGTGCTGCAATAAACATGGGTGTGCAGGTGCCTCTGGAGTAACCTGTGTCACAGTCTTTTGGGTATATCCCCAAGAGTGGTATTGCTGGATCATATGGTAGATCAATGTCTAGCTTTTTAAGTAGCCTCCAAATTTTGTTCCAGAGTGGTTGTACTAGTTTACATTCCCACCAACAGTGTAAGAGGGTTCCTTTTTCCCTGCATCCTCACCAACACCTGTTGTTGGTGGTGTTGCTAGTGATGGCTATTCTAACAGGGGTGAGGTGGAATCTTAGTGTGGTTTTAATTTGCATTTCCTTTATTGCTAGAGATGGTGAGCATTTTTTCATGTGTTTTTTGGCCATTTGAATTTCTTCTTTTGAGAAAGTTCTGTTTAGTTCACTTGCCCGTTTCTTTATTGATTCATTAGTTTTGGGAGAATTTAGTTTTTTAAGTTCCCTATATATTCTGGTTACCAGTCCTTTGTCTGATGTGTAGATGGCAAATATTTTCTCCCACTCTGTGGGTGTTCTCTTCAGTTTAGAGACCATTTCTTTTGATGAACAGAAGCTTTTTAGCTTTATGAGGTCCCATTTGTCTAAGCTATCTCTTAGTTGCTGTGCTGCTGGGGTTTCATTGAGAAAGTTCTTACCTATACCTACTAACACCAGAGTATTTCCTACTCTTTCCTGTATCAACTTAAGAGTTTGGGGTCTGATATTAAGATCCTTGATCCATTTTGAGTTAATCTTGGTATAGGGTGATATACATAGATCTAGTTCCAGTTTTTTGCAGACTGCTAACCAGTTTTCCCAGCAGTTTTTGTTGAAGAGGCTGCTATTTCTCCATCGTATATTTTTTAGCTCCTTTGTCAAAGACAAGTTGCTTATAGTTGTGTGGCTTCATATCTGGGTCCTCTATTCTGTTCCACTGGTCTTCATGTCTGTTTTTGTGCCAGTACCATGCTGTTTTTATTGTTATTGCTTTGTAATATAGTTTGAAGTCAGGTATTGTGATACCTCCTGCATTGTTCTTTTGACTGAGTATTGCCTTGGCTATTCGTGGCTTCCTGTGTTTCCATATAAATTTCATGGTAGATTTTTCAATCTCTTTAATGAATGTCATTGGAATTTTGATGGGAATTGCATTAAACATGTAGATTACTTTAGGGAGTATCGACATTTTTACTAAGTTGATTCTACCAATCCATGAGCATGGGAGATCTCTCCACTTTCTATAGTCTTCCTCAATCTCTTTCTTCAGAAGTGTATAGTTTTCCTTGTAGAGGTCTTTCACATCTTTTGTTAGGTTTACACCTAGGTATTTGATTTTTTTGAGGCTATTGTAAATGAAATTGTTTTCATACATTCTTTTTCCGTTTGCTCATTGTTAGTGTATAGAAATGCTAATGATTTTTCTATGTTAATTTTATATCCTGCTACCTTACTATAGCTATTGATGACGTCTAAAAGCTTCTGAGTAGAATTTTTTGGGTCTTTAAGGTATAGGATCATGTCATCTGCAAATAGGGATATTTTGACAGTTTCTTTACCTATTTGTATTCCTTTTATTCCTTCTTCTTGCCTAATTGCTCTGGCTCGGAATTCCAGTACTATGTTGAATAGCAGTGGAGATAGTGGGCATCCTTGTCTGGTTCCTGATTTTAGAGGGAATGGTTTCAGTTTTTCTCCATTAAGTATAATGCTGGCTGTAGGTTTGTCATATATAGCTTTTATAATGTTGAGGTACTTTCCTTCTATTCCTAGTTTTCTTAGAGCTTTTATCATGAAATGGTGTTGGATCTTATCAAAGGCTTTTTCTGCATCTATTGAGGTGATCAAGAGGTTTTTGTCTTTGCTTCTGTTAATGTGGTTTATTACATTTATTGATTTTCATATGTTGAACCACCCCTGCATCCCTGGGATAAAGCCTACTTGGTCGTGGTGAATAATCTTTTTGATGTGTTGCTGAATTTGTTTTGCCATTATTTTGTTGAGGATTTTTGCATCAATGTTCATTAAGGAGATTGGCCTATAGTTCTCCTTTTTGGAGGTGTCTTTGCCTGGTTTTGGGATAAGTGTAATACTGGCTTCATAAAATGTGTTTGGCAGTTTTCCTTCCCTTTCTAGTTCGTGGAACAGTTTAAGGAGGGTTGGTATCAGTTCTTCTTTAAAGGTCTGATAGAATTCAGCAGAGAATCCATCAGGTCCTGGACTTTTCTTTTTGGGGAGACTCTTGATTGCTGCTTCAATTTCATTTTGTGTTATAGGTCTATTCAGGTGATTAATTTCCTCTTGGTTCAGTTTTGGATGGTCATATGTATCTAGAAATCTGTCCATTTCTTTAAGATTTTCAAATTTATTTGAATATAGGTTCTCAAAGTAGTCTCTGATGATTTCCTGGACTTCCATGGTGTTTGTTGTTATCTCCCCTTCTGCATTCCTGATTCTACTAATTTGGGTTTTTTCTCACCTCATTTTAGTCAGGTTTGCCAGGGGTCTGTCGATCTTGTTTATTTTTTCAAAGAATCAACTTTTTGTTTCATTAATTCTTTGTATGGTTTTTTTGGTTTCTATTTCGTTGATTTGAGCTCTTATTTTTATTATTTCTCTCCTTTTATTTGTTTTGGGATTTGCTTGTTCTTGTTTTTCTAGGAGTTTGAGATGTATCATTAGGTCATTGATTTGGGATCTTTCAGTCTTTTTAATGTATGCACTCATGGCTATAAACTTTCCTCTCAGGACTGCCTTAGCTGTGTCCCATAGGTTCTGGTAGGTTGTGTTTTCATTTTCATTGACTTCCAGGAACTTTTTAATTTCCTCTTTTATTTCATCGATGATCCATTCTTCATTAAGTAATGAGTTATTTAGTTTCCAGCTGTTTGCATGTTTTTTGTCTTTACTTTTGTTGTTGAGTTCTACTTTTACTGCATTGTGATCAGATAGTATGCATGGTATAATTTCTATTTTCTTATATTTGCTGAGACTTGCTTTGTGCCCTAGGATATGATCTATTTTGGAGAAGGTTCCATGGGCTGCTGAGAAGAATGTATATTGTGTAGAAGTTGGATGAAATGTTCTGTAGACATCAACTAGGTCCATTTGATCTATTGCATATTTTAGATCTTGGATTTCTTTATTGATTTTTTGTTTGGATGACCTATCTATTGATGATAATGGGGTGTTAAAGTCTCCCACAACCACTGTGTTGGCGTTTATATATGCTTTTAGGACTTTCAGGGTATGTTTGATGAAATTGGGTGCGTTGACATTGGGTGCATACAGGTTGATAATTATTATTTCCTTTTGGTCTATTTCCCCTTTTATTAGTATGGAATGTCCTTCTTTATCTCATTTGATCAATGTAGGTTTGAAGTCTACTTTGTCAGAGATAAGTATTGCTACTCCTGCCTGTTTTGGGGGGCCATTGGCTTGGTAAATCTTCTTCCAGCCTTTAATCCTTAGCCTTTGCTTATTTCTGTCGGTGAGATGGGTCTCCTGTAAGCAACGAATTGTTGGATCTTCCTTTTTAATCCATTTCATCAAGCGGTACCTTTTGATGGGTGAATTAAGTCCATTAACATTAAGCGTTAGTACTGATAGGTATGTGGTGATTCCTGTCATTTTGTTGTCTTAGTTGTTTGAAGGTTTGATTGTGTGTACCTAACTTGATGTTACTCTCTACTGTCTTGCTTTTTCTTTTCCTGTGGTTTGGTGCTGCTTGTCTTTTCATGGTTAAGTTGGGTTTCACTTTCTGTGTACAGAATCCCTTGAAGAATCCTTTGTAGTGGTGGCTTTGTGGTCACATATTGTTTTAGTTTCTGCTTATCATGGAAGAGTGTTATTGCTCCATCTATTTTGAATGATAGTTTTGCTGGGTAGAGTATCCTGGGGTTGAAGTTATTTTCATTCAGTGCCCGGAAGATCTCACCCCACGCTCTTCTTGCTTTTAATGTTTCTGTTGAGAAGTCTGCTGTGATTTTGATGGGTTTACCTTTGTATGTTACTTGTTTTTTCTCTCTTACAGCCTTCAATATTCTTTCCTTAGTTTCTGAACTTGTTGTTTTAATGATGATATGTCATGGGGTAGTTCTGTTTTGATCTGGTCTGTTTAGTGTTCTGGAGGCCTCTTGCATCTGTATGGGAATAGCTTTCTCTAGATTTGGGAAATTTTCCGTTATTATTTTGTTAAATATATTACGCATACCCTTCACTTGCACCTCTTCTCCTTCTTCGATGCCCATGATTCTCAAGTTTGATCTTTTGATGGAGTCGGTGAGTTCTTGCATTTTCTTTTCACAGGTCTTGAGTTGTTTAATTAATAGTTCTTCAGTTTTTCCTTTAATTACCATTTCATCTTCAAGTTCTGAGATTCTGTCTTCTGTTTGTTCTATTCTGCTGGATTGGCCTTCCATTTTGTTTTGCAGTTCTGTTTAGTTTTTTCTGAGGTTTTCCATATCCTGGCTGGTTTCCTTTTTAATATTGTCTATTTTTGTCTTGAGTTCATTTATCCGTTTATTCATCATGTTCTTTCACTTTGGTGTTTATACAGTGCTTCTATGGTTTCCTTTATTTCTTCTTTTGCTTTTTCAAATTCTCTATTTTTGTTGTCTTGGAATTTCTTGAGTGTCTCCTGTATATTTTGTTTGACCCTATCCAGTATCATCTCTATAAAATTCTCATTGAGTACTTGTAGTATGTCTTCTTTTAAATTATTCTTGTGGGCTTCATTGGGTCCTTTGGCATAGTTTATCTTCATTTTGTTGGAGTCTGGATCTGAGCACCTGTTTTCTTCATTTCCCTCTGGTTCCTGTACTTATGTTTTGCTGTGGGGCAACTGGTTTCCCTGTTTTTTCTGTCTTCCCGTCATTGTCTTTGGTGTCATTACTGTCCCTGTACTGTGTGCAATTAAGTATTTTCTAGCTTGTAATAATAACAATGGTAATATTTAGAATGGAAGGTTGAGCTGAGATGGAAAGCAAGAAGTTAAAGAAATGGGAAAAACAAATACACAGACTGGAAGGAGAAAACAGGACAAGGTATCAGACAAGAGGGTTTCAAAGGTATAAACAGGGAGCTTTAGTGTACTAATTGACAGTAAGCTGAACAGACATTAGAGAAACAGAGAGAGGATTGAAAAGCAAAACTAAAAAAAATAAAGGTAAGAATAAAAATAAAAAATAAATAAAGAAAAATCTATATATAAAAATGTATTAAAATAAAATGAAAAAAATAGAAAATTTAAAAAAACCCCAAAAACCAAAAAACCAAAAAACCAAAAAACCTCCAAGTTCAAATGCAATGAAGTTTCAGTCTTAATAATTTGGGTGTCCATCTCAGTCTCCAATCCTGGATATGGTGCCTCAGATGTTGTTCTGTAGTTGTCTCATCAAAGGGGACGCATAAAGTAGAACAAAACTACACACACACGCACAAAAAAAAACACCTCACCAAGTGTCCCAAGTTCAAATGCAATACAGTTTCAGTAAGTTTTTCAGCTTGCAGGTGTAATTCGGTTGTTCTCTCATCAAAGGTAGGGAGAAAAAGAAAAAAAAGAGTCTGGAGACAGTTCTGAGAATGGTATCTGCAGCTGTGGCTTGCCTGCCTGCTGCTGTCAGCCTACTGTTGCTGGAGGCGTTATTTATGCAGATCTCAGGGGTGAGCTTAGCACTCACCTTGCCCTGCAGGCTTTGTTTGCTCAGATTTCTCCTGTGCCTGAACCTCTGCTGCAAGCTTTCCCCTTTCCAAGCACTGGGAAAAGTGACACTGCACCTGCATTGTCAGGCCTGCGTGTTTATTTACAGTTCATGTGGTAAGTGGGTCTTCCCCCCTCTCCTGTTCAGTTTTCCTCCCACTGCCACTTTCACAAGCTTTCCTGCTGCTGATTACTGGGTGGTGCTGCTGCTCCTGCCAGCCACCATATTTGTTTACAGTACACGTGGGAAGTGGGTTTTCCCTCCTCTCCTGTGGAGTTTTCCTCCCTCTGCCACTCTCACAAGCTTTCCCGCTCCTGGTTGCTGGGTGCGCGCCCCCGCTCCTGCCAGAGCCTCTCCGGCCAGGCGGGCTTGTTTATTTACAGTCCCTGGAAAGGTTCCCTTCCCCCAATCTTCGGCGCTCAGTGTGCCCCACCCTCTTTCCCACGTGTCTTAATTGTTCTTATTGCTTATTACTCAGTTTCTCCTTTTTTCCCTGGGTGGAGGTTTGTCTGTCCAGGGGGCTATGCTGCTCTGGCCCAGGCTTGTCTGTGGGAGTACTGCGGTACCGCGAAGCTCACCTGGTCCGCGTCTTCCCAAGCCGTCTGGGCGCCCTCCTGGTTTCTCCATTTAACGTGAAGTGGAGATTCTCTGTGCCGGCTGGAGGTGTGGAGGGGTCAAAGTTATGCCTCTTCTCAGTGATATGCCTGCAAAGTGTGTCTCCAGAGTCTCTCTAAGATTTCACTATAGGAGGCTCGCTTTCTGCTTCCTCCCTCTAGCCGCCATCTTGGAATCCCTAGACTCTCATTTTTTATCATAACTATACATAGGTTAACTCATAGAAGTTCCCAATAAATGATAACTGCATTAGCTTTCTATCACTATAAAGAAATACCTAAGATAATCAAATTTTATCTTTGCTGAGAAAAGGCTTTCTGACTTAGGCTCACAACCTATGACTGGTTGGTCCCTCATTTGGGGTCTGTGATGAGTCAGTATATCATATGGCCAGGAAGCAAAATGAGAAAGAGGAAGAAGTTGAAGTCCCATTGTACCCTTTAAGGGGATGTCCCCCATGCTCTAAAGACCTCCATTTGGTCCCACCTCTCCTGTGTTCTGCCACCTCCCAGTATTACACCCTGGAGACTGAGCCTTTAATACATGGACTTTTTGAGAGATATTCGAGTCTGACTACAGTAATAACTATGCTTGTATTGGAAGGTGCTAGAGGAACCAGCAACGAAGTCCAGATTTCTGGCTTAGCAACTGAGAAGTTACTGCTGCTATTGTAGAAACAGGGACATTGGAGGAGGAACAGGTTTGCCTCAGACTTCCCATCCATTGGTTAGGGAGAATCAGGCTGTTTGAGGGACCAGGTATATAACAGGTCTCATAAGAGCCAGGCATTTGCTTCCTTAGACACACCAGTTCAGGGCTTTCAAATACACCATGGCTGTGGGAAAGCAGAATACACAGTTCAGTGAGTGAAATGCAGGGCTTAAGACATTTGTCCAGGAGGTCCCTGGGAAATCTCTAGACACTTTAGGGTCACAATGAAAAATTACCAGAGGAAGCTAAAGGGATTTTAGGTGTGTTTTAGGAACTAAGTCCAATAGCCACACTCTGCTTGAAAGCCAACAGATGAAGCCATCAACCAAGAGATCAAACTCTTTTTTTAAAATTTTATGCATGTACATATATTTTATTAAATTTGCATTCTAAGATTTACACAAAGCCAAAATTTCACAAGACTTTCTATTATTTCAAAAGCAGTTATCATAAAGCAGTGATTATATAAATCATTCAAGGAAAAACAGTATGTATAGGATTTTCTTATATCATTTCTTGTGCTTATTTTCAAATAGAAGAATAAAATGTATGATATCTGAATAAGAGAAAATTTCACTTAATAACAATACACATTTTTCAAATATTAGATTTATATAAAAATAAAGGGGTATTGTCAACAAAGCTCGTTGTGGGTTAGTATATCTTTATTTTTATTTCAAACCAATCCCTGCACAAACATAATTGTCTAGTCCATTTAAATGGTAAAAACAAAAAAAAATACCCTAGTTTACACAATAAAGTGAACCACCCTGCCTCTCAGTCCTCATGCTTCATTTTCTACCACATGACCAAATTTCAAAAACAAATTTAAATATTATCACATTTCAGAGGTTACTTCTTAACAGTCCTCAACTAGAACTCAAAAGTGTCCCTTCAAGGCAAAGAATATAGAAAGAGCAAACCATGTGTTATCTTTACAGGGCCAAAACATCTTAACAGGGTTCTTTTACAAATAGGTGCACTGAATATCATCAAAGAAATTCTTTAAAATGCACATGAGGGAAAAAGCTTCACAACAGATACATTTATGTTAGGTCTGAAGGATAATGGGCTTTGCACAGGTGAAGGCAACATGAGAACTAAAGGCATTAATGGCTATTATGGTGGTGATTACAATTTAAAGTAAAGAACATCCTGACTTTGTAACAGAACTACTGCATGCCAAGCGATGTTCTGTAATAACTGGAAGAGAGGTTTCCCTTTGAGCTGTACGTAACTACTAGTCTGTGAATGCCTTCTGTACATCATCTTCCTTTAAAACCCAAGGATCTTTGCCTTCAAAAGACACATGTGCAGCAGCTTTCTATTTCTTACATTCATTTAAAAATGGAGTATTATGGGAATCAAACTGTCGATCCTGTGATTTTCAGTTAAGATTGTGTGTAAGTTTCTATCAGCTGATATCAGGCCTTTACGCCTGGCAGTCTTTTAGTTTGTTTTATTTTATGCATATTGTAATAACTTTGGCACATCAGAAGAACAGGCATTATCTCCATTTCACAGATGGAAAAAGCAGAGGCTCAGTGACATGTCATCGTTTGTTCAAGTTCTCCTGCCTAGAAATTATGGCAAAATCAGGACTGAAGCAAATATTTGTACTTCTTTTTTTTTTTTTTTTCATTTTTCTTTTATTATTCATATGTGCATACAAGGCTTGGTTTATTTCTCCCCCCTGCCCCCACCCCCTCCCTTACCACCCACTCCACCCCCTCCCGCTCCCCCCCTCAATACCCAGCAGAAACTATTTTGCCCTTATCTCTAATTTTGTTGTAGAGAGAGTATAAGCAATAATAGGAAGGAACAAGGGGTTTTGCTGGTTGAGATAAGGATAGCTATACAGGGCATTGACTCACATTGATTTCCTGTGCGTGGGTGTTACCTTCTAGGTTAATTCTTTTTAATCTAACCTTTTCTCTAGTTCCTGGTCCCCTTTTCCTATTGACCTCAGTTGCTTTAAGGTATCTGCTTTAGTTTCTCTGCATTAAGGGCAACAAATGCTAGCTAGTTTTTTAGGTGTCTTACCTATCCTCACCCCTCCCTTGTGTGCTCTCGCTTTTATCATGTGCTCATAGTCCAATCCCCTTGTTGTGTTTGCCCTTGATCTAATGTCCACATATGAGGGAGAACATACGATTTTTGGTCTTTTGAGCCAGGTTAACCTCACTCAGAATGATGTTCTCCAATTCCATCCATTTACCAGCGAATGATAACATTTCATTCTTCTTCATGGCTGCATAAAATTCCATTGTGTATAGATACCACATTTTCTTAATCCATTCGTCAGTGCTGGGGCATCTTGGCTGTTTCCATAACTTGGCTATTGTGAATAGTGCCGCAATAAACATGGATGTGCAGGTGCCTCTGGAGTAACAGTCTTTTGGGTATATCCCCAAGAGTGGTATTGCTGGATCAAATGGTAGATCGATGTCCAGCTTTTTAAGTAGCCTCCAAATTTTTTTCCAGAGTGGTTGTACTAGTCTACATTCCCACCAACAGTGTAAGAGGGTTCCTTTTTCCCCGCATCCTCGCCAACACCTGTTGTTGGTGGTGTTGCTGATGATGGCTATTCTAACAGGGGTGAGGTGGAATCTTAGTGTGGTTTTAATTTGCATTTCCTTTATTGCTAGAGATGGTGAGCATTTTTTCATGTGTTTTCTGGCCATTTGAATTTCTTCTTTTGAGAAAGTTCTGTTTAGTTCACCTGCCCATTTCTTTATTGGTTCATTAGTTTTGGGAGAATTTAGTTTTTTAAGTTCCCTGTATATTCTGGTTATCAGTCCTTTGTCTGATGTATAGTTGGCAAATATTTTCTCCCACTCTGTGGGTGTTCTCTTCAGTTTAGAGACCATTTCTTTTGATGAACAGAAGCTTTTTAGTTTTATGAGGTCCCATTTATCTATGCTATCTCTTAGTTGCTGTGCTGCTGGGGTTTCATTGAGAAAGTTCTTACCTATACCTACTAACTCCAGAGTATTTCCTACTCTTTCTTGTATCAACTTAAGAGTTTGGGGTCTGATATTAAGATCCTTGATCCATTTTGAGTTAATCTTGGTATAGGGTGATATACATGGATCTAGTTTCAGTTTTTTGCAGACTGCTAACCAGTTTTCCCAGCAGTTTTTGTTGAAGAGGCTGCTATTTCTCCATCGTATATTTTTAGCTCCTTTGTCAAAGACAAGTTGCTTATAGTTGTGTGGCTTCATATCTGGATCCTCTATTCTGTTCCACTGGTCTTCATGTCTGTTTTTGTGCCAGTACCATGCTGTTTTTATTATTATTGCTTTGTAATATAGTTTGAAGTCAGGTATTGTGATACCTCCTGCATTGTTCTTTTGACTGAGTATTGCCTTGGCTATTCGTGGCCTCTTGTGTTTCCATATAAATTTAACAGTAGATTTTTCAATCTCTTTGATGAATGTCATTGGAATTTTGATGGGAATTGCATTAAACATGTAGATTACTTTTGGGAGTATAGACATTTTTACTATGTTGATTCTACCAATCCATGAGCATGGGAGATCTCTCCACTTTCTATAGTCTTCCTCAATCTCTTTCTTCAGAAGTGTTTTGTACTTCTTCTTGTTCTTTTCTTCTCTCGTTATTTCCTCACAATGTGCATGGCACTGTGGAAGAACATTCTTCCCATTTATAGTGCTTCCTCCAGCCACTGGGCCTCTTTCCCTCCCTTCTCCCACTCCATCCAAAGAAAGTCCTAACTTACCTGATTGATAAATTCGAGAAGAATTCTGCTTTTTTTTTTTCTTTATGAAGAGAGAGGCTGCATAACCAGGCAAAATTCTCTGCTCTGGGGAAGGAAGGGTGTGGAGGCATGAGGCTAGGAATGGGGGAACATTTATGCATCATTTCTGCCTGGAATTTAGTATTTAAACCTGCCAAATCCTATCGGGAAGCACATTCCCTTCATACTCTACTCATTAATGCCCTTCCACCTGGATTCTATTATGAATAATGGGTGTTATTTTTGTTTTCATCTTTATACAGTGTTTTATTTCTCAGAACCTTGGCAGAGAAGAGAGCTGCTGTTTATTGGGGGGGTCCTTTAGAGACCCCCTACATATGTGCAGCATTCTAGAGTTTAGAAATGTGAACAGAGTATAAGTTCAAACAATAATGTGCAAATACTTCAATAGCCACAGTAATGTCATGTGACTCAGAAAATATATTTGACATTAACAGACATTAGTTTGGAAATCCCACTTATGGTATGAGTAGCAATTAATAGATGGAAATGCTGAAAATGAAACCCATTCTTTTAGGAGAAAAATCAATGGACTAGATAACCAATTAACCTCTATTGCTGCTTATGGCTGGAGGAGAAAAATAAAATCAATATATATTAAGTATACAGTGGTTCTAAGAAATTGCAGCAGAAATGAAAACTCAAGAAAGCAGACATTTTAGGGAAAAACCAATTTCTATAAAGTAGCCTTCTTTATAAGGCATCTTAAGATAAAACTTGCCCAGATTCATCTTAATCTTTGATCTCCGCTGCCTGTTTTATTGGTACTTATATATATGCCAGACACATACTTAATTATATAAAAATGTACACAATCTCATGGGTGGAAACAGAGTATGGTTTATCACTGAAGAAAGAAGCTTAGCAAACTTCTGGGTTAGTAATAATAATGCATTTATGATCAGAGAGAAGACCCTTCACTTTGGATCAGGGTTAGGGAGAGCACAGATGTGTAGTTACGGATTCTGGTTCTTGTAGACTGATGGTTCAAATTTTACAGTAGCAAAGACCTCTCTGTTTAGGTCAGAGTAGACACGCATAGTGAAGGAAAGAATCCACCTGTCCTGGAACTGTCAGCGTGTGTGGCCAATGGCTCATCTTTTGTTCACTGTCTGAGGCTTTGAGACAAAGTTGTTCAGCTTGTTTGCAAATAATCGACTGAGTCTCGGATACACTTTCTTTTACTAATGAAGCAACATGAGACAGGCAATGTATGTCATTCTAGAAAAACTTAACCTTGAAGAGGCTGCGACATACACACAGTGTAGATTTCAAAATAGAAATGTCACAAAACATCCAGCCCTTGTAATAGTGATTTTTGCTTTCTGTTTTGGATTTTTGCTTGGATGCTCCCAAACATGGTGTGTAAACTCTTTCACCAGGCTATAAGTTTCCTGGGGGCAGAAATTATGTCCTATAAGTATACAAAGATTTATAGGTTTGTAGGGTTGTGCATTCAGACTGTGCTCTTAAACATTTGTTATATGATAGACTGGTCACCTTGTGAAAGAAAAGCACTTTAAGCCACCCTGAGATATAATTACTCTGACTTCCAGCCATCAGGCTTACAATGACGTACTGTAGGGAACAACAGTTTGAGCCACAGGAATTTTTCTTTAGGTATTTTAAAAGTTTGCAGATTATCTTTAAAATATGTGAAACTAATCTAAAAATATATTCATTTGCCAGAAATACTTTAATTTTATTACAATTACTGGTCAATGTGGCTTTTGACTTTATTAATTTATTTTTTTAATGTTCTTTTGAAACAAGGTCTCACTAAATAGCCCTGGCTGGCCTTGAACTGGAGATCCTCCTGCTTCATCATCCTGCTGGAATTACAGGTGTGTAGCACCTATGCCCTGCTGGTCAGTGTTAAATAATTATTTTTATAGTTCTCCGTTAAGAGTACCAACTGCTTTCAAATGTGTTTTCTTGGTTTCCAATCCCATCAGAAGGGCTGAGGACCTACCTTTCATAGCATCTTTTCTCTTCCAACTCTGGTATTAATCTTGTTTGTCTGTCTTTACCAACAAATGAAAAATGCAAGTTTGTCTTTCGTTTCATTCTTGTTTCTTTGACTACTAAAAGTTCTTCTATGAATGCGCTTTGCTTACTTTTGTTCCTAGGCAGTCTCAGTGGTCTTCTTGCTAATTTGCACCGTTGTTATTACGTAAACATAAGATATGTAACACTTGCCTTTGTTTTTGTTCTGAGTATGTTTCACATTCTATCTTTTGTTTGGTTATATTTTTTATTTGAAGGCATTTAAAATGGTGTGCAATAAAATGTCTCACTTTTGTGATCTCTTTCAGTCCTCTCAAGTTTGGAAAGTTATACTCTCTAAAATGTTTTGATAAGCATTTGTTTATTATCTCCTGCTTCTTATTGTTTGATTTTTGAAATAAAGGTCTTCATCCCTTTGAAATGTACTGGGATGCACGTGTGACTTAAAGATCTGCATTGCTAACCAAGTATTATAGCATCATTCATTGAATTATCCTGTCTTTGACATCATTTAGTGATTTTTTTAAAAATCATATGTGAAATTCTTATATGTAAGGGAACAGTATCTTCTACATTTATTCTATTCTAGTTATCCGTCTGTTCTCAAACGGCTGTCACACTAATTCAGTATTGCTTTAGAATCCTCTACACAACAGGGCCCTTCGTCACTAGTTTTTCACCCCACTAACCACAGTACCACTGATTTTTTGGAAGTTCTTTCATATTTACCTTTGTTTATTGCTCTATCCTAACTTTTAAATATTTTTCTTTCCTTTCTTTCCCATGAGAACAGTCTTGTTAGAATTTTGTATGGGTACCATTAATTCACAAATAAGTTTGTCAAATTTGTTAAACAGATATCTTAAGATGTTTAGTTTTCCAATATGGTATGTCTTTCCGTGAATCAAAGGATTAATGGAAACCATTTTAATGCTCTCAGTAAAAATTGTATTTTCTTTATAGAGGTCATGCAGATTTCTCATAAAATTGACTTCCAAGGACTTTATCTTTTTCTCACTACTGCCACTGGAATCTCTTTCTCATATTTCCTAATTGCTTCTCAGTGGTAGACAGGAATGCTCCTGGTTTTCGCAAATGCGTGTGGCATCCAGCTCCTGTTTAATGAAAGATCCTATCTGTTGTCAGGGAGCGTTACGAGCAGCACTCGCAGGAGGAATGACTGTGTATCACCTACAAAATTCATAGTCGTCATGTTACTCAGTGCTCTTTAGAGAGGATGAGTTTCTGTTATTATAGAAAAGACATATCTATGTCCTCTGTAACCAGGTCTTTGAAATAGTTTCCCTCCCGTCCCACAGTTCCACTCTATAATGCCAGCTGTTGGAACAGAAATGTTTCTTCCTGACCCCCACTTGCTGCTCCTGGCTTGTAGCCTTGGCTCCTTCACTTGGCCAAAGTGCTCATTGTGGCGTTTAGAATTTGACCTCTCACCTAGGTCCTTACAAAGCCAATTCTCTTGTTTTGGTGACACAGATGCCACCACTGAGAGATTCTTGTCTCCATTTGTCCTACTTGGCCTGGGAGTCTTTCCATCCAGGACAAACCATGGCACCTCTTCTCAGGTGATGATCCAGAGGCAATAGCCCATTTCATTTCTGCCCCCAAATCAAAATGAAATTTGTGACAACTTAGCTTGTCCCATGATCACATCTTTTTTCATGGTTTTCAATCTTGTAAGTTTTAAAAAAGCATTTTGTTTTATGTATGATTTGTTATCATGAAACATCTCAAATCGTTTCTTAAAGTAGGTAAGATATAAATTGCTAGCAAATAGTACTTTTAAATAAATCATGCCCTATGCACGGCAATTGAATATTCCTTGTCTGAAAGGCTCGGGACCAGACATGTTTTGAATTTCAAATTTTTTCTAATTTTGGAATATCTGCATATGTGTATTGAGATATTTTGGGACCAAATGCAAAATTCATTTATGTTTTCTATGCACTTTGTGTACATAGACTAAAGGTAATTTTGTGCAATAGTTAAGGTAATTTTTTAATGTAGTAGTTTGGCAGTATGGAATGTTTTACTTGTGATGTCATAGTGGCGCTCAAAATGTTTTGGGATTTTGACTTTTTTTTTCAGTACTGGGGTTTGAACTCGCACTTACTAGGCAAGCACTCTAGCACCACTAGTGGTGCTGGGAAGCACCACTTTCCCAGCCTGCCTGTTTTGATTGGGGATGCTGAATCTAGATTAATACTTAAGAAAAGGAGGAAGCAGTGGGGAAAGTGTCAGGACAGGATCATTTTCCATTAAATAAACCAGCTAGAATGCCTTCTGAGTGTCTATGTGTGTCCATATACTTGTGTGTGTGTGTGTGTACATATGACAATAGCTATACAGGTAGGTATTCAAACATACATGTGTGCACAGGTGCTATTAAAATGTTTTAATATTTATGGTAATATAGATTAATATAAAAATTACATCAATAAAAGCTTAAAAACATCTTTTATTCTCTAATTAAATTAAATCATGTAAGCTGGAATGCAAATAAAGTATCAAATCTTCTAATGATTTTTGATTTTCATCTGGCCTCACTGTCATCGGATCAGTAATGCCCCTTTTAAGCCATGACTTGACAGGGGAATCACATCAAATTCTTGCAGTCACTTCCTTATAGAACCAATGAATGACTGGTCATTAGATTACTGTCACCATAGCCACGGACTTTGTCACGGCAGAGTGGCAAAGCCTCTTCCTCCCCTGTCCACCATGTGCAACCTTTCCCTGAAAGATTGGTGACTCTGGAGACATCCTTGTCCTTGATCAGAGAACTGCCGCCAGGTGGCGCCAACTACTGCTCCGCATAGATTTGCATACTGCAACCCCAAGGCTGTTAAAACGTGACAGTTATACAGTTAATCAGCCTGGTAGTGATGACCCAGCTCTTACACTATTGACTTTATTTACTGTATTATGAGTGGGGGAATTAAATTTTAAATTTTTATGAGGCTATACCTTAATTTTCTCCCTTTCCCATCGATATTGAAACCTGGAGAAAAGAAGCAAGAACAGTGCACTACAATAATGAGTAGCCCTACACCTTTCCTCTGGGGTCACCAGGTCTTAACGTGTTGCAATATTGTCACATTACCCCTCTCTCTCTTTCTCTGCATGTGTGGGTGCTCCTCTCCCCCTCACCCCAATGATTTGAGAATTACTCTTATCACCCTAACACCTCATCTCTAGAACCTCAGCACATGTCCCCTAAGACAGGGACAATTTTCTGCATAACCACAATCCCACTCAGGAAATGTAACACTGGTGCAACACCATCATCTAATATGTAGATGTTAATACTGAGCTGCTACATAGTCCTGATAATGCCAGTTTTATATAGAATTTTAAACATAGGATCTAATCAAAGATCACAGACTGTGTTTAGTTGTCTTAACTTTTTTTTTTTTCTTTTGGTACTGGGCATTGCATCTAGGGTCTTACACATGGTAGGCAAGAGCTCTAACACTTGAGCTACACCTCCAGCCCTGGCTTTTGTTTGTTCTTTTTTTTTTTTTTTTTTTGGTAAGTCAGGGTCTCCTGACTTTTGCCCCCATCTGGCCATGAATTTGAGATTCTCTTGCCTCTACCTCCTGAGTAGCTGGGATTACAGGCATATACTACCACACCTGTCTTATTAAGATTCTCAAGTCTCCTTAATGTGGAGTAGTTCTTCAGCCTTTTGGAGCAGGATATTTTATGAAATTGATGTATTTTGAAAGTCCAGGACAATTTTTTGCATTTGTCTTATTCCTTTTTCATGATTACATTTGAGTTAATCATTTTTGGCAAGAATACCATAAAGGTGAGTTGCATTTTCTTAAAAACAGCTTTTAAAAGATTTCATTTTAGTAAAAATATATATTTTTTCTAGAAAGCAAATCACTAGTCACTGGCTCCTAAATTAACCCTACCGGTTCTTCCTGGTTTGTCCTTCTGACCCCATTTCATGAGTGTTTCTCAGATAATGACAGACCTTAAAACAAAAGGAAACCAACACCGTAAGAACAGATTGCATCTGACTTAGGTCCTGGTTTGCTCTACAAATTTTTTTCTGATGGACATGTGGGTGGCTTGTCCAGTAACCTTCCTTTCAAAGAGCCGCCATTTTTCTCTTCATATGACCTTGGTGGGCTGTCAGTCATGGAACTCCACTTCCCCACTATGGTGATTGTCCAAAGAGGGACAATGTGACCTGAATGGAGCTAGCATCTTTCCTGAGACGTCCTGAGGTGTCCTGAGACACCTGGCTTGTGAAAATGAAAGCTTTCTCTTTCTCTAGCATCATAAGATAAGGGCTGGTGTTGGTGGGAACCACTTGTGGCAATCTCCCCAATCCTGGCTCTGCAGGAGAAGAGAACAAAGAACACCCAGAATGAAACTGAGGTGAGCTGAGATAAAAAGGTCAACAAAGAGACAC
The DNA here is from genome assembly GCF_047511655.1 of Castor canadensis. Taxonomy (NCBI): domain Eukaryota; kingdom Metazoa; phylum Chordata; class Mammalia; order Rodentia; family Castoridae; genus Castor; species Castor canadensis. Next base: position 137,511,729 of record NC_133393.1, read on the forward strand.
AGGTAGTTCCTGTGAAAATTTTTTGTTCATGAGTCTAGCTATGCCTGAGTTAGTTAAAATTCTTCTTATTTATTTATTATTCATTTATTCACATGTGCATACATTGTTTGGGTCATTTCTCTCCTCTGCCCCCTGCCCCCACCCTCTCTCCCCCTCCCCTCCTCGCTTCTAGGCAGAACCTGTTCTGCCCTTATCTCTAATTTTGTTGAAGAGAAGACATAAGCATAATAAGAAAGACAAAGTGGTTTTGCTGGTTAAGGATAGCTATAAAGAGAGATTCCTAACATTGCTTCCATGTACAAATGTGTTACAACCCATGTTGATTCATCTCTAACAGATCTTTATACTGGTTCCTGATCCCCTTCTCATGTTGACCTCTGTCACTTTAAGGTTTCTGTATTAGTTCCTCTGGAGTGGGGACATCAAATGCTTTCATGGTTTGGGTTTACTACCTATCCCCATACCTTCCATATGTGCTCTCCCCTTGTCATGTAACCCAAGTCCAACAACATTGCTGTATTTGCCCTTGATCTAAAGTCCGCAAATGAGGGAGAGCATACGATTTTTGGTCTTCTGAGCCTGGCTAACCTCGCTCAGAATGAGGTTCTCCAGTTCCATCCATTTCCTTGCAAATGATAAGATTTCATTCTTCTTCATGGCCGAGTAAAATTCCATTGTGTATAAATACCACATTTTCTCGATTCATTCGTCAGTGGTGGGGCATCTTGGCTGTTTCTATAACTTGGCTATTGTGAATATGGTTGCAATAAATATGGGTGTGCAAGTGCCTTTGGAGTAGCCTGTGTTTCCTTCCTTTGGGTATATCCCCAGGAGTGGGATTGCTGGATCATATGGCAGATCTATGTTTAGATTTTTTAAGAAGCCTCCATATTTTTTTCCAGAGTGGTTGCACTAGCTTGCATTCCCACCAACAGTATCCGGGGGTTCCTTTTTCCCCACATCCTTACCAACACCTGCTGTTGGTGGTGTTTTTGATGATGGCTATTCTAACAGGGTTGAGGTGGAATCATAGTGTGGTTTTGATTTGCACTTCCTTGATATTTAGAGATGGTGAGCATTTTTTCATGTATTTTTTGGCCATTTGAATTTCTTCTTTTGAGAAAGTTCTGTTTAGTTCAGCTTCCCATTTTATTGGTTCATTGATTTTGGGAAGAGTTTAGTTTCTTCAGTTCCATGTATATTCTGGTTATCAGTCCTTTGTCTGAAATACAGCTAGCAAATATTTTCTCCCACTCTTGTGGGTCGTCTCTTCAGTTTAGAGACCATTTCTTTTTTGAAGCTTTTTAATTTTATGAAGTCCCATCTGTCCATCTTTCTCTTAGTTGCTGGGCTGCTGGGGTTCTATTGAGGAAGTCCTTGCCTGTACCTATTAGTTCCAGAGTGTTTTCTGCTCCTTCCTGTACTAACTTCAGAGTTTTGGGTCTGACATTAAGGTCCTTAGTCCATTTTGAGTTGATACTAGTAACAGGGTGATAAATAAACATGGATCTAGTTTCAGTTTCTTGCAGATGGATAACCACTTTTCCCAGTAATATTTGTTGAAGAGACTGTTTTTTTTTTGTCAAAAATAAGGTGAGTATAGTTGTGTGGATTCATATCTATATCTTCTATTCTGTTCCACTGGTCTTCATGTCTGTTTTTGTGCCAGTACCATGCTGTTTTTATTGCTATTGCTTTGTAATATAGTTTGAAGTCAGGTATTGTGATACCTCCAGCATTGTTCTTTTGACTGAGTGTTGCCTTGGCTATTCGCGGTCTCTTGTGTTTCCAAATGAACTTCAGGGTAGATTTTTCAATCTCTGTGATGAAAGTCATTGGGATTTTGATGGGAATTGCATTAAATATGTAGATTGCTTTTGGTAGTATAGCCATTTTTACTATGTTGATTCTACCAATCCGTGAGCACAGGAGATCTTTCTGTAGTCTTCCTCGATCTCTTTCTTCAGGGGTTTGTAGTTCTCCTCATAGAGGTCATTCACATCCTTTACTCTTAGGTATTTGATTTTTTTTTTTTTGAGGCTATTGTGAATGGAATTGTTTCCATATATTCCTTCTCAGTTTGTCCATTGTTGGTGTATAGAAAAGCTAACGATTTTTGTAAGTTGATTTTGAATCCTGCCACCTTGCTATAGCTGTTGATGGTGTCTAGGAGTTTTTGGGTAGAGTTTTTTGGGTCTTTAAAGTATAGGATCACATTGTCTGCAAATTGCTCTGGCTAGGAATTCCAGAACTGTGTTGAATAGGAGTTGGGATAGTGGGCACCCTTGTCTCATTCCTGATTTTAGGGAAAATGGTTTCAGTTTTTCACTGTTAAGTATGATGTTGGCTGTGGGTTTGTCATATATAGCCTTTCCAATGTTGAGGTACATTCCTTCTATTCCTAGTTTTCTTAGAGCTTTAATCATGAAGTGGTGTTGGATCTTGTTGAAGGCTTTTTCTGCATCTATTGAGATGATCAAGTGGTTTTGGTCTTTGCTTTTATTGATGTGCTGTATTACATTTATTGATTTTCATATGTTGAGCCACCCCAGGGATGAAGCTGACTTGATCATGATGGATGATGTTTTTGATATGTTGTTGGATTCTGTTTGCCATTATTTTATTGAGGATTTTTGCATCAATGTTCATTAAGGAAATTGGCCTATAGTTTTCTTTTTTGGAGGTGTCTTTATCTGGTTTTGGGATGAGAGTAATATTGGCTTCATAAAATGAGTTAGGTAGTGTTCCTTCCCTTTCTATTTCATGGAACATTTTAAGGAGGATTGGTATTAGTTCTTCTTTAAAGGTCTAATAGAATTCAGCAGTGAATTTATCAGGGCCTGGACTTTTCTTTTTTGGGAGACTCTTTATTGCTGCTTCAATTTTATTTTGTGTTATAGATCTATTCAGGTGAATTAATGTCCTCTTGGTTCAATTTTGGATGGTCATAAGTATCTAGAAATCCATCCATTTCTTCAAGATTTTCAAATTTATTAGAATATAGGTTCTCAAAGTAGTCTCTGATGATTTCCTGGATTTCTGTGGTGTTTGTTATTATCTCCCCTTTTGCAGTCTGATTTTACTAATTTGGGTTTTTTCCCTCCTCTTTTTAGCCAGGTTTGCCAGCGGTCTGTCAATCTTATTTATTTTTTCAAAGAACCAGCTTTTTATTTCATTGATTTTTTTGTATTTTTTTAAAATTCTATTTCATTGATTTCAGCCCTTATTTTTATTATTTCTCTCCTTCTGTTTGTTTTGGGATTTGCTTGTTCTTGTTTTTCTAGGAGTTTGAGATGTAGCATTAGGTCATTGATTTGAGATCTTTCTGACCTTTTAATACACGCACTCATGGCTATAAACTTTCCTCTTCGGACTGCCTTTGCTGTGTTCCATAGGTTCCGGTAGGTAGTGTCTTCATTTTCATTAACTTCCAGGAACATTTTAATTTCCTCTTTTATTTCATCAATGACCCATTGATCATTGAGCAATGTGTTGTTCAGCTTCCAATTGTTTACATGTTTTTTACTGTTGTTTTTGTTGTTGATTTCTAGTTTTAATGCATTATGATCAGATAGAATGCATGGGATTATTTCTATTTTCTTATATTTGCTGAGGCTTGCTTTGTGCCCTAGGATATGATCAATTTTTGAGAAGATTTCATAAGCTGCTGAGAAGAATGCATGTTGTGCAGAAGTTGCATGAAATATTCTGTAGACATCAGCTAGGTCCATTTGATCTATGGTGTGATTTAGTTCTAGAATTTCTTTATTGATTTTTTGTTTGGATGGCCTATCTATTGGTGATAAAGGGGGTGTTAAAGTCTCCCACTACCACTGTGTTGGAGTCTATATATGTTTCTAGGTCCTTCAGGGTATGTTTGATGAAATTGGGTGCGTTGACATTGGGTGCATACAGGTTGATAATTGTTATTTCCTTTTGGTATCTTTCCCCTTTTATTAGTATGGAATGTCCTTCTTTATCTCATTTGATCAATGTAAGTTTGAGGTCTATTTTGTCCGAGATAAGTATTGCTACCTCTGCCTGTTTCCGGGTCCATTGGCTTGGTAAATCTTCTTCCAGCCTTTCACCCTCAGCCAGTGCTTATTTCTGTCAATGAGATGGGTCTCCTGTAGGCAGCAGACTGTTGGCAAAATGGTATCTTTTATGGGGGAATTAAGTCTGTTAATATTCAGTGTTAGTATTGATTCCTGTCATTTAGTTTTCTTTAGTTGTCTTTGTTGTTTAAGAGTTTGATTGTGTGCAGCTGAATCAATGTTATTCTCTACTTCTTGCCTTTTCTTCTCCTGTGGTTTGGTACTGCCTGCCTTTTCATGGTTTTGTTTGCTTTTACTTTCTGTGTGCAGAATTCCTTGAAGAATCTTTTCTTAGTGGTCATATATTCTTTTAGTTTCTGCTTGTCATGGAAGACTTTTATTGCTCCATCTATTTTGAATGATAGTTTTGCTGGGTTGAGTATCCTAGGGTTGAAGTTATTTTCATTCAGTGCCTGGAAGACCTCACTCCATGCTCTTCTTTCAAGGTTTCCATTGAGAAATCTGCTGAGATTTTGATGGGTTTACCTCTGTATGTTATTTGTTTTTCTTTCTCTTACAGCCTTAAATATTCTTTCTCCATTTTCTGTGCTTGTTGTTTTAATGATAATATGTTGTGGGGTAGTTCTATTTTGGTCAAGTCTTTTTGGTATCCTGGAGGCTTCCTGTACCTGAATGGGCACAGTTTTCTCTAGATTTGGGAATTTTTCTGTTATTATTCTGTTGAATATATTACAGATTCCTTTTGCTTCCACCTCTTCTCCTTTTTCAATGCCCATGATTCTCAGGTTTGGTCTTTTGATGGAGTTGGTGAGTTCTTGCATATTTCTTTCACAGGTCTTGAGTTGTCTTACTAATAGTTCTTCAGTTTTTCCTTTAATTTCCATTTCATTTTCAAGTTCTGAGATTCTGTCTTCTTCTTGTTCTAGTATGCTGGAGTGGCCTTCCATTTCGTTTTGTATTTCTGTTTCATTCTTTTTTCTGAGGTTTTCCATATCATGGGTCACTTCCTCTTTAATATTGTCAATTTTCATCCTGAGTTCATTTATCTCTCAATTTATGGTGTTCTCTGTTTCACTTTGATGTTTATTTAGGGCTCCTATGATTTCATTTATTTGTTTTTGTGTTTTCTTATATTCTTTATTTCATTGTCTTGGAATTTCTTGAGCGTCTCCTGTATGTTTTGGTTGACCATGTCTAGCAACATCTGTATGAAATTCTCATTGATTACTTGCAGGATTTCTTCTTTGAGGTTGTTCTTGTGGGCATCATTGGGTTCCTTGGTGTTGTTTATCTTTGTTTTGTTGGAGTCTGGATCTGGCTATCCATTTTCTTCATTTCCCTCTGAATCCTGTACTAATTTATTTCTGAGGGGAGAACAGTTTCCATCCCTTTTTGGTCTTCCCATTATTCCACTTGGTACTGTTTCTGTCACTGGTCTATGTGTAATTTAGTATTAGCTAACTTACAATAATAAATCTAACAAAGCCAAGAAAGAAGGAGAAAAAAGAAAAAGAAAGAGAAAAAAAGTGGAGAACCAAATAAATCAACAGGGAAAGATGGTGCACAATCAAATAGTGAACACGACAATCAAACACTTAAAGAAAACAAAAAAGAAAAAAGAAAAAAAATAATCCCTGGTTCAGGAACAGTAGAATTTCAGTCTTAGTAGTTCTGGTGTTACTCCTTTAGCATCCAGTCCTATTTGTCTGCATCTCCTGGGTAGGTTTGGAGCCAGCATCTGGTGGTGCTGGAGCCCTCCTGTGGCTAGTGGTGACCTGGCATGCTGGCAGGTTGGAGGCCTGGCCGGCCAGTGGGGCTGGTGGCGGCTGCACGGGTGTGACAGCCTGCCTGTTCTTTCAGTGTATCATGATGTGGAGAAGCCTTCCACGGGCTAGGGGTTCAGGGTGCCAAGGTTTCATTTCTCCCTGGTGCTTTACCTCAGCCAAGCATGTCTCCAGTGTCTCAGCAAGGTCCCTGATTCCCGGAGCTCACACAGTCTGTGTCTGTGTCCCAGTTGCCATTTTGGATCCTCTCTTTTGTTTTCTGACTGCCTTTCTTTTTACCACATGGAGATGAATAAGTGATTCCCATGTAGCCAGAATCAATGAAGGATGCCTTATTTATTTTTTAAGTCCTTGAGCTACTTTGAGTTAAGTTCCTGTCTCTTATAACTGAGTCTGTTTTTGTTGGGGGGGAGGAATGGGGTTTGAACTCAGGACTTTTGTGCTTGCAAAGTAGGCACTCTACCACTTTAGCCACACCTCCATTTCATTTTGCTCTGGTTAATTTGAAGATGGGGTCTCAAGAACCATTTGCCCTGTCTGGCTTCAAACCACGATCCTCCCAATTTCAACCTCCCAAGTGGCTAGGATTATAGGAGTGAGTCACTGTTGCCTGGCTGCAACTGAGTCTTGACTAGTGTCTCATGATTTAAGTTCTTGCTCAGAAGCCCTTAGGGATATTCTTCTTTGTTCCTACAGAATTTTAGACAAGTTGAGGAACTGAGAAGGCTCAGTTCCCTTGGCTATATGTAAGGACAAAAAGACCCACTTCAAGGGGTACGTAGTGTGCAGATTAAGGAGGAGACTAAGTAATCCCTTCCTAGAGCCTGGAGCACATTAGGGGATCAGTGGGTGCTAGAAACATGGACAGAAGTCTAGGCAAGTCTTCTGTAATTTCTCCTGTGCCATTGCATTTCCCTCACTCTGTCCAGACTAAGTCAGACTGTGCTGAGGACAGTGCCCTGCCAGGTAACTCATTGCTTACTGTCACACTGCAGTTATATTCCCTCCATTTGTCCTGTAAGCAACATGAACAGAGCACTAATATGTCTGGAGGCTATTTGGCCTTGGTCCGGTTATTCTTATTTTTTCCAGGTGAGAGAGAAGCCATGGGCAAGATGAAGCAGAACTGGGTGACACTGACAGTTTGGGCAGCAGGCATGCCTGACAGGAGCAGGGAGAAAGAAATGCTGGGGTTGTTGTGTTGATTTTGTTTTTCTTTTGTACCTGTTTTGGTCAAATTTATTCTCTTTTTGCAATGGTTTCCAGAAGGGATTTGATTTGTCAGAGCTCACAATGGCCTCATGTTCATTGCTATTAAAGGGGTAGATGACAGTTTCTCAGAAAAGCAAAATTCCCAGAGAGGAAACCATGAGGTGTATATCTGTACCTTTACAACTCAAGCATAGCTCAGAGATTCCAGAGCTGCAAGAATTCTCAGGATTTCTGTGTTTTTCTTAACTCCTGCTCTATGTATCTCAGCAGCCATTAACAAAGGGTTACTCCAGATGGGAGCAAGCAGAGGTCCTGACTTCCTTCAGGCCCAGCAGATCACTGGAGCTGACCCAGAATTGCTGGCTGGAGTAGGGTGAACCACGGCATGAGTGTTTGGCTGGCAGGGACTTTCTGTCCACTCCTGGGCGTGTTTGGAATGGCGAGCAAGGGTGCAGTGGTGACATCCTCCCCCACACCTGAGAACTCCACCTCAGTGAGGACCATCTGCTGTGCTTGCTTGATGCAAGTCAACCAACATGGTCTCCTAGCCACTCCATTCTGGAGTCCAGTGCTGGGAGGTTGTGAGTTGACTGTACCTTGGTTTCCAAGGTCCTGGTTGAAGAGTAATCTTTTCCCCTACTTTGATTCACTTTCATAGAGCTGGCTTGGCAAGAGAAGTTGTTCTAAGGTCAGTGATCCTGGCACATCATTTAGTACACAAACAATGTTCCTATGGCCTGATGCAGGAGTGGTTTGAGTACAATGCAGCCCACCTTCCAGGATGCTTATCAGTCCAAGTGAGACCTAAGAACTGCTCACACAAACCTCACATTCGTAAGTATCTGCAACACAAATCAGCATTGGGCCAGGCTTTCCAGAGGGCTCAAAAGGTGCAGAAAAAGTTTTCACTCATCAGAGCAGCTGGGAATATCACAGTGTAACTTCAGGAATCAATGCAGGGTGCATTAGGAAGAGTGGCAGCAGCAGTGGCCACAAGAGAGTGGCAGAGTGGCAGCTCTGGTGGGTCCTACTGCCTCCAGGAGCAAAGACAGGCAGCAGTTGACATGATAGACAGTGCCCCCTGGTGGGCACTACAGGGATTGACACACTTGCAGAGCTGGCTGAGGTTGAGACCACCAGCAAAGACCTGGATGATGGGGGCAGTGAGGAAGCCAGTAGTGGAGAACCCCCACCTCAGGCTTTCCAGAAATAATTGGAGAAAACATTGCAATGGGACTCATCGCCTTGAGCAGTGAAGGGAAGATGGAAGAGATGTAGACAAATAGTACTTTGTTTACTCTGGAAAAATGTGGCCTTGGGTACAAAGAGAAGAGATATAGGTGTCACCTACAATTTAAAGTCATCTTATTAAGGTGATAAACAGCTCATGCCAAAGAAGAGGAGAAATGAGAACCAGTACAGGGCTGTCTCACTTAACTATCAGAGAAGGAGAATTCGGAGGAAGCCTGATTTGGTTCCTTGGTACCTGGGACCAGCATCAGGGGATCCCAAAGTTTGTGCAAAGGTCAACTCCTAGCTTTCCTTTAATTCCCCCTGAGAACCAAGAGTCTAGAGTTCACTTTGAAAATGTCTTGGGCTTTGTAAGTGAAGATTCTTAGGATTTTTAAGTAAGAAGGTTTGAGCTGGAGTTTTCACAAGAGGCACGACCACATCTCCATTTATGAAAGATTTCAGGGCACTCTTCGGCTCTCTGGTATTAGTAGTCCAGCAATTACAAAATTGACAGCAAAATGTCTAATTCTTAGATAGCTCTCATATAGACCCTTTGTAAATACTGCTTGCAGAAATATAGACTATATTAGATTGTTATACTCTAATGAGACTAACCTGTAGGCAGAAGTATAAATCTATAATATGATTGCTGAAGTCATAAGGTCTAGTTTTTTAAAATTCATTCCTTGGGAGATTCAGTATGGCACAGTACAAAGGACAGTGATATTGTATTCATAATATGGTTTTCTCTGCTTCTTATTAGCTGGTGTGACCTTACAGGCGAGCACACCTATAGGATTCAGTTCTCTTACTGGTAAAATGAGAATAATAATGTCATCTTGCTGAGTTCCTGTTATTGGCTGTTTTAGCATGAATTATTAATATAATATCTGTTGTGATCCAATTTCAGCAAAATCTGTATCAGCAAAAATAGCTCAAATAAACACATTGCAAATTAAGCTGACTACTGACAGGTGTTGGCATTTGGAGTCTCATGTTAGGTGAACACTATTTGCAACAACTTTTTCTCGCAGTTGAATTTCAGCTATTATAATTTCAAATTGTTTCAATCTTGGTCCATCTACTGTTGACAGATAGTTTAATGCTGTTAAGAAGTAAACCCCTAATACTTGGATGAAGCCTAAAAAAATAAAGGGCTGTGATTATGCTACATTTTCTAGAAAAACCAAAACCAGAAGAGAAAAGGAAGGGTAAGCTCTTGTTTTCTATTTAATTCAGATTTCCACCAGTGGTCATCCTTAAGTCATTCTTGATTGTACTTTGTGGCTCAGACTCCACAAAACATGGATCCTCTTCTGGGTAGAATACGTAGAACACCATGAAGGCACAGAGATGAGTCCCCATGTCAAGCTAGGAAGACTCCCAGCAGGAGGTAAAACTTAATGACTCCTAAAGAAAGATGAGGAGGCCAACTCAACATTGCAGGCAGAGGGAACAGTTTGTGTGAATGAATGGGTGGGTGGATGGATGGATGGATGGATGGATAGATACCCTTTGTCTAGAAATAAATTTGTCTCTAAAATCTAGATACGGTTAATGCTATCTAGTGAATAATTCTCACTCTTCCTCTACTGGAAGTATCATAATGGCTAAGGATATGTGTTGTATGATTGACTAGATAGTTTGAATCCTGGCTGTCTTGGTAATTTATTACCTGGGTGATCCAGAACCAGTTATTTCCCTTAGCTTTGAGGCCTCAAGTATGATGCCTAAAAAATGAGGTCATGAATGCCCACCTTACAGGGTTGATGTCAGAATTAAATTTTGGAAAGCTCTAGGCACAGTCTGGACATGTGGTAAGTACTGGGTGAATGATAGTTTTAACCATAATTCTTTCTCCTCATTAGGTCATTTCCATCCAAGAAAAAGCAGGGACTCTCTGTAACAGCCATTCAAGCAACGTTTAGCAAATACAGCAGTGAGCTAGATAATCCCAAAAGCAGAGATTTCAAAAAAAAAAAAATTGCACAGAGGTCAACTGAAAATCTACTGATTCATGCACAACTCAACCTGTGAGACCAGAGGTTGGTTTGGTGGACTGGGGAGTAGGGGAGGCACTACTTAATCAGCACAGGTAATCAAACCTGGTGTATAGTATTATAAACACTGACTTCTATGCAGGGAGTAAGAGATGCGGAATGGTTCACCTGGAAGTTCTAGAGGCTGTTGTCCTTTGAAAGAATTGGCCGTGTGGAGTGTAAGCTCGCCCCCCCAGGGAGATCAATTTGAACACTGTCCCTAGAACTCAGTAGCTCTTCACCTTGGATGAGAACTTTGTTGTCTCTTTTGTTTCTTCAACTTTAAAACACAGATGCTCTATCTACCTTCCAAGGTCATTATGGGCACTTGACAAATGACCAAAAGCAATAGATGGAGTCGCTGTGATTAGTGGTGGTGTTGGTACCCAAAGGCATCCAATTCTTAGACAACTTGTTTTTCCCAGAGAGCAGATTGCCACCTGCCTGAATAAATATTTTAGGGGAGATGAATTATTTATTTATTTATTTATTATATACTTGGACGTTCAAGGAAGGAAGTTGGTTCCTTTGAATAGTGACATTGATTTTCTTAAATAGCAGAGACAGTACTCTCCCATCCTCATTTACAGACCCTGGACTCAGTTCAAGCACAGGATGGCATATTATGGTTGTACCTTCTGACCTGCAAACAAATATGAGGGTCAAAAGATCAATTAAGTAATCTTAGTTCGTGAGTGGCAGGGAAATATTTCAGCTAAAACATTGATCTTGGTTTTGAACTGTAAGACAGACAACAGCATTGTCTTCTGGCTTGTATCCCAGCCTTGGGGGATGTGTCTGATGAAAGGCAAATAGAACCCAAGGATGGAGAAGAGGAGAAATCAGAAACTACTTACTCTGGCCATAGCTCACCTTACATTTTTGAGAAGTTAACTTGCTTGTCTTCAGGTAATACAATAGGTGCAACAGTCAGTGACAGATGTCACCAAAACCAGGATCTTACTCAAAGACCAGTGTCTACCAACTAGACCACTTAGTCAACTGATACTCACGAGCCTCTTTTATGTACCAAGCACTTGGGGTGCAAAGACACATCAGGTAAATTCTCTGTCCCGAGGACTTTATAGTCTACAGAGGGAGACAAGAAAAGAACCTACAACCACTGCACAGGGGGAAAAAAGGGAAGATCTGAGGCCAATTGACTGTAGATCTTAAGCCATGGGACTTCTCATTTGTTATGTGTTTCTTCTAAATAAATATCGTTGTCCCTCAGTATTTATAGGGGATTGGTTTGGGGAACCCTGGATGTCCCCAAATTCTTTTTGTCAATGGTGTAATATTTGTACATAACCAATATACTTTAAATGATCTTCCAGGTTCTGCCTGGAAGCAAGGGGGATAGAGGGGAGAGGGAAGGGGTGGGGAGCAGCGGGGAGAGATGGCCCAAACAAATTATGCACATATGAATAAATGAACCAAAAAATGATCTCTAGATGACTTATAATACCCAATTTACATTGTTAGTTGTATGTGGTTGTTACATTGCATTGTTTAGGGAATGATAACAAGGAAGAAAAGGTCATACATTCAACACAGATAAAATTTTGATTTGATTTTCAAATATTTTTGATCTGTGATTGGTTGAATCCACAGACATGGAGTCCTTGGATATGTCCAGCTCATTGTACTTTTTCTACTGTTTTGTGTTCTTTTTCTTTTCTTTTTTTTTGTGGTACTGGGTTTTGAACTCAGGACCTACACCTTGAGCCATTTCACCAGTCTTTTTTGTGATAGGTTTTTTCAAGATAGTCTCATGAACTATTCGCCGGGGCTGACTTCAAACTGTGATCCTCCTGATCTTTGCCTCTTGAGTAGCTAGGATTACAGCGTGAGCCACCAGCACCTGGCTTGTATTCTTTTTCTTAAAGTGGACTCTCACTCTCACCTGGTCTGGCTTTGGCTCTGGCACAGATCTCACCACAAACATGGAGGCAGAACATCTGTGCAGCTGGGAAGTCTGCTGGGAGGTGGCACTTGAACTGAAGCTCAGGCTCTGCAGAAGCAGAAGGCAGGGGCAAGAGAGTACAGTGCATGCAGGCCCAGGCATGTGCAGGCCCAGGTGGATTCAAACACCCCAAGTTACTCAGGAAAAATTGGTACTGGAGTGCTGCAGAGTTGTTGAGAAAGACATGAAGACTGTGGGGCGGTGGAGGAAGGGTTGGGGAGGGTCAGGAGAGATGCCAGGCCCAGGTAGGAAGGGCCATTTGGGCTGAGCTCGACAGGACTTTTTCATACTGCATGCTGGAAGGAGCCATGGGAAGATTTTTAGGATTCATTTTGCCTTTTGGATCACACTGGGATTTGAACTCAGGGCCTCGTGCTAGCTAGGCAAGCACCCTACCACTTGAGCCACTCCCCAATCCTTTTTGCTTTAGTTTGTTTCTCAGTAGGGTATCTTGGTTTTGCCCAGGTTGGCCTTAGACTGTAATCCTCCTATCTCTGCCTCCCAAATAGCTGGGATTATAGGCATGAATCACCATGCCTGACCCAGGATCTATTTTCTTTAGGGCTGTATTTTAGAAGCTCCTCCCTGACAACAGGATGGAGGAGGACCTGGAAATTATAGTGACCAACTGTCTGATTTAGCCAGGACCATTCTGGTTTTAGCAGTGAAAGTTCTGCGTTCAGGGAAACTCATCAGTACCAGGGAAGCTAGCACAGCTGATGACCTTTCCTGGAGGACGGTGGGCCAAGAGCTGAAACTCAGGTCATCTCAGTAGCTCCCCTGAACCCTATGCTCTTTCTGCATCCTCCTGTGCACCAGTCAGCGCCACTTTCATGTCATATAGGAATCTTAAAGTCAAAGTGTTAAAACCACAAGGTCTTTGCACTTGCTCAAATCTGGAAATGCTGTTCACCAGGACAGCTACATTGTTTACTCTTTCACTGACTTCAGGTGTTTACTCCAATCTTGTCTTCTCAGTGAGGCCTTCCTTGAGATCTTCACTGTATTCACAACCCTGATGTCTCCCTTCCTATCCTTGCTTTGGTTTTGTTCTTTGCCCTTACACCATCCTACATACTTCACTTTTACATTTTTTAATGTCAGTTTTCCTCATTATAAAGAAACTTTGTGAGGTCAAGAAGCTTTGTTCGTTTGGTTCACCATGTCTAAGACACCGTAGAGCACGTGATATATGCTGTTACTGAATGAATCATGTCAGCAGTCACTGCTCTCTGTTCTGTCACATTCTGTATCCAACTCATCTGCAAATTCTGTTGGCTTTATGTTCAAAATGGACCCAGAATACAACCAGCTTTTTTTTAAATTAATTTATTTTTTTATTGTTTTATTATTCATATGTGCATACAACGCTTGGGTCATTTCTCCCCCCTTCCCCCACCCCCTCCCTTACCACCCACTCCGCCCCCTCCCTCTCCCCCCCACCCCCTCAATACCCAGCAGAAACTATTTTGCCCTTATCTCTAATTTTGTTGTAGAGAGAGTATAAGCAATAATAGGAAGGAACAAGGGTTTTTGCTGGTTCAGATAAGGATAGCTATACAGGGAGTTGACTCACATTGATTTCCTGTGCGTGGGTGTTACCTTCTAGGTTAATTCTTTTTGATCTAACCTTTTCTCTAGTTCCTGGTCCCCTTTTCCTATTGGCCTCAGTTGCTTTTAAGGTATCTGCTTTAGTTTCTCTGCGTTAAGGGCAACAAATGCTAGCTTTTACCACTTCCACCACTCCCACTCTGGCCCAAGCCCCAGCATCACTCACCTGGATTATTGCAAGAGCATAGTGAGCATACTGCTGGCCTTGCTATTTCCACCCTGGCTTCTTCACAGTCTATTTGCAAATCGGTAGCCAGAGGGACCCTGTTAACCTGTAATCCATGTCACTACCACTCTTCTCACCAACTCCACTGACCTCCTCCCTCATGTACGATAAAAGCCAGCGCCCCTTACAAGCCCTCCCTGGATTACCCTCCAGCCTCCCACCTCTCCTTACATGCTCCCCGAAACCTCTCCAAGGTCATTGTGGACTCTACACAGGCAGGTGCTTACTCCACTCCACCTGCACAGGATTCCCCTGTGTGTTTCAAACATGACAGGTGCTTTCCTGCCCAGGGCCTTTGTACTTGCTGGGTCCTCTTCTTAGCTATTTGCATGGATGACTCCTTCACTTCCTCCAGGTCTCAGCTCAAATGTCTCCTCACTGAAGAGTCTTCTCTCCCACACCCCAAGGGACACCCCACCTTCACATTACTGGAGGCCATAGTGCTTGATACCTTCTGAGTTTTTATCTGTGAATTTGTCTGTCACTTCTCTCCTCTCCCCATTCAACCCTCCACACCCCCTCCACCCCCCACTTGAGTGTAAGCTCCATCAGAATGGGGAGTTTGTTGGTGATCCTCCATGCCTAGAGCATTTCCTAGCACAATATGACTGCATGGTACACATTTGCAGAGTGAATAAATGTTGAATGAAGGCTCTATTCAAGAACCAAAAGAGGATCTGAGCCCAGCAGGGAAAGACATAAGATGTACAAAAAGGTATGAGCTAAAGGGCTTCCTGAAAAGAACAAAGCTAAAAACTAGAAACAATCAAGCCTAGGTCCATTAAAAGTAAATTAATAAGTATGAATTAATTTTAAATTAATAAAAAAGCTTTTGCTTAATGTCCTTTATTTAAAATAGAGCAGATGCCCTACAAAGCAAGTTCCTTTCCCTCTCTTTAGAAAAGGCAGAGAGTGGTGAGGTTATGGAAAGAGCAGATTACCTTCCTCGCCTGGTAAAGACAGCAAGGCAGAAGCAGGACTTCAGGGAGCCAGGCCTTTCTGCCTTCGCGGATGGGAGCTTTGCTGGTCAGATGCTGCTCTGACCTTCTTTCCAGTGCCCCAAGGCGGAGGGCACTCCAGAGTTCTCTGTACAAACCCGCTTGCTGCTGGAATGTACTGAAGGACGTTCTTCTTCTGCAAGAGCTGTTTTGTACAGCAAACTGCTGCTGCTCCCCCTCCCTCTTCTCTCTTTTTTTTTCAGTGCTGGGAATCAAGTAAACCCAGGGCCTCAGGTAAGCATTCTACCACTGAACTCCATCCCCAGCCCTGTTTTGTATGTATAAATCATAAAAGTTATTCTTCCTACTTATCTCTTACTTCTTCCTATTCATTCCTCTTGGGCTTTCTGTGTGCTTCTTTTTTGTCTCTCTCCTAATGTCACATTGAGTAGACTCTGTGCATATGCCATGTGCTGTGTCATGCACACACAGTCTCCTTGAGTCTTTATGATCACCTTGCAAAGAGCTGGGTGTCATCATGTAATATAATGAGCACCATTCCCATTTTACAGATGGGGAAATTGATGCTACAGAACTAAGTGTTGGATCTGGTGCTGTTAGTACCCTTGCCGTGTGTCTCAGAGCCTCATCACTTCAGTGGGTGCTGGCTGACTGCCTGCCGCCAGGACTTACATCTGTTTGCTCCAGGGCCTCTCTGGCCACAGAGCAGGACGGAATTAGTGCTCATTCCCCTCCCCCCAGCACACACCCAGCAGCTTTCAGTGGGTGGTATTTGGGGTCTAAATACCCCCATTTCCTTGCTCCTTGCAGGGTCCAGTGCTGTGCATGTTCCACACTGGCTCCCCACGATTCCCAGGAGGAAAAGCTTCCATTGAGATTGTGCCTTCTATGATGACCTTCACTTCTCTGGCTCGCTTTCTCGTCCAGTGTCTCCTGGGATCATCTTGGAAATGAAGCTTTGCCCCAGAGCCCTCCTCTCTGGGTCTGCTTAGGGTACCAAACCAAGATAAGTCTGTGTATAAGACTGTGCAACTGCCAAGGCTGAGCTGAGCTGTCTGATTTCAGAGCCTGTGTATGACTTCTTCACCTTATCCCAGCCCCACCCATCTTTTTTATTTATCTATTAATCATCTTTTTTAATGTAGGGATTCATTTTTCCCAATGTGTCAAATTATAGTAAAAAAAATTTGATTTGCCTAAAAACTAAACAAATAAACAACAGCAAAAAACCTGACAAAATTTATCATCATGACCTAATTAGATAATGCTAGTAATTTTTTTTGGATTGAAATTGTAACTTACAATGACAGATTTATTTATTTTCTTTCTTTTTCTTTGACAGATTTATTATAGCTGCAAAAGGACATGTTCCCACAAGTCTGCAACCTAGCATTAATGGAGACACTGTTTGATATGAGTCATGACTGGAAGAAGGACCAAGGTGTGTTTATGATGTTAGGTTAAAAATGAATTTACTGGAAAGTCTTGGTTAAATTATGAAATTGAGAGGAAAAACTGGACAGGAAAGTCCCCGAAAGGAGACTAATCACGGAAGCTTTGGAGAACTGGGGACATGAAGCAAATGCACAATTTTTTCAAGGAACCATAGTCAGGCTACCTCTGTTTCAATCATTCTCCATTTTGATGAGGAGCTAATTCATTCCAGGATCTGATTGGCTGTGCTTAGACCAATCAGAGAAGAAGGAGCTCTTGATTAACACATGCAAGTGGAAGATGCTTTTTCCACCTTGTGCTTCCAGAAGGGGGGGAATTCTAAGCAGTCAAAATAACTAGTGTTGTCCAGGAAGGGAAAGGAAAATGCTGAGTAAAGGAAAAGATAGGGAAGGGGAGAGTGGTAGTCCCTAAAGGGGACAAGTAAAGCAAAGAACATGCATATGGCTGTTTGCAGCTGCCTGTGGGGCCACAGTGTGGCCTGTTACCTTCTGACATCATGCCTTGCAGTTCTCCTTCTTGTTCTTTTTTTTTTTAATTTTTATTTTAATCATATGTGCATACAATGTTTGGATCATTTCTCCCCCCTTCCCCCACCTCTTCCCTTACCCCCCCCCGCCCCCCCCCCGCTCCCTTCCTCACCCCCCCTTACCCATCGCTACCTGGCAGAAACTATTTTGCCCTTATCTCTAATTTTGTTGAAGAGAGAGTATAGGCAATAATAGGAAGGAACAAGGGTTTTTGCTGGTTGAGATAAGGATAGCTATACAGGGAATTGACTCACATTAATTTCCTGTGCATGTGTGTTACCTTCTAGGTTAATTCTTCATGATCTACCCTTTTCTCTAGTTCCTGGTCCCCTTCTCCTATTGGCCTCAGTTGCTTGAAAGTATCTGCTTTAGTTTCTCTGCGTTGAGGGTAACAAATGCTATCTAGTTTTTATAGGTGTCTTACCTTTCCTTATACCTTCCTCCTGTGCTCTCACTTTATCATGTGATCAAAGTGGAGAACATATGATTTTTGGTCTTTTGGGCCAGGCTAACCTCACTCAGAATGATGTTCTCCAATTCCATCCATTTACCAGCGAATGATAACATTTCGTTCTTCTTCATGGCTGCATAAAATTCCATTGTGTATAAATACCACATTTTCTTTTTTTTTTTTTTGGATTTTTAAAAATTTTATTATTCATATGTGCATACAAGGCTTGGTCATAACTCCCCCCTGCCCACAACCCCTCCCTTACCACCCACTCCGCCCCTTCCCTCTCCCCCCTACCCCCTCAATACCCAGCAGAAACTATTTTGCCCTTATTTCTAATGTTGTTGTAGAGAGAGTATATGCCATAATAGGAAGGAACAAGGGTATTTGCTGGTTGAGACAAGGATAGCTATACAGGGCATTGACTCACATTGATTTCCTGTGCGTGTGTGTTACCTTCTATGTTAATTCTTTTTGATCTCACCTTTTCTCTAGTTCCTGGTCCCCTTTTCCTATTGGCCTCAGTTGCTTTTAAGGTATCTGCTTTAGTTTCTCTGCGTTAAGGGCAACAAATGCTAGCTAATTTTTTAGGTGTCTTACATATCCTCACCCCTCCCTTGTGTGCTAAAGCTTTTATCATGTGCTCAAAGTCCAATCCCATTGTTGTGTTTGCCCTTGATCTAATGTCCACATATGAGGGAGAACATACGATTTTTGGTCTTTTGGGCCAGGCTAACCTCACTCAGAATGATGTTCTCCAATTCCATCCATTTACCAGCGAATGATAACATTTCGTTCTTCTTCATGGCTGCATAAAATTCCATTGTGTATAGATACCACATTTTCTTAATCCATTCGTCAGTGGTGGGGCATCTTGGCTGTTTCCATAACTTGGCTATTGTGAATAGTGCCGCAATAAACATGGGTGTGCAGGTGCCTCTGGAGTAACCTGTGTCACAGGCTTTTGGTTATATCCCCAAGAGTGGTATTGCTGGATCAAATGGTAGATCAATGTCTAGCTTTTAAGTAGCCTCCAAATTTTTTTCCAGAGTGGTTGTACTAGTTTACATTCCCACCAGCAGTGTAAGAGGGTTCCTTTTTCCCTGCATCCTCGCCAACACCTGTTGTTAGTGGTGTTGCTGATGATGGCTATTCTAACAGGGGTGAGGTGGAATCTTAGTGTGGTTTTAATTTGCATTTCCTTTATTGCTAGAGATGGTGAGCATTTTTTCATGTGTTTTTTGGCCATTTGAATTTCTTCTTTTGAGAAAGTTCTGTTTAGTTCACTTGCCCATTTCTTTATTGGTTCATTAGTTTGGGAGAATTTAGTTTTTTACGTTCCCTATATATTCTGGTTACCAGTCCTTTGTCTGATGTGTAGCTGGCAAATATTTTCTCCCATTCTGTGGGTGTTCTCTTCAGTTTAGAGACCATTTCTTTTGATGAGCAGAAGCTTTTTAGTTTTATGAAGTCCCATTTATCTATGCTATCTCTTAGTTGCTGTGCTGCTGGGGTTCGATTGAGAAAGTTCTTGCTTGTATCTATTAATTCTAGAGTATTTCCTATTCTTTCCTGTACCAACTTTAGAGTTTGTGGTCTGATATTAAGATCCTTGATCCATTTTGAGTTAATCTTGGTATAGGGTGATATACATGGATCTAGTTTCAGTTTTTTGCAGACTGCTAACCAGTTTTCCCAGCACTTTTTGTTGAAGAGGCTGCTATTTCTCCATCATATATTTTTAGCGCCTTTGTCAAAGACAAGTTGGTTATAGTTGTGTGGCTTTATATCTGGGTCCTCTATTCTGTTCCACTGGTCTTCATGTCTGTTTTTGTGCAGTACCATGCTGTTTTTATTGTTATTGCTTTGTAATATAGTTTGAAGTCAGGTATCGTGATACATCAATTTGACTGAGTATTGCCTTGGCTATTCATGGCCTCTTGTGTTTCCATATAAATTTCACAGTAGATTTTTCAATCTCTTTGATGAATGTCATTGGGATTTTGATGGGAATTGCATTAAACATGTGGATTACTTTTGGGAGTATAGACGTTTTTACTATGTTGATTCCACCAATCCATGAGCATGGGAGATCTCTCCACTTTCTATAGTCTTCCTCAATCTCTTTCTTCAGAAGTTTATAGTTTTCCTTGTAGAGGTCTTTCACATCCTTTGTTAGGTTTACACCTAGGTATTTGATTTTTTTTGAGGCTATTGTAAATGGAATTGTTTTCATACATTCTTTTTCAGTTTGTTCATTATTAGTGTATAGAAATGCTAATGATTTTTCTATGTTGATTTTATATCCTGCTACCTTGCTATAGCTATTGATGGTGTCTAGGAGCTTTTGAGTAGAGATTTTTGGGTCTTTAAGGTATAGGATCATGTCATCTGCAAATAGGGATATTTTGACAGTTTCTTTATGTATTTGTATTCCTTTTATTCCTTCTTCTTGCCTAATTGCTCTGGCTAGGAATTCCAGTACTATGTTGAATAGGAGTGGAGATAGTGGGCTTCCTTGTGTAGTTCCTGATTTTAGAGGGAGTGGTTTTTGTTTTTCTCTGCTGGAAATATGCAAGAGAACCCTCCACTCCTCCAGCCTGACGTGGAGATTCTCACTAGGGATGGAATTCCAGTTTTTCTCTGCCATTTACTCTCATAATTGTTTCCTGTTAATTAATACTTACTTTTATAACCTTATGCTTATAATAAAAATATTAATATAGAATAATAACAATAACCCTAAGAGAAGTAGTTAGCATGATTGTGTCTTATTTCATATATTACCAGGGACTCTGGAAGAGTGGGAAAAGGTGGCCAGTAAGGATATGGGATGAGTGAACTGGAGGGTGAACTGACTTCAGTCTAACTCTGGTGAAAAATAATTCTGAATAATTTCCTATGTGGCCCCTTTTCTCTCAGAGTTTTCGAATACAAGCAGTTGATTTCTGTTTCTTATTTTATAAGTCATCAGGCTACACTATTAAGCTTATTATTATTATTTTGTCTGCTGATTCAAGTACAAGTCTGCAAAAGGTGTTTTGGAATTAAATATATCTCAAAGTTTTTCTTTAGATTTCCTGAGATTAAGTAATAATGACTTAGGCAAAGTTTGAGAAGTGATGAAATGCAAGTATATATAATAAAAAATTGATTTAATGAGCATTAAGACATAATAACCAACATTTATTGAGTTTAAAGTGTACCAGGCACTATTCTGTGAGGGTATGGTCAACAAAGTGATCTCATTTAGTTCAACATACATTTCAAGTTTAACTCCATAAATATTCATCAGGCCCCTTTGCAATGCAATGGGCATACAAATATAAATCAATCACAATTTCTGTCTCCAATTTTCTTTTGTGATAGATTAATTCATTTCCTGTAAGTGAAATAGTATTCCTTTCATGCTGTATTCATGCTTGTCTGGCCTCCTTACCTCACTGCTTATTTTCCCACAAATCAACCTTAACCCTACACATTTCACACCATTAGTCCTTTATACATGTTCTCCCCTTAGGTTTGAATTCTCTAGCCTGTAAGCTGAATTCTGAATGTCCTTCAAAATTTATTCACTCCTTCATGAGCTTTTCTTGAGACTCCATCCCCCATAGCATCCTATGGGGTCCATGAGCTGATCTATAATTGTAGACATCTTTTGTTTCTGTCTTTCTGGTGTCTAGTTGCCCTTCTTTTAGTAAAGTGGCCACTTTTCATTGAGGAAATCACTCTTCCTATTTTTAGTCCATAAAGTTTAGTGAGGGGTCAAATCATTTTTCAGTGTCTGTTCTCCCACAAAACTATGAGGTTCTTAAGAAAGGAGCAGGTCTATGCCCCAATGTATCTTTGGCCCTTGCATAGTGTTTGTTGAGTAAACAAAGGAAGGAACCATTCCCTTCTCTACATGATGATATAGTAGAATGCTGCAGAACCCAAAGTGCACCTTCCTGGTCCCTTGTCATACTCAATTCATTTATGCTATATTAGTGATGTGGCATAAGGGATTAGTCTTCATAATCTCCTGGGAGAAAGTATTAAGAAGACCATAACTATCATTTTGACACTATTTTGTCAATAACAGATAAAAGTCCCTGCCTCCAAAAATTTATACTACCATGTCCTATGGGCCAGAATTAAGTGTAATAATAAAATTTATATGGTACTGTGTGTCAGGCTATGGTTCAAGTACTTTGCATTATTAACTTGTTTAACCCTTATGACAGCTTCCTGAGATAGATGCTATAGTTTGCCATTTACATCTGGGATAACAGGCAGAGAGAGATTTACACCCTTCTGAAGTTCACAGAGGTGGCAGACCCTCCCTACAGTCATGGACATGGTCAAGGCTGGTGGAAGACAAATCAAGAAAGCTTCTAGAAAATGTCCTAGCTGACTAGAAGGAAAAATATGAGGGAAAGAATTCATTTTATAGAAAAGAACAAAGATCCAGATTATGTTTTATTAAAAAATTTAGGACCAAGAACTGGAGTGTGGTTAAAGTGGTAGTGTGTACAAGGCCCTAAATTCAATCCCAATACAGGTAAAAAAAATTCAGGACCAACACTTTGCAAAATTAGGAATTAGATGGAATTTATAATTGACACTTACTACCTCCCTCCCCTTTTCATGGCCAGCCTCTATGGTCTCTGTCCTCCCCCATGCCAGTCCCAAGCCCAGAGCCTTTGGTATGTGCAAACTTTGGACATTGTCTCTTTAAGCCCATACCTCTAATCTCCCATTGGTCAAACTCAGTTCTTTCCCTGCTTCCCATTGGTCCTTGAACACACCAGAATAGTGAGTGTTAATGCACTGTTCATTTCTTCCTTTTTTCTATTATCTTTTCTAAGGGAGTACTTGGAAGTTAAACAGAGGTCTCTAGAAAATAGTAATAAAATCCCTTAGCTGAAGGAATATTTTGGCTTTGAACTTTCCATATAATTATAAGGATGGGGCTCCAGAATAATTTGTATGCTTTTCATCAAAAAATAAATATGGGTGACATTCACTGAACACTTGTATGAGCAAAACTCTGTGTCTAATGTTTATATAGCATGGCAGAGACCACAAATTTACACCCAATATCTGTTATTCAATTAATTTTTTCCATACTAAAATAAATTCTGGTTTTGAGCTGGGCATGTGTCTGGCTAGAATAAAAAGTTTCCCAGCTTCCCTTGCTATTTGAGTGGTCACATGGTTACATTCTGGCCAGCGGTCTGCTAACTCCAAGTGCCACATATAATGCCTGGGAAATGTCTGTAAAGATAGGAGGTGTGTTTTTCCTGTGTCTTCCTCTTTCCTGAGGGCTATACTGTGTACAGGACAAGAATGCTAAAGCAACTATCTTGAGTCATGAGAGTTGCCACCATGTGCTGAGAGGGCAGCCACTCGTACCGAGCTTCTTTTAAATTCTCTGGTCACATAAGTCACTCCTCTTCCTTCAAGAATCATCGAAGAGCCAGGAGTGTTACTCTAATGGAAGTTCTCTAAGTGGAAACACAGGCAATGGAAAATCAGTGTTATCTCATAACAGCATTAGTATTATTTTTAAATCTTACTTTTACTTTGGGAGACTAAAATTAAGTAATACAGTAAATGTAAAGCTCGAACTCTAGTTCATATCATCCCTGCTGTAAAACCTGTGCGCTTAATCACTATGCTCGAGGATCCTAGGTTACCATATTACTAATAGTGTGCTGGGATTGGGAGGAAAAACTCTGAAGTTTAGTGTTTGTCAGTTTCCTTGCTGTAAATATTCCCACCAGGCCAATTTTAAGTTAGCAGTCGTTCAACAAGTAGCTTGCTAAACTCCTCAAGAGTAATGGTCTATTCTTTGAGCTTATATGAACCAGCTCCTGCACACCTGTGAAATATGCCCAGCTAAACCCACCAGAAGTTCCCAGCAAGTGCAAGATGTCTCCAACAGTCATTCCTAATGCCCAGGACATATGGTTTCAGCTCCAACTATGATGGCACCATTTCAGAATGCCTTGTACACCATGATGTTGGAACATGAAGTGACTAAAGAGTAACAGCTTGACCTACGGCCTCTCAGGGACACTAATGTCATCACTACCCTATTTCTCTTTAATAGATTCATTTTCAGAGAGGCCATAGCAGAAAATAACTCTTCTGGCCACCAAAGGCTTCAAATGCTTCTCCTGCTGATGACATGCTGAGAATATATTACTGGAGCTGAGGGAATAGAGTTCAGAGAATCAGGGCCAGAGTGCAAGGGTTCAGAAAGAGAAAGCTCTGTTGTTACAAATCCACAGTGAGCATCTTACAGGACGTGTCAGAGGGATGTGGGGGACAGGGTGATTTCTATAGGAATCCACAGATAAGGACTCAGAGTTCAATGGGAGCTGTAATTTGGGCAAATTCTTTAGTAGGGTATCTGTGTGACAAGGGCAATATGAGGCACACTGATGGACAAAACCTGCCCAAGAAAGTTCTCCTATGTACCACATCCTTGTAGTGTGTGGACGGTGACTCTGTGCCACAAGTATAGTTCTAACACACAAGGTTCAGGTACTCTCAATAAACCACTTTGTTAACTCCACAAATTCCTGGGCTAAAGACACTCTTCTGCTTTGTTGAATCCAGATTCCCAAACAGACGACCTAGGGAGACATGAGAGCAATACAAGGCCATCAGCCTCAGCCCAGAACTCTCTCAATAGAGGCCCAATTCAGTGTACCTGTAGTATCTAAGCAAGACACTTGGGCCTGGCTCTGTTCTCCTCCACATTTCTCTGTTTTCCAAGAAAATGTGTTCCAAGCTCTAGGGTTTTGATCCAGATCATTCATTTTGAATACTTTTTTATTGCTCCCAAGGTCGAAATTGCAAAGCCCTCATTCTTCTCTTTCTTTATCTCCAATTACAGAACTGTAGATCCTTTCAGGGGACTACTGGAGGGTGAGAATCTTGCCCACCAGTTCCACTGTGTCCATGTTCATGAAGGTGCAAATCTCACCTTCTTATTACTGTGGATGAGCTTTCAAGAGTCCATCAACTCTCACCTCAAGTGGACCTTGCCGCCATGTTATTTTCTGGGCAGTGTGCCTATCAGATTCTGAAGGGACTCTGTGATCCCCAAGTATTAAGATCTGCTGAAGTTGTCCCTACCTTTTAGAAATTTTAAGCATTGGATGTAAAAATATATCCTGCTCTTTCTTCCTTTCCCTACTGGCATTTTCTTACACTTGTCATCTTTTCTTCCACATTCTTTCAATGTGATTTTCTCATTACTTTTTTTTTAAATTCTGGACTTTTCAGAGAAAACTCTTTGGAAAATAGGTAAATGCATAAGCAGAGAGTGTTGAAACCAATATTTCTAATCTGGGCCTCGGGCATTTTGTGCAAAAATATTTAAGTGCTAATGAGAAGCCACTAAGGTGTGTTTTAATTAGTAAATGTAAGTAAAATCAATGAATCAAAAAATCAATCTTTAGACAGGAGAGAATAATTTTCACCAGAGACAGGGAATAATGTATTTAAGAATAAAGCATAAAAGCTGCTCTAAGCTATTTCCACAATGCAAATGCAAGGCCATATTAAAACATCCCAGTCTAAATGCATGGCCATGTGCTGTACATCAGGCTCATTCAACCCACAACATGGATTTTCATGAATCTTCATGACAATCCCTTGAGGTAAGTACTACTAACCTCATTGTACAGTGGAAGGAATGAAGCTCAGAGAGCATGGCAACTCACATGGGTCCCTAGTCTAGGGCCATGGAACGCCAGTGCTCAGGCATTTAATCACTGCCTTACAGAGAAATACTGTTTGGCACTTAGAGGATTCCCTGCTTTTTTCTAACCTTCGACTATGAGGCTATGATCACATGCTTCAATCTGGAGTACAGAAGGGGATCTGGTAGATATGAAGTAGAAAAAATTTTTTTCTCTTGCTAACATTCTATTTGAAGTTTTTCAAACTAACAGGAAAGTTGAAGCAATCCACATGTCCTTCACCCAAATTCGTCAGCATTCTGTCACATTTGTGCTGTTTCTTTGAACAGATAGATTAATATTTTCTAAGCTATATGAAAAGAAGTTTAATCCTAAATTCTTCAGCATGCATTTCCTAAGAAAAAGGACTTTCTCCTACATTTCCAGTACTATTACTGTATGAAGGAAAATTGATTCCAATTTCTCTGCTTTTGCCTAAGAATGTCTTTTACTTCTGTTCTCATTTTTTTGGATCTAGGATCCAATCAAGATTTATGCATTGTAGTTCTTTATTGCATCTCTTTAGTCTGTTGTAAACCAGAAAAGGACTTCTACATTCCCCCGCTCCCTCCTTACCTCAACATTTCAGAAGTCTGGCTGGGCCAGTTGTTTTGTAGAGTATCCCATGTTCTGGGTTTGTCTTCTTGTTTTGTGACTAGATTTTGCTCATAGAATGAGCTGGAATAGAACATCTCCTATCGGTCATGCAAAGTTTGATCACTCGGTTATGTGGTGACAACACATCTCTTCCTTGCTAAGTGTGCTCTCCCCTTGTAATATGTAATTGGTTGGGGTGATACTTTGAGAATTTGTGAGTGTCTTTTTTCCCAAAAAATCTTGCACCCAGATGCTAATGAATTACCATCTATTGCTACTGAATCTTGCTTTAGTCAATTAATACATTAAATGTGAAATCTCTCTCTCTCTTTCTCTCTTTCTTTCCCTGTCCTAGACCTGGAGTCAGCCATATCCACATATGATACGTGCTACTAAAGTGTCATTGTTTTTGGAAGCTAGAGTTTCAAGGAAATTAAGTGATGAATTCACAATAGTTCAAATAAAAACTATCTGAAACCTCAATTCTTCTATTGCATATGTGTATTTTTCTTTTCCACAGTGAAAGCCTTTGCTCCCACACATCAAAATATCTACTTCTTTCACTATTTTACAATAAACAAAAAGTGGTTTGAGAAATGCAATAACCAATAACATTACCAACAAGAAACCTATCAAGATTTCTTTGTAATTGTTTTGGTCTTAAGATATATTCTATTAAAGACATTCAGCCTGAGTATAATATTTACAAGATATTGAATTTATTCATTTTTCTGTGTGACTATGTTATCTACAAGGTAAGATTCATTTCTTTCTGTATTCAATATTAAGGTTTTCTTTTATCTGTATTTAATTTTATGGTTTGAGCATATAAATTATTTACATGGCTTGAAAGTTAAAATTATAGCCTAGCATGGAGGTGTATGCTTTTAATCTTAGTGCTGTAGAGGCAGGAAGAGTGAGAACTTGAACCTAGCCTCAGATACATAGTGAGACCCAACTCAAAAAAATGCATATGCATATATGTATAATACTTCTAATTAGAGAAGTCTTTTTCACATTCTTATTCCCATCTACCTAATCCTGATTAGGCCAGCTATAATCATTAGGTTTTTGCACAAATGAAGAACTATATACATATATGCATTTCCCTCCTCTCTTTCTTACATGAAATGATGTGAATATTCTTTCCACTTAACTTTTTAGCACTTGACATTATTATATCCTCAAAACTCCTGCATATCAACTTGGAGTTCTTCATTCCTTTCTTTTCCTCCTTCTTCATCCTCCTTTCTTCTCCTTCTCCTCCCTCCTTTCTTCTTTTTCTCCTCCTTCTCCTCCTCTTCTTCTTGCAATACTGGGGTTTGAACTCAAGGCCCCGTTTTGCTTCAATATTTTTCAAACAGGATCTCACTTGTGCCTGGGCTGGCCTTGGACCATGATCCTCCTACCTCAGCCTCCTGAATAGCCGGGATTATAGGCATGAGTCACCAAGTCCACTTTGTTTGTTTTTCATTAGGGTTGTGCTGATTTTTTTTTTCACAGTCTGGTTGACTTCAAACTGTGATCTTCCTATCTTCACCTTCTGAGAAGCTAGGATTGTAGGTGTATACCACCATGACCGGTCTCAATCTTCCTCATTCTTTTTGATGGCGTCATAGTGCTTCATTGTGTAGATGAGCCATACTTTTTTTATATGGTATGGGTAGGAATCTGTAATATTTTGATATTTGTGAAGATGTATTTTTTCAGAGTAAATTTCTGGCAGTGGTACTTTTGGGCCAAAGGTTTAGTGCCTATGTAATTGTTTTACAAAATGCCAACTCCCTTCCATGTGGACTGTGCCCTTTTACTCTCCCACCAGCAACATAAAAACATTTTCTTCCCATAGCCTTGCTCTAGTGTATCATCAAGCAGTTTGTGAGTTGAATAGTTGAGAAATAATATCTCAGTGCAAATTTCAATGTGAATTTCTCTTGTTCTAAGTGAAATCAAGCCTTATTTATATTTTTAAAGGCCGTATGGACATCTATTTTTGTTTGTGAATAGACTATTCATATCTTTTACCATCAGGTAGGTCTTTAATGCATATTCCAAAAGTCAACTTATGCTTGGAGCTTTTAAGCCCAGAGGAGACTTACACAAGTCATCTTACTGATACTAAAAGATTTTGAAAACCTCAGGAAGGGTAAGGACAGCACTGTTGAAATGGAAGCGTTTGAAAGATATCCTATTAATCTGGAAACTATGGGAGTGCCTGCAATTACACGCATGAAATATCTTGTCTGATGCTATTAGACACCTTGAGCAGAAAATTTCATGTAGATGATTATCAACACTGGCTGAGGGTAGCTTGTAATATCTTCACAATCATTTAATAATGAAAGCAAGTCCAAAGTTGTTATATAAAGCTTGGATGGTTTTCTGCTTACAAGTTGCCTAAAAAAGAGTATTGGGATGAAGGTGGGGGTGGGGTGGGAGGCCGAACAGTTGCAACAGTCTCCTGGGTCTGTTCACTTAGCTGGTTGTGTGTGTGTGTGTGTTCTTGATTATTGCTTTTGTTTTCTTTCTATCCAGAAAGTAGACTGAGTTCCCCTCAATCACCTAATAGTTGCTAAATTTCACAATTAGAGGTTCCCTGCTAAGAACCTTCCATCTAGCAAACAAAACCACTAAATGCAAGAGGGAAACTTGGAATTTTGCTTAGCAAGTACAAAATTGTTAGTTCTGCCACACTGTTGACCCAGAGGGATTTTTTTGGCAAAATAAAGATGATTCTTCTGCAATGGAATATAATTTCTTATACTTTTATTTTTAACCTATATGTGTACTAATATTAAACATGGAATTCTACAGCTAGCATATAACTATAGGTTTGGTTTTTTTGAGACAGGGTCTTGCTATATAGCCTAGCCTGACCTCACGCTCACAATCCTCCCACTTCAGCCTCCAAGTACTGGGATTTTAGGCAGGAATCACGACACACAGACAATTTTATCTGGCTTTGATTTCAGTCTGATAATCTCTGTCTTTTCACTGGAGTGCTTAGACCTTTTAAATAAACTATAATTATTAATACAAATAGGTCCAAGTCTATTGTCTTGTACTTTGTTTCCTATTTTTCCTTCTGCTTATCATTATCTATTTTCTCCTTTTCTTCCTTCCTTTGAATTAACTGAGTTTTTTTTTTTTTTGCAGTGCTGGGATTTGAACTCTGGGCCTACACCTCAAGCCATTCTACCAACCCCTTTTTGTGAAGGGATTATTCTAGACAGGGTCTTGTGAACTCTTTGCCCGGGCTGGCTTGAACTTCGATCTCTGTCTCCTGAGTAGTCAGAATTACAGGCATGAGCCACCAGCACCAGGCTAACTGAGTATTTCTTAAGGTTTCAGTTTGTCTCCACCATTTAGCTCATGGGCCATACTCTTTGGTTTTGAATTTTTAAATTTCAGCTATTTTATATTTGTCTATGAGTTATATTTGATCCTTTTAAGGTATCTTTTGTTTCCCTCTTCATTATGTTTCTGCTTGCCTCTAACTATAATGAATATCCATTCAGATGTCTCTCTCCCAACACCATCATCTCTGCCATTTCTGAGTCTGTTTTCATTGACTGGCGTTGCTGTTATGGGTAATTTTCTAGCTTCTTGGTGTGTCAGGTAACTTTGTTTTGCTTTGCTTCTGAGATAGGATCTCACTATGTTGCTAGGCTGCTCTCAAACTCCTGGGCTTCAGTGGTCCTTCTGCTTCAGGCTCCCAGCTAGATGGGACTACAAGTTTGCCTCAGTGCCCCTGGCCTCAACTCAGGTAGATTTGATGGCATGGTGGGCGTTGTGCTTGATATGAAGTGCCTGGGCTTTGTTATATCAGACTATTAAATTACTGATGGTGCAGTTTTGTCTTTTCAATGCTCATTTTTAAGTTTTGGTAGAGTGAGCATAGACTAGCTTTTATGATAGGCACAGTTTGGTTCCGCCTCTAAGATGTGGATCTTCCAGAGTCTGTATTGAATGCTCAGATGATCCATAAGGACGCTCTCCTGCCTAATGGGAAGTGGAAGTAGAATAATTCTCAGTCCTGTGTGAGTTTTGAGATGCATTAAGCTCACAAGTCCTTAGTCACTCTTTGCTAGACTTTGTGGAATTTTCCCCTAAGTGTCTGCATCTGAGTGTTCAGCAAAGATTAATGTGGACACGTACGCAGATTTTGGGGCTCTTTTACTATGTCTTTCCTTTCTTTATAAATCTTTGCTTCATAATTTTTAGCAACACCAGGCCCCCTGAACTCCAGACTCTTGTCTCCTCAATTCAGAAAGCCCCATGTTCTACCCCTGATTCCCCTTCCTGTTCCACTATCCAAAATGTGCCTCCATGAAGAAATCTGAGCTGATAATAGGATTCACCTCTTTCACTTTTCTTCTCACAGGGATACTTCTGTGCACCTTGTTTCCAATGCTGTTCAATATATTCAGTTTTCTACTTGCTTAAGATGGGATGATAAATCCAGTTTTAGTTCCACCATCCTGACCAGCAGTGACATGCTGATAATTCACACTTAACATTTAGTCAGCAAACACTTACCAAATTCGTACTATGTGTCAGGCATTCCGCCTTGCCTGAGTATTCAAAGCTAAATGATACTTAAAGAGGCTCACAGCCTATTGAAGGAGAGAGGTAAGAGCATCAGTTATTATAAGATATTAGAAAAACATAGTTCACCTGTGCATGGTGTGTTATAGGTGGGCATTAAAAAAGATAACCCAAACCCGAGACACAAAGAAACATGTGGCCTTCAAATTGAAATGTGAAAGAATAGCTAATGGATGAGTGAGTAGAAGGGTGTGGAACTGCACCCCTGGGGGTGGGGAGGGGAATCTTTCTTAAAGCATGGGATGGCCAAATCAGTTCCTTTCTTTCTCATAGGCAAAGCTCTAAACCAGACTGGTTACATCTAGGTATGAATATTACTAAATTAATATCCATTAATATTACTAACATTTGAATCACCAGTAAATATATGCATGCAAAGGGTCATTTTCACTTAAAAATAATTTTCTTACTAAATAACCTTCTACCCAATTCCCTCCACTTGGTGAGATTGTAGAGGAGGTATTTTAGGTTATGAAGATTCTGGGTTTTGTCTATAAATGTCAATAAATGTAAATAAAGTGAAATTCATAGCATGACAGCACTTAAATCATTTGTTTCAGTCTCTATCATCTAAGCAGTGAAATAACCATTCTCTGTGAGTATTTGTTGTCAAAGTACAAAAAGAATATATCTGTGAGTCAGCTGCACAGACCCTGGCTCCCATGGACAGTTGCCTCACTCCATTTTATGTAGTACAAGCTAGAAATATTAAGAAGTAGTGTCACTCATTCGTTCCTGATCTCAGAAGCTAGGAGAAAATTGGGGCTGCTTCTTTCAGGAAGTTGTTTTTCTGGTAGTGTTGCCATGAAGTGAGTCCTATAGGTTCCTGAGATAGATAGTGAATTGATGAATAGGCAGATTAATGAGTGGACAGAGGAAGGGCAGATGGTTAAATTAGATAACCAACCTCCCAGAGGAGTATCTATATAGCTATGGGGTATCTTATCTATCTGTCTATCTGTCTATCTATCTATCATCTATCTATCTATGAAACAGATGAAAGAGAAGCAATAAACATAGTGAGTGGGAAGAATGGGAATACAATAGAGTGCCAAGAGAAATCACGAGATAGTAAGTATAGCTAGTAGATAAACCAAACACAGGAGTAATAAGCGCATACAGAAGAAGCTATTTGCATCAGAGGACCATAAGTCCCCATTTTTTGTGGATCAGGATTTGAATTCAAGGCCTAAACCTTGAGCCACTCTAACAGCCCTCTTTTGTGATGGGGTTTTTCAAGATAGGATCTCGCAAACTATTTGCCCAGGCTGACTTCAAGCCACGATCCTCCTGATCTCTGCCTCCTGAGTACCTAGGATTACAGGCATGAGCCACTGGCACCCAGCTCACAAGTCCCTTTCAACACACATAACCACAGGGTCATGAAGGGGTGAAAGAGTTGAGATCTGGTCCAGCAGCTAGCATCATCAGAGGGTGGTGGGTGAGTTCCCAAAGCCAGAGAGACAAATAGTTTGGCTGGTTCTGTCCATACTCCACTCTCCCATAGTCCACTGCCTCTTGGTATACTATTTTTTATTATTGAGAAAAAGCTCACATAATTTAAAGTATACAGTGATCTTAAAATAGTCAAGGAGTTGTACAGATATCAACATTAAATCCAAAGTGTTTTTATGATCTCCCAAAGACACGTGTAGCCATTAGCAGTCATTCCCTATTCTCCCCTTTCTCCAGGTGCTAGCAAATCTGTCTCAACAGATTTGCCTTTCTGAACATTTCATATGAGTCATACATGTGGCTTTTTGTGTCTGGCTTCTTTCACTTAAAATGTTTTTTAAAATATATTTTAATTAATGAGCTTTTTTTAAAGAACAGTTTTAGATTTACAGAAAAATTGAACAGAACCCTCCTTACACATACTTCCTCATTACTTTCATTCTTTTCTCCCATCTTAAGCATCTTTACATGTACAGTTCACAACTATCAACTATACTCATATTGTGCCAGTCCATTCTTTTTGTTTTTTGCTTTTTTAAAAAGGCATAGAGGAGAGAAGACTTCAAACCAAGGAGAAAATGAAAGTTGTGCTTTCCCAGGAACCAAGAGCGCATAGCCTTTAATGAAAGTCACATTTCTCCTTATGATGCAGCACCTCCAAGTCAGCCTGGATTTGGCTATGGCTTTTCCCTTTGCCTTTCAGGAAGCCCTGTGAAGGGTCAGAGATGAACTCTTGGGAACCCAGGTGACTCTCCAAGAATATGCACACTCCTTCCTGACCTTGGTGGTGCAGCATTGATTTGTTCCCTTCCACTTCAGTAAATATTTTAAGGCATTGAATTGGATTTTAAATATCAGAGGCTTATTTTTATCCTGCATAAAACTTAACTGAGCGAATATTGAAAGCACTAAGTGATTCAAGAATAAGTTCTTGTTGAATAAGTCTTTCTAAAACTATTTTGTTGATCTGTGATACATTTGTCTGTTCTGTGCACAGAGGTCACCTGATTTATAATATTTGGGATATTGGCGATATTCTTAAACATGAGAGATTTTTGCAAACATCAGGGGTAATTTAGGAATAATTCCCATGGGACTGGTTACTTTTCAATGAGTCAGAGGATAAATTGGGTAGAAATGGGAGGATATAGTAAGATTCTCTCTGCGTTTTCAGTTACTCTGTACAGAGTAGAAAAACATTGGATTGGAAGCATAATAACTAGCAATTGTTGAGTGTACCAGTTACTTTACTCAGCAGTTTTGCATGTGTTTTATCTCTCAGTTTTATGAAATAGATGCTATCATCATTTTAATTTTAGGAAGAAGATGAGGCTAAAAGAAATTAAGTAACTTGCCCAAAGTATCTCATTTTGTAGGTGAATTTAACTCCAGAGTAAAAGTGTGTAAGTACTTGCTGATGTGAGAGTTGGATCAAGAACATTTTCACCTTAATTATGTGGAGTAATGTAATTGGGTCTCATTTTCCTTATCTGAACAATGAAGGTGTCAGTTCATATCAATGTACTAATCTGTGACTGTCTTGAAGATGTGTTGCTCTGTGTCCTTCAAAACGACCTGCTATGGGAAGTATGGTTGATTGACAGCTTCTAGCCAATGACTGAGTATGGCCAGAGCGTTGGTGTTGACCCAATGGGGGATTCTTCTAACAGACAGTTTTGGCTCAGAGACTCACCATTTGCTGACCAGAGCTTTGTTTCTCCAAACTGCTGCAGTCTGAGGCTCTTCCTACCCAATTCTTCTTTCCTATTCTTGTTCCTAGGTGTTGGATCTGAAGTCTCTCCCAGCTTACCCCTATTCCTATTCCATTTGTCCTTTAAAGAAATTTACCTCAACAAATCTGCACATCTAATCCTGTCTTGGCACCTGCTGCTCAGAGGACTCTAAATGGTACAACTTCCACCTTGGGGTAATCAAGAAAATAGATCAA
The DNA here is from genome assembly GCF_047511655.1 of Castor canadensis. Classification (NCBI taxonomy): domain Eukaryota; kingdom Metazoa; phylum Chordata; class Mammalia; order Rodentia; family Castoridae; genus Castor; species Castor canadensis. Next base: position 137,545,591 of record NC_133393.1, read on the forward strand.
AGGGCTCACTAACTCTCATGTTAGGTAAGCGATATCTATAAATCCTAGGTCTCATCTGCATATGCATTGCAACTTTCCAAATGAATATGGCTGGCAAATATAATGCAGAGTCATTTAAGAGCATCATTGTATATACATCCATTTTTATCATCCTGTACATTTTCAGCGAGTAGATTTAAAAAGAATGGTTGACTGAAGAGATTTTCATGCTTTAAAATATTGGGAATAACTGTGTTAGATGTACAATGGTAACCAAACAGTGCTGAGAGCATTTATCTCTGGCATCAGACAGGTCTTACTCTGCTTCTTGCTAATTTTATATGCCTGGGCAAGTTATATAACCTCTCTGAGTCTTTTTTCCTCATCTAAAAACTGGAGGTACTAATAATGACATCCTTAAAAGATAATTGTAAAGGCTAAATGAGAAAAATGAGTGCAAAGTAATTTCCTGGCTCAGAACAAGTACTCAATGACCATTGGAATTGTTTTCACTTCTCATTCTTAGTATCTTTTTTTTTTTTGAGATGAGGATCTTATTATATAGCCCAGGCTGCTGTTGAACTTGAGATCCTCCTACCTTAGCCACCAGAGTACCTGTGATTATGCCACCATGCCTTATATATTCAGTTTTCACTTCCAACACAAACATTGTTTAGATGAATTACGTGGTCCTTGACTCTAGTTTTGTCAGAAAGGGAGATAGTACCTCTGTTCTTCCTAAATTACGTAGTTCATCCTTCTGCAAGAATTGTATCCCGTATTTAATACACCACTACTCCTTTGAGCTTAGACCTTTGCTGAGCTTTCACTTAATCACCTGGAATAATCTTTCCCTTAGCATTTTCTCCCCAGTGCAATATCCTTTTCACAGACGATTTGTCCTTAGTGTTCAGATGGTGCCATTGTAGTGAAATGGAGAATTGAGGGAATTTATCATCCACCAAACCCAGCTCCAACAGATGAGTATTTTAGGCAGAGATGGGGATTTGACTTTTGGTGACAGGGCGGTTTTCAGAATAATACAAATAATTATTTATTGGAGGGCTAATTTTACAGTTGACAGCAAAAATTTCTTATGGGGTGGCTCATTAGTGAGACAGGTGCAAGGACAGCTGTTCTAATTAATGTTTAGGCATCCACATCTTTGATTTCCATTAGGGATTAGAGAAAAACTTTGCTATCTACTTGATTACACAAAAGAATGGACTGAGGAGGGGTAATCAGTAGGACTGTTGTTAGCTAAAGGTAACAAAGCAATAACATCAGTGGCTTATACAGTTTATTTTTCTCCTATAAAATGAAATCAGAGGCAGTTGTTTGCTGGTATTGGCTTATCAGCTCAATAATGTCCGCATTTATAACCCCAATATTCTTTGCGCCTCTCTTTCATTGTCCCCAACTGGGTATGGGAATTCTCACCATGCCCACAATCAGGGCAAAAAAGAAGGAAGTAGGGGAAATCCAAGCCAGCAGATCCCACACAACCATCAGTATAAGCAGACCCGTGCTCAAATTTCTTTGGCTCTGATTGTGCCATGTGGCCCCCACGTCAGTGCAAAGGATGCTGGGAAATCAAGTCTTTAGTTGGGCACTTTGCTATCTGGGACACAACTGGAATTCTGTTAGTAAGAGGAAGTGGAGAAAGTATATTGTGAAGGTAACCAACACCATTTGCTCCCACAGGCAGGCCTATGAATGTAATTGGAGTTTATAACTTGGGCTATTTTCTTTTTCATCATGTGAAGGAGAGGAGTAAGAGATGCTGTAGTAAATATATGGAGATCCAACTACATCACAAGAAATGTCAAAGAGGCATCCACGACACTTCCTCTCTACTGAGACATATTTGTGATAAAACTTAGATATCATATTTTCAATCATGAAAAATGTTTTGTACGACAATGTCCTGGAAATACAATTCACTTGCAGTTACAGAATTGTGGATGGTAACAGATCTTAGGAAGCTGCCTCATGTCGCTAAAGCAGTAGAGTTTATTTAGGTGAAAGTATATACTGGAATCTGTTTGAGAGGCAGTTGTAATTCACTGAAATTTGTTGCCCCCAAATTCACAAAATAAAAAAAAGGATTCAGACGATGTCGGTAGCTTAGCCAGCAATATAAATAGCCCTCATAGTCCTGAGATGTGCAATATAAAGTAGGCCAGGCCTCAGCAGTGTCCCATGAAGATGCAATGTGAACTTTTGGACCCTGAATCTGCAAAAATTATCCATCTCCAGAACCAGGAAAAATTGTGAAAGTTGAGCAGTTCTCTGAGCTTTTTCTTAGGTCAATGACATTTTGTTATCTTTGTCAGCAATTATGATTGAGATATACAGTTTACATTTCAGATACTGCCTAATCATATCCTTGTCAAGTCTAAAATAAATGTAACTATTTGACACACTCATATTTACTTACATAATTCTCTCTCACACTGATACCTTTACTCTAACATCTTTACATTGTTTAGCTCTCAAAGAAATTTGTGATATTTTCAGATTTTTCATGGAAAATCTGAAAACTAGGGAAAAGTAAACAAAAACCAGAAACTCTAAATTATTATTACTATTATTGTGAGAATGGGGTTTTGAATTTAGGATTTCGTGCTTTTTAAGCAGGCACTGTATCACTTAAGCCATACCCCCAAATCTTTTTTTTTAACCTTAGTTATTTTCAAATAAGGTCTTGCACTTTTTGCCCAGGGTTGACCTCCGACCACACTCCTCCTACTTATATCTCCTGCATAGCTGGGATTACAGGCATGCGGCACCACACCCAGTCCTGAAAACTTCAGATTTTAAGACATACAAATTTGTTTCAACTCTAATGATCAGTTGGTCCAGTGTCCAAGATGGAGTTATTCACAGATATACAGTGATGGCCTATGGCTGAAATGTACTAGCACCTTCCTAAATCCTGGGAAAGTGAAATCATGTTCTAACTTCATCTGATGCATTTGGTGAGAGCAACCAATTTACAGGCTAATTTGAAAATGAGAATGAGTTCAGGGAGGAATGAGTTCAGTGGAAGAAAAAGCTGGGAAAGGGAGATATATAAGATATTTTGGTACTTATCACACTATGATTAGATCTGGTACATCATTTTGGATATATTTAAATATCTACCACTTAATGTACGTATGTGAGTTAAGTGAGGACTCACAGATGATAATCACAGACTCAGAACTGTAGCCTGGGCTTTCTTATCCTTACACTAATGAGTTCTCCCGCCAAACATGGACGTCCAGATTACGCACGTGAACTACAAACACATCCAGCTAAAAAGCTGTTTCTATATTTTCATTTTTGTGTATGTATTTTTCATATTTGCAAGATAGGTTGAGGAATGTGAGCTATGTAAAATAATGCCTTTATTTCTCACTATTATTTTTCTCCCTTCATCCTCTCTTCTTTTTTTTAGAGGGTGAGGAGAAAGAGGTTCAATGCACAGACTTGGGAGTCAGACAGACTTGGATTGGAATCCTAGGTCTGCCCTTCACGATAGATGGGACACAAGGCAGCTTGCTTAAACTTTCTGTGCCTCAGTTTCTTCATCTAGGAAACTGAAGCCCACTTGCTGCATAGTATTTGAGTCTTGATAGTGCAAATTTCAGTGGCCTTTGCAACACAAGTTCATTTCTTACCAAAGAAAAGACTTCTGTAGGTCTGAGTGACTCCCAGGGATCAGCATTCACTGTCATGGCACCTGCATATTAAAACATTCTTCCGTGCTCACCATGGCGATACTTACATACTTCAAGCATCGAAGCAACATGTCATGTCTGCTCACATTTAAAAAGAAACGAATCAACAGTTTGGCAGAAATGCCTAATTTCAACAAGTTGGGGGGAATGCAGTGCTCTTGTGTACCCAGAATGGAAGCAGACCTGGTTGTGCTGGTAAGCAGCACCAATCAACCTCAGCTTACTTTTCTCATTGCCCAGTTCCCAGTGTGCTCTCTTCCTTGCCCACAGTTGCCCTTTCCCAAGGAGAAAACTCAGTTGTTCCATTTCACCAAAGCTTTAAACTCATAGGCCAGAATAAAGTATCCAAATTTGGTTTTTCTTGATACAGAGCTGTACGATAAAGCACCTAGCACTTGGCACAGAGCAACGTCATAAAGACTACTAGTCAGTGATATGAGGTGAAGAACAGCAGCAACAGGGGTTTCTTACCAATCAGTAATAACATAAACAACATGTTCCCCATCAGGACATCTTAATAGCTCAGGACCCCCACTGTTTTTGCAGCTCAACATCTAGTCTTCCTTTTTGAGGAATTCATCTTCTCATCTCAGCACATAGGGTTTACATACGATTGCTTCTGTTCTTCTCCCACTAAGGTTGGGCCTGTGGCCAAGACCTAAAGAATAAATTTGTTGTATCTACTAGCCACAAAGATAGGTTCAGGATGGATACTGTACTCAAGTTGGCTCAGGAAAAGTGACTCTTAGGACTTATACTAAAAAGGGGTTGCTAGCTCACTTCTTTATTTCTATTAGGATTGCTGAGAGGATAAGATATACATCCAAATCTGTTGAAGGTCATTTCATGACCATAAAGAACCTTCTAGAAATGAGTCCAATAAAGGGGAGCTGAAAAGTGGGGAGAATGAGATTGAGTTCTTCTGATGGTATTTGAGTCTCCAAATTCAGCCATGATTCATTCACTGGGATTTTTGATACCTTGAGCCAGTAATCTATTCTTTTGCTTACATAGGTGACTTTGGTTGTGTTACTTGTGGTAGATTGTAAAAAATGGCCACAAATTCTTCCCTTCTATGTATTCATAGCCTTTTGGCATAGAACTTTGAAGGCCACCCTAATCTGGACCTATTCATGTGTTCCCAAACATGAACTAGAAGAGATGTGAAAAGCATGTGCACAGCGGGGCTTGCTCTCTTCTGATGTTCTTTGAATCCATCCTTGCAATTGCCATGTGAATAATACCAGGTCACCTTGCTGAATAATGAGAGATCGAATGGATCAGAGAAAAGTTGTCTCAGCTAAGCCATCCTGGATTTTCCAACCCTAACCAATCCACTAACTGACCACTGATACATGAGAAATCCCAGTAGAGGTCAGCTAAGGCACATCCATTCCAGAACAACTTCCCAGCGCTATCATGAAACAAATAAATGATTGCTGTTTTAAATCAATGAAATTTTGGTTGGTTTGTTATGCAGAAAAAGCTAGCTGATACATTTGCTAACAAGAGTGCTATCAGTTACAACCATGCTATGGTCGCTCTCCTTTTATATCTCCTCTAATTCTCTTTGAGATGATGTACTAATTTTGTGATAGTTGGATGAGCACGTTAGTAGGTGCTCAATAACTATGCCTTAAATAAATACTTGAAATGAATTGCAGGACTTGAGAGACAATGTCTTGGCCTGCAGAACTGAGTCCAATGCTGAATATTTTAGGTATCAGGGAGGAGCTGCTGAGAAGGAGCGTCTTTACATGCACTGTTTAGCATTTGTAGACTTCATTTGGAAAGTGTTCAAATAGTCTGCCCATTTTTGGGGGGGTGGTATTATTTATTTTATTATTGAGTTGTGAGAATTCTTTGTACAGTCTAGATGCAAGTCCTCTGTCAAATATAAGTGTTATGAATATTTTCTTCCAGTCTAGGCCTTGCTTACCTTTAAAATTTTTTTTTCCTTTTAAAATTTGAATGGTGTTTTTCAAGTAGCAACCTTTGTAATTTTGATGAAGTCTAATTTATCAAGATTTTGAATGGCTTATAATTTTTGTGCTTCATTTCAGAAATTTTTACCTAGTCAGATTAAATTTTATATATGGTTGTGTGGTAAAACCATAGTTCCTTCCACCACACCCACCTTCCTTCCTTCATTTTTTTCCTGCATCTATAAGTCCAATTGTTCCAGCAACATTTATTGACAAGACTACCAATTCCCCATTGAATTACCTTACTTCCTGACGCTGCAAGTGTGGGACTAGTACTGGACAGTCCGTCCTGTGCTTATGCCAATACCGTACTGTCTGGATTCTGTGGCTTTTGAGTCTTCAATCAGATAGTGTGAGTCTTTCAACATATTTTTCTTTTTCTTTTTGGGTTTGAACTCAGGGCTTTGACTTGCTAGGCAGGCACTTTACTGCTTGAACCATGCCTCCAGCCCACGGTTTTGCTTTTTTTTTTGAAAATTGTTTTGACTATTCGGAATCATTCCATTTCCATATAAGTTTTAGAATTACCTTGTTAATTCCTACAAAAAATTCTGTTTCAATTTTGTATAGATTGCATTAAATCTATAGTTCAATTTGGGGAAAATTGACATCTCAACAATACTGAGTCTTTTTATCCACACCATGGTATAGTAAGCCCTCTTTATCTGCAGACTTATTACTACATGCAGTTTTGAGCAAGTGCAGTCTAAATAAATAAATATGAAAAGAAATTTCAAAACCCAAACATCTAAATTCCGCAGGGCATTATACAGCTTACGGTGATGTGGGGGAGCTCTGTCAGTCCTGCTTTACTGTCCATTGTGTGATGTGCAGAATGTTTCTATGACTTTAATTTTGTGAAAATGTCTCCCCCAAAGTACATGGTGCCCCACAAACAAAGTAAACATATGGTAAGCCTCCTGAGCCTAAGTGGCAGCAGTGGTTTCATATTACCATTTTTTTTAACACCCACGTGTATACATTTTAACATGAATTGCTAGGTAATGTCATGGAAGGTCAGGTAGAATTGATCACTGCTTTTCGTACCATTCTTGCAGTCTTTGAAATATAGAGCAAGCATCTCACCATATACTTACATTAAGAAGTTTAATTAACAGAAAATAACGAAAAAGAATTTTTTTGATGCCCCCAAATGGTCATAAGCAAAACAAGTAGGAAAGTTACATTTCTCAGGCAGAGCTTACAACAGAGAAGGTCAAATACAGCTTCTGCAACAACCAGCCCTCACACCCACCTAAGAATGTAAAGTTCTAAAAAACGAGATGAGTGAACCACCAAACTCCTGAGGGCTGAGAGCGGAGTCACAAGCCAGAGCAGACATATTGTCTGTTGTGGGAAGTTCACATGGGCATCTCTAGAGGGGGAATCTCTGAGGATCCTACAGAAGTGCCCCAAGGAAGAGAGAAAGGCCCAACCTGGCATGAGAGGCCTGATTGTTGTAATCTGGCATTGCGTCCTTGAGCCTTATGTTTTATCAAATGGAGAAACCTCAGTTCAAGTCAGTAAATGGAGAGCCTGGGAGTTTCTTCATTTAATATGTTCTTTTTCCTTAAAGACTTTGCTGCCACTGTATTTTTTGGATGTTCTCTGGGCTTTGTTTACTTTTTATTTCTTAGTCTGCTTTTTTGCAGTGGAGGCAAATATTTTCCTCCCTTATGACCACATCCTTCTCACATGAAACTTATTCTCAGTAGGCAGGCAGCTAGCAAAATCCATTCAGCATTTCTCTTGGCTATTAGTTTGTTTATTTTGGATGATTTGGTTGATGTTTAAAAATCCTTGGGAGTTTACTTCCCTCCCCTCATGCATATTCTATTAAAGAGATATCTAAAATATCCTTATTAAGTAGTCCTCATAAATAGAGGATTTACATCTCTTCAAACTATCAGCTTGTGATCTGCATTCTGATAATCCCATTATATTTAACTTTCACTTCTCTCAGTAGGGGATTAGAAACTAAAATGACCGTTTGGGATGAGAAGGTCTAGGTTACTCCATGGAGTGATTAGGAGGCTCAGGGGTTCTGATGTCTAGGGTGGGAAAGTGTGAAGCAGAACTGATAGCAGATCAGAATTGAAGTGTAGAAAAGTCTCCATGCCAGTTGGTAATAAACAAACACTTCCCCAAGAGCCTTATGAGCCCTCCCTCCATTGCCTGGCATCCTGGGTCTGCTGAACTCCATACCCTAGCAGCTGAAGGTTGAGCTTGGCACAGCTGAGGTACCTGTTTGGTTCATGTGCTTGGTGCAGGATTAGCTGTTAAAAATTCTGAGTATCACTCCTTGGTGACAGGATTGAAAAGAAAGTATTACTTGGCTGGCATTCTTGGGGTTCTTCAAGGGAATGCTGGAGTGGACATAACACTAATTAACATATATTAATACTGGTTAACATATATTGAGAATTGTTTTGGTTAGCTTTTTTTTTTTAGACATGATCTTATTGCATATCCCAGTCTGGCCTTGAAATCATGGTCCTCTTGCCTTGGCCTCCCAAGTGCTGGGATTATAGGAATGTGCCACCACACCTGAGAACTATTTTAAAGACTTTATACATACATACATACAGACATACACACATATAATATATATATGAACTCATATGTATATGAACATATATGTATGAACTTATTCTGTACTTTCAACAAACCTGTGGTATAGGCATTACAATTAACTCTATTTTAAAGAGGAGGAATTTAGGACTAGGTTTAAGTTATTTGTCCAAAGTCACACAATTAATAAGTGGTGGAGTTACAATACGAACTCAGACTGACCCCAGAACCTGTGCTCTTTTCTAAATTTCCTAACGGCTCTGACCTTCTGTATACCTCTCAGCAATAAACATTTATTGGGCTTCTATTGTCTAGACTGCTGGGCAAAGCACTGTGGGTGAAATAAAGAGAAATAAGGCCTAAATCCTGTCCTTACATAGCTCTTTGTGTTATGAATTCAGTCAAGCTTCCCACACCTCCTCCTGTATTGTCTGAACATTACAGGAGGAGGCATGGGGATCCCACATTCCTTCCCATGTTAGAGAGAACATTTAAGGGGCAAACTTCAGAGGAAATAGTTGGTGTACAGGACTCTTATTTGATAGTGCTCATTGCAGATCAGAATGATAATATTTTCATGGGTTGCTTCTACAAATAGAAATGACTTTTTAATACACAAAGTTTTATATTTTCACATAGAAATGGAGGTTTATAATAACGTCTTTCATAAGTATGAACACAGAATAAGGTGAATCAACTTGAACTCCATCCAGATAATTCTGAATTATAAAATTTTTTACATGTACAGGTATTGCAACACCCAGAATTTGAGGGTGAGATACAGTGTCTGTTCTCAGAAAGTCACGTCATTTATAAAACAACAAAGCACATTTGAGGTAAACAAGATTGGATCTTATAATAAATTTTCCTTGTATTAATGAAAGCGATTCAATGTCAAAGCTGTTTTCCCCCAAACAAACTATCTTATCGATCATGCACTCCATTTTAAATTCAGCAAAATTTTCATGGGAATAATTAGTGTGATATGTTATACAAAGTGGTTATCATAGAATTCATCTTACAGGTAAAAGTGCTTCCTCTTAGAAGTTAAAGAAACATTTTCATGACACTTGAAAAGCAGAGACCAAGAAGCAGAATAGTTTGTTCTCTTCCTTGGGGGAAGAACTCACTGTTCATGTTTGTTTCATCTGGCTGGCCCTGAAGCATTTAGGAAAAGTTCATTTAGCCTCTTCTTCATCCTTATGCCTTACTGCTTTGCAGTGCAGCCTACTTAGTATGAAGTGTGTCTCCCTAGATCTCATACGGTTGATATTTAATTCCCATTGGGAGGTATTAAGAGGGTGGACACTTAATCTGGCTATGGTGTTTAGATGTGGGGATGTTGGGAAGTGATTAGAATTAAATAAGATCCCTAGGATAAACCTTTATAAGAAGAGAGACAGACCAGGAGAGACATGGCTGTGTTCTCCCTGTCACTTTTCCTGTCACAACTTGCAACTCTGCCAGCAAGAAGGCCATCACCAGACTTGGCCCCTTAACCTTAGACCTCCAGAACCATGAACCCAAATAAACCTCTTTTCTTTAAAACTTATCCAATCTGTGGAATTGTATTATTAACAGCCGAAAAATGGACTAATACAGATATCCGGAGACGTAGTCTCTGGTTTCCAGTGGGGAAATGAATGGATAAATAAATTGTATTATGATGTGATAAATTCTATAATAAAGAAATTAAACATGAGACTATAGAAAACAATAGCAATATTTAAAAATATTTAACTTGTTAAATTTTTACTAAGTCAAGTTGACTGGGCAAATGGAAACTAAATTATATTTCACATGCAATAGTATTAAGGAATGTGCATTTGTAGAATAATTTTGTACTAAACTACAAAATTAAAATGAATAAAAATGTTAACCTTAGAGAGTCAGCAGCCTCTTTTGGTGTCAAATACAGTTTAGTCACATTGGTAAGTCAAATAGCTGAAGGTCAGAGCATGATGAAAAGGACAGTCCTGGTTTCCCTCAATCTAGCATGCAGAAAAAAAGCCACTTTCCTGGAAAGATTTTAAATACAGCTTTCATCAAGTTTGTGATAGCTCATATTTTACTCCTGAAAAAATGGTGAATGAATAAAACATAAGAAAATTTGGATGACAGTGAGCCTGTCTTTAAGAAATTTTATTGGCAACTTACAAATCCTGGACCCCATCTTTCAAACGTTACTTCCTTAGTAAAGGAATGTTGAATCCTGCAAAGACAGAACCACTTGCTCCCCCTGGAGCTTCTATAACTGGACTTCATCCGGGTTTCATAATTCTTCATTTGCCGTCATCCCCCAAAGGATGTGAGGCAGGTAATAGCCCTCCTCCTGCTGCACACAGGGACCCAGGGAGGCTGCTTAAAGATGTCATCATCACTTGACAGCATAGTGCCTGAAAATAGTCTGGAAGGCTCTTAACAAAACTGACAAGAAATCAGATATATTTACCCATCGATTCCTCAAGAAGAGGGGACTGAGTATCTCAAGGACTTGGAATGGTGTTATGTGGGCAGAAGTTCACATAACCTTAAGAGACATTAATTAATTAGACACTACTTTTTAGTTCCAGCTAATTAGAAAGAGCTGCCAAAAAGAATTAAAGTGCAATTTGTCACTCGTTATGATTTGTTCTTCCTCATGACTCTACTTAAGCAGAAAACTGGTGGTGAAGGGAGAAAGAACGGGATGTCAGAGGCAACTTGCCAGTGACCTTGGGATCCAGCCCCCACACAGAGGGGACACCAAAGTCAGCTCAAGGCTTAGGAAGGTGGGTCAAACTCTGCTGAGGAGCCCAGGATGGGTGATGATGGTGAGGCTCGGGAGGCCCAGGAGGAGGCTTGGAGAGCACAGGGGTGCCAGGTGCCAGCCGCACAGTCCTATCACAGGCTAGATGAGAGACCACATGCTCAAGTGCAGCCTGTATGAGGTTGTAGAGACCTGGGGGCAGAGGTGGGTGGGGCTCTGCAGAGACATGCTGGGGGCAGAGAGCAGCCTTCAAGACAGAGCCTCAGGAAGGATACTGTCCATATCCCACCTGATCCCTGCAACAGTTCTGTGAGGTGGGCATGGCAGAACATCTTCGGAGGTCATGGGAAGGATGTCTGGCCTAATGGTCCCCCAATCGGTAGGTGGCTGACTGACCTCCAATAAACTGCCAGACCCAGCTCTCTCACGACCCTGTCCACCTGGCCTCACTGGCCCCAGGCTGAGCTCCAAAGGAAGAGAAGCACGGTCATTGACATTTTACGCCTGCCCACGGGTCACCTGCTGCAGCCTCGCTGCCTTCATCCAGAATCCTGGGCGCTGGGAGGGAAGTGGAGCTTGGTAGCCAGAAAATCCGAGAGCAGGGTTAGGCCCCGTTGGGTGCAGATTACTGGGTCACGCTGGAAGCTTTCTAAACAAATGCCAGGCTTTGCGGGATTTCTGCACCCTGTGTGCCTGCGGCTGGGCACATCCCGGGATATCCGAACCGGGATATCGCTTCGCCATCCCCCCTTCACCCCAGTTCCTTGGGCACTGGTGTTCTTCAATGCCACGATTCCTTGGTGACCACGAGCATCTGCCTCGCGCCAGTACTCGGAGGCGAGACCACTGTGTTTCCAGACTTAACATTTGGGAGTTGCCAATCCTCTGATGCACTTGACTCCTGGGGACGTTGGGCGGGTTCCACTCCTCATTTCCTACCCAGCTGATATCGAATCCAGAACTTCCTAATAGGTTGGGTGGGCTTCCAGGGAGAGTGAGCCCGGGGGCCTGGGACCGTCATTCATTCTGCAAACATTGTTTGGGTCTCATTTGGAGTCCTGTGCGGGGGGGGGGGGTAGTCGGAGTGGAAAAGGGCACTGGTCACAGACTCACATATAAGCACGCATAAAGGTGACAGAGTGATGGACAGGGACAGGTCAGAACTGTTGGTATCAGAATCCAGTATTTAGCAGTTAACAACTTCATTAATGAAAATTCTCGCGACAAGGTTGCCACTTGCCCCTGGGCTTTGGCCTCGGAGACCAACCCTTCCCCAGACTGTCCCTTAGACTGGGAATCGCGCCAAGAGTCACAGACGGCGGGATCCTCCCCTTGTGTCCCTGGGCATGCTCTCCAGTGGAACTTCCCTGGGAAAGGAGCTGGAGGAGAAGTCCAGGAGGTTGCGGAGCGCCCGGGGCGCCCCGACCCAGCTTCCGCCCGCGTCCCGGAGGCGGTTCCCAACCCGGGTGTGGGGAGGGAGCCCAGCTTGGCGTGGACCCCGCAGAGGTCCAGCCCGACATTGGCCGGCGGGGCCGAATCCGCCGCATCCCCCGCCTCCCGGCGCCGCCCAGCGCGGGCTTCGCCCCTCCTCTCTCCGGCCGCGCGCCCCTCGCCGCAGGTGCCATCCCCGCGGGGACGCATTGGGGCCGCCGCTCTGCGCGCCCGCACCGCTCCCCGGGCCACGGCGGGAGGGCTGGGCATGCTCGGCAGCGGGGTCGCCGGGCGCCGCGGGAGCCGAGCACATGCACTCGCCGGGCCGGGCTCCGGCCGTCCAGGGGCGCCGCGCGCAAGCCGCCGCGGTCGCCGACGCCCTGGCCAGCCTGGGCAGGACGCGGGCCGGGATGGCTTCCCTCACTGCTTACGGTAAGGCGGCGGCGGGCGCGGGCCAGCGAGATCACCCCAGGAAACTTTGGGGTTCGGCTGCACTAGAAGGTCTGGAAGGGAGGGAGCGGGCCGTAGCGCGCCGAGTCCCCAGGGACCGAGGGACCTTTGGCCCGAGGGGTGGGAGGCTGCCCGTAGCCCGGGGACCCGGTATTTGCAGGAGTCAAAATGCCCTAAATTGCGGAGGGCGTGGGAAGCTTTGGGACTCCAGAAAAATTTCGGTGGCATCTGACCACTCAGAGGACAGAGGGATGGGTGTCAAGTCCTGTTCCAGCGGTGCGAGGCGTGGAGTTGGGAGATGTGCCTTCTGTCAGCGCCTATCTTGTCCCTGACTGACCTTGGGCAAGTTATTTAAACTTTTCAGCTCCTGCATTTCTCCATCTGTAAAGGAGAGATGAGAACATCTCTGTCAGATGCTGTGAAGTTCAAATGATATGCACCGAAATATGTTTTTAATGCAAAAGTGAAATCAGATAGGAAAGAAAAGTTCTGTGACAATAGAAGGCATCATTCCCCACCCCAGTTTTTTTTTGTTGTTGTTGTTAAGAATACTTTATATGTGCACATATGCACACACACACACACACACACAGCATTGCACAATTCTGAAGGAAAACAAAATCTCAGTGTGAAGGTTTGAAACTCAGCTAGAAATCCCAGCAGGGCTTCTTATCAACCTCTCTGCTTGTGTGGAGAAAAAGCAATTCTCTTTAGTTCTTTATCAGAAATGCTGCTGAGGCTTGGTGAGAGGAAGCAGAAACTCAAGCCTTCCTCCCTTCCCCTTGCCTTAGTCAGTTGTGATAGCATCTAGATTTGGCATCACAAATAAATAGGAAGGTTGTGTGCAGTTGTGCAAAGTGTTCTGCACAGGCATCTCAAACCCTGGCCTTGGTGGGAGGGAAATTGCTGCTCCTGGGTGTAGAGGCTTCAGCCACCAGGACAGTGACAATGTCCCTTGCTCATTTTCCCAAGGTTAAAGAGGTGGGTCTCTCTCATTCTTTCTCTGGATTTGAACCGTTTAAAATGATTATTTGGGTAGCTCAGAGGATTTTCAATTGATGCTTGGGAATCACTGACAAATTGTGAGCAGATTACAAATTCCATACTGGTGGCCTATTTTTTTTTTCTTTCTGTTTTTTACTTGAAGCATTTTTGCTGGGGTGTGAGTTGTTCTCACCCCAAGCACATATAGCACTCAACATTGTCTTTCCTGAGTTTCCATCTGGGAATAATTCAATATTCTGATGGTGTTTTAGACATACTCAATTGGAAAAAAATCTATTTTCATCTTTTCCTATCAGAGGGATCTAACTTCTGATTTTTTACATCATTTTAAATGCTTCCCTGTGGGTACTGTCAGTAATAGACTTACATAATAATCAGTTCTATAAATTTCTAGAACCTTTAGAATGTTAAATGGGCACCCAGGGAGAGGAAGTGAAGTCAGACAAGTGAAATTATTTAGAAAAACAAGTATCTTTGGTAATTAAAGGAAAAGGTAGGTGATAACTTTTTGGCAATTAAAAATTATGAGTTTCTCTTTAGAGTCTTACAGATTTAAATAAAGATATCAGTTGGAATTTGTGCTATTTTAAATATATTCCCAACACATTCTCCTCCCTTCCCTAAAATTGTGAATACACTTGGCCATGAAGTCCCCACTAATTCTTAGGTCCATTGTGGTGTGACTCAGGATGTGACAAGACCAGTCAGTCTACCAGGGTTTTCAACCTAGCAAGCTAGTTCAGGAAAAACAAATTCAAGCACAGTCAACATCTTCTTCTTCACTGGGTGCTGGGAAGAGCATTATCCAGTGAGAATTGGCGGGTCCCAGGAACCATCAACCAAAGCATCCTGGAGACAATTGAGCTGTTTTTTTGTTTTTTTTTTTTTAAACAAGCTCCTTTAATCCTTCTGGATTTGGGTTTAGATGTCATGATGCCAAACTATCTAAACATTTTTGCTGGAATTTAGAAGGTTTGATTTTTATATTCATGTGACTGATTTTAGTCCTATTATCAGCACAGGGGTTGCCAAGAGAAAGAACAGCTATACTGTAGACCGTGTGTTTTTGGTTCCTAAGAAGAGAGGAATGTGCATTTCACTAGCAGTAGTCTTGAGCAAACCTCGCTCTAGCTTCCTTTCCACTATGCATTTTTGATCGAGTATTAGGACTTGCTCCTTCTGTATTTTGGCATGAATTTTTACTTTCAGGTCACTGTCTAGACTCATGTGTTCTAGAAATGTGAAGTGAGATTAGGGTAATAAATGACCATAATATGCCTTTTAATAAATATATGTGCAATGATTGATGTAACTTTAACAATTCTGTGTGTTTTTTTAAATCCCCAATCCTTTATACCATCACTGACATTTATTTCCTTGTCTTTTAAGTGACCTAGGTTCTTAACCACTTTTAGCTCATTGTATAACCACAGGCACAAGGCTAGAGATGGGTGACAAGTTTCTTTTAGAGACATGATCGGGACTTGACCTTTAGGCCTGGTATTGAGCTGTCAGCTTCAAATCTGAGGAAGCTTAATAAGGGGCCCAAAAAGGTGATAGGAAACAGTAGTGGCAATACCAGGTAGGAAGGGCATATCTCTGAGGAGAGAAATCTCAGGGAAATATCACTGAGGAAAGAAATATTTCTAATGTATAAATGCAGAACTGGAATAAGACATTCTCTGTATGTGGGAATAGGATTCCTGGTAAAGTGGATAGTAAGTGCAAAGGCCCTGTGGCAGGAATGCTTGTCACATTCCAGGCTAGCTAGAAGTTCAATGTGACTAAGAGCAGCGAAAGCTAAGTAGAAGACAGGAAGAAAATGCAGTCAGAGCTGGTTTTGTTGTAACTATGCTCCCCTCATTCTCCTACTTCTTAAGTTTGCCCCTTCTTTGTGTACTCTTCTATTTATGTTGTTGTTTGCCTGAGTTCTGTCCTTGACCTTCTTATAACCTTGCTCTCAGTCATTTGGGTAGTGTTGATTTGATACCTCCAAAATGCTACACAGTGGCCTTTTATGCAGAGTCTGTCCCTTAATGGGAGGCCTACACTGGGACAAGAAAGTTTCCTGAATAATAAAGACCATTGATGTGAAGTAGCTCAGTTTATCCTCACAACAACCTCAAACAAGCTGGTCTAATGTTAGCCTGTGTTTACTCAAAGAAATTGAGCACAGAGGGGTTAAGGAGCTTGCTTAGCCTCACATAGAAAGTGGCAGCCCACTCGCAGATGTAGGGAGGATGGGACTGTGGGTGATTCCAGGCAGCAGGCTGGCTTGAGTCAAGGTCAGCACTTCTGACGGGAAGGTGGTACAGGAGGGGCGTAGTGAGAGTGAAGCCTCACTGTGGAGCATGGGAATGAAAGGAGAGGGAGCCCTGGACTCATCTTCCCCTTCTGGTGACTCCTGCGGGGAAAAGCACCAACTCAGAGCTGCTTTCTTCAGGTGCTGTGCCGGCACACCAGTTGTCTGCCAGTCTTTTCTTCTCACATGCCTTTTGTCATTTCAAACTCAAGGTGTCAAGACAGAACTCCCATCTTCCTCTCCCATGTATTTCCAATGGAATATTTCCAACTGCTGAACTCAAACTGTGTGCCAGGCTCTAGCCTGAACCCAGGGTTACCAGAACGAATGAGATGTCACTATTTCTCTCCCAGATGGCGGAGTCAGCTGCACTCCTGAAGAGAGAATTATAATGGGTTGGGGTGGGGGTGGCAAGTGATGACAGGCCAAAAAGAGTTCCTGGAGATGATGTTGAGAGACTGGTTGGGACTGGGGATGTAGCTCAGTGGTACAGCACTTACCTAGCATGCACAAGGGCCCTGGGTTCAATCCTCAGTATGAGAGAGAGAGAGAGAGAGAGAGAGAGAGAGAGAGAGAGTTTGGGAGAAGCTTTTCCTCAGCAGGTATGTGAAGGCAGTTGGAGCAGCACATCATTGGGGAAGTATGACATATGAGATAGGAAGAGGCCAGAGAGATGGGCAGGCTCAGCACGCTCAGCTTATCATGCAGACCAGAATCCTGGAAGCCATCTTCCAGTCCTTTACCACCATGTACCGGTACAGACCTTGGGTAAGCTATTTATCTGCTGTGTTTCTTTTCTTTTTTCCATCTGTAAATGCAGCAATAGTTGATGGTGAATATGAGTGATATGCAGTAAGCACAGCTGACCCTTGGTGTCCATGGATACCAAAATCTATGGATGCTCAAGTCCCTTATATACAAGGCACTCCTACATACTTTAAGTCATCTCTAGATTACTTCTCATAACTCATTCAATGCAGATGAGATGCAAGGAGCTGTACTGTACTGTTTAGCCAATAATGCTAAGAAATAAAGTCTGTACATGTTCAATACAGACACAATTTTTTCCACATATTTTCTGTTCTCAGTTGCTTGTCTCCTTGGATGCAGAACCCACAGAGGGCTGACTACTCCATAAGCATTGGCTGTTACCATCAATTACCTCTCCCAGCCTGCAGACTCTCAACCACCAAGTCTCGTCCATTCTACTTCCTTAATATCTTTCCACTCTGTTTTCCCCTCTCCCTAGTCCAGGCCATCACCCATCACTGCACAGTCGACTGCAATAGCAGCTTTCTGCCTGGTTCCTCTGCCTCTGTTTCCCTGTCCCTTCTTGCCTTTTCTTGCAAATCTAATTCTGTTCGTTCTCTGCTTAAAACGCTTCATTGGCTCCCCTCAGCCTAGAGTCAAAGTCTAACCTCCCCAGCTTTCTGTCTTATTACCTTTGGCCTGCTTTCCCCCTTAGGGAAGCAGGAGATGAAGGCATTCTCAGGTTTCCTTGGCACATGCTCTGAAACACACCTGCACCCTCCTTTGCAGGTCCCCTTCCTTCCCCCTTGACTCTTTCCAGGTCACTTGGTGCCTCTCTTGTGACTTCTTAGGGCAGCTCCTAAGAAGGACTGACCTAACAGCTTCCCATTTTGTGCTGCCAAGAATGGATTGTAATATCTGGGAGGACAAGGACCATCTTTCATCTTTGCATTCCCAGTGCCTAGCACAGTGTCTGGTATGCAGTAGGTAATCAATACTTGGTTGTCTGACTGACTGAATGGCTGAATGGATTCTAGCAGGAGGCAGTATATGGTGCACAAGTTGGTTTTTTTTCCTTTTTTTTTTTTTAAAGAGATGGAGTCTTCCTATGTTGCCTAGGCTGGCCCTGAGCTCCATGGGCTCAAGAAATCTTCCAGCTAGTACCCAGTCTCCTGAGTAGCTGGGACTACAGGCATGCCACCACATCCAGCTTCATGCACAAGTTTTTCAAAACTTTACTATATGATTGCAAATAACAAGGGAAAAAACTTTTACCTTTTAGAAGAGAGGAGCAGAAAGGAGAGCAAAAGTGCCCATGGTATGCAGGCTAACTGACTAGGGCTCACACTTAACTACCAAATAAATTCAAGGAGCTATTTGATGACTTCTCTTGTTTGTGACCTCTGTGATCACCTGCCATGCTTGTCATTACGCAATTCAGACACTCATGGTCAACATTGATTAGGATCCTTTTGATTAAGAAGCTGGAGCAAAGCGTCTGCAGAGTAGTCTTTGACCTTCAGTCGTTTACACTGTATAAGTTTCTTCTTGTGGTAAAATCAAAATTTTATTTTGCTCTTGTGAAAAAGCATTTTAATTCTTTCCTTTGAAACATTTTTTGTAAGAATCTGTTAGTCCTCTGTAGGTTGCTATAAAACAAAATACCATAGACTGAGGCTTTAATAGCAGACATTTATTTCTCTCAGTTCTGAGGCTGGCAAGTCCAAGGTCAAGGTTTTGGAAAATCCCGTGTCTGGTGAGAGCTCACTTCCCGGCTTGTGTACAGCCTCCTTCTCATTGTGTGCTCACGTGGCTTTTCCCGGCTGTGTGCTCATGAGGAGAGTGAGATCTCTGTGTTGTTCTTCTTCTTATAAGGGCACTAATCCCATCCTGAGGGGCTCAGCCTCACGAAGTCATCTAAAGCCAGTTGTCTCCCAAAGGCCCCTCCCCCAGATACCATCACTTTGGGGGTTAGGGCTTCAACGTGTGAATCTTCAGCTCATAACAAGTAGTGATGTGGATTTTTCTATAAGAATGCAGACCTAGACTAACAGGCCACATCTCCCAAGGAAGTTTCTAGAACAAATAATTTGGCTTAGGTTTTGTGAGAGCTTACTGTGCGGTAGGCACTATTGTAGGTTCTGGAAGTAAAAATACAGATTGCCTGCTTAATGAATGGTACACTGTAATAATAAGGCACAGATCCTTACTCTCTGAGGAAAATGAAAAAGGAATGTATGATTTTCAACCCTGAATTGAGTAGGTATAAGTAAGAAAGAAAAGGCTTTTCTCTAATTAGGGTTCAGGAAAGGACTTTTGTCACAGCGCCTGCTGTGAGAGTAGAATTCAGGGGAAACAGAGATAATGAGTATCAGGAGCTGTTTAAAATGCATGGATGGTGATTAAAGTATTCGAAAGCTTGCTAGAGGCTTTGGCAAACATTTGTTGCGCCTTCTGTTAGGCAGAGCCAGGCACTGTGGACACACTGCCTGAGGCATGGCCTCGTCCTCCTGTATTTCCTCCAGGATGGTGGTTCTTGCTCAGGACCAGAGGAGGAAGCTGCTACTGCAAGTATTCCTGCAACCAGTGTCTACCTGGCCTGGCTTCTAGTGAGTGGCAGAGAGCATGAGGAAAGCCAACACAAGGACTCTCTGAAACCCTGGAGAGCCCTACAGCAATGTGGTACACAGCGCTATGTGTATTTGTTGTTGTCATCAGAGTAGTAAAGATCTGTTTTATAGGCAGAGCTCCATTCGGTGGAAACACACTTCCTACACTTCGATGGATTCCTCAGCACCTTAGAGACCTCCTGAGGCACCTGTTTCTACCTGGAGCCAGCCTGTGCCTACCGTAAGTGGTAGACACTCAATGATTTTAGAATAGATGAATTTCATCACAATAAAAAAAGGAGAAAGTTGAGGCTCAGAGAGGTTAGGTGAAAACATCAGATGACTCAACTAGGAGGAGAGGGTAGGGCTCAAACATTAACTGCCTGCAACCCTGTGAAATACACAGTAAACACAGAGTAGAACGGCACTCTGCCAGGCAGCTTCCTTCATTTTCAGCAGTCTGAGCTGAGCCTCTCAGAACTCAGCCCAGAAATGGACACCAATCTAACTTGCCATTTACCGGCTCAGTGTTCCCTGTTCTTACACATTTGCAAGTAATTTTCTTCTGTAAGGTCCTCTTACCTGAATTTACTTGGAGTTTGAATTCTCCTCATGGTAGTTATATGATGTGTTCATTTTGGGATGATGGTTACTGAGTTGTGTACTTAAGATTTCGACATCTTACTGTATATGTGTGAAACTTCGAGTACAAGGTTTTGTTGTTTTGTTTTTATAAGATCTTTCTTCCTCATGGCAGATTGTCCTCAGATCTTGTGTGCCATCTGTCTTCACATCTTCTGAGCTCCTGTATTTCCTGACCACATTCTGCTTCTCCCAGCTCCTAGCACAGAGCAGATCATACAGGTTCTTAAAATGCCTTTGGTTTACACTGAGAGTTTAGCTTGCAGACCTCAGCTTACGCTGTAAATGAGTGCTTCTTACTTTAATGAGATTTTAAAAAATCACCTGAGCTTCTGGTTAAAATGAAGACCTTGACTGAGTAGTTCTGGGGTGGGCCTGGCATTCTGCACTTCTAGCAAGGTGGTGCCCATCTTGCTGGTCCAAGGACTACACCAAGTAGCTGGAAGAGAAAAGTTGTTACTGGCTCTACAGTGAATGTAATCATGACTTGTTCGTGAGAATTGTTGGTGGAGCATGGCTCTGGTTAAAGGAACTAGACTTGATGCTTTAGTTTATTAAGTTAAACATTTTTGATTATGGTTTGTGTTATATAAATTTGCCACCGACTGTATTTATTTATTTATTTTTTGGTCTGTGGTGCAACGTTAAAATAAAAACCCCTTTTAAGAAAAATTGATTTATATGCACACACACACTCACGCATAGTACAGCGCACAGATAAGAAAAGTCAACCCTCCTCCCCACTCCTAAAAAAGTGCTTCTCTGACTTCTGACATAACTAGGTAGGTTAAGCACTGAGGTAGGTCTGATTTTGTTTTGTTTATGAGTATACTCAAGACTAATTGAGACAAATAAAAATGTGTTAGCTTTGTTTGCACTTTTCTGCTGACTGGTGCCCTGAAGACAGTAGCTCCTGTTACTACAGAGCCTCACTGCTTTAGCACAGCAGGTAAGTGACTTTCAAAGACATAGCACCAAATGTCGGAGGAATCCACAGGACACAGCTTGCTTTATTAATCATTCCTCCGTCTGTCTTTTCTTGTGTTCTCAGTGATTTTTCTAGAGTAAGACAAACCTGGGTTTCTAGCTTTGTAACTTAGAAGTGTGGCTCTGGGCAAGTTCATTATCCGAATAGTGGGATAAGCACATCTACCTTATAAGAGTCGTTTTGAAGCCCAGAGGAAATAATGGATGTAAATGAAATAATGAATGTTTAGCATGGTGCCTGGTAGAGAGCAGGTGCTGCATGACTGGTGGTGTCTAGTTCTACTGCCTTCTCTTTTTTCTACATGCTTATGTAGAATTTGTATCCTGATATGATATCTGCCTTTCTTGATTTACTTGAAAAAGTTATTGTGAACTATCATATCGGATAGATAAGTAGGTAAGACAAATTAATTATTGAATACATTTATTTCATTATTTAATTAATAAATCATTATAAGATGAATACATGGGACCACTACCTAGGTCAAGTAACAGAACATTTCAGGCAGAACTTTCCCTCTGTCTATATTCTTTCATAATTCAGACTCCCCATCAAATGGAACCACCTTACTAACTTTTGTAATAATTATTCTTACTGCTTTTTATGTAGTTTTACCACACATGTATGCATCCGTGCACAGCATAACTTAGTCGTTTGTTGTTGGAATTTTCATAAACAGAACCCCATGTATTGTCTTTGATGTTCTTCTTTCATTTAACATTATGCTTATGAGATTCAGCCATGATAGTTTATGTGCCTTTGTGCCATTCATCATCTTTGCTATATGGTATTCCATTTTACTGATACCTTTATTCTTTTAAGGTATAAAATAACAGCTAACGCTAGTTGGACATATTCTATTGCTAGGTGCTGTTATGTAAAGACTTTCTTATGTATTAAGTAATTTAATGCTCCCATAATCTCATAAATCAGTGCCTTCCTTATTTCTACTTCTCACACAAACAAACAGGCACCTGCTAAAGGGTTGGAACCTGGTATCTAATCTAGATACTGATTCCACAGTGTTTATTGATTTCATTCATAGTCGGAAGTTTTTCCATTAGTGTCCTGATATTTTCATTTTAACTTCAGTTTGTCCCCTAAGGATTAAATGGATACTAAGGCTCTTCTTTTAAGTCTAGCATTTTTAGTTTAAGTTCTGTCAGTAAGAACACCTTTCTTCACGTAGTCACCTTGCACCATCAACTGCCATGGTTCTTTGCCTTTTTGCTCCTTGAGTCTTTTGAAAATATTGCCACCACAATTACTGCCCTAGATTTACCATTCAGATTTCATTCAAGTTGGAATAATTTTGCCATTCAAGTTTATTTACAGCCTCTTCCTAGGCTTTCATTCCTAATTCAAGCATCAGCTTCTGGGTTGATTACAAGTTTCTCAGTATGCCTTTCTCCTCCATGCCTGTTCTCTGTTCCCATTCATAGCCTCCTCTCCACTAGTAGCTCTTTCTCTCTTTGTGTCCATTCTGATGCCATTGACCTTGCCCTTTGAAGCTTCTTCCTTCCCAAGTCTTTTAAGGACAGATACCAGTGAAGGGTTTCAAGGAATTAGGAATGATTTTTGAGTAATTGGAGTAGTTTGATATGGTTTAGGTTTAGATTTTGTTGATTCATCACATTCTACAAAAGTACACTGAATTATTTGCTAAGCATGCATTTTGTGGAGCCAATTTATTTTTATTAACCATACCTCATTCCCCTTTCCCTGCATAAAAGTGAGAAAAGCATTCCTGCCACCATTTTCAGGTGGAGAAACCCAGATTAAAGGGAGTTAAATGACTTGGCCAAGTTCAAAGCACTAATGTGGAGAAAGCTGGGCTTCAAACCCAGGTCCTCCAACTCTCAGCCCAGTGCTCTTTCTCTTTGATCACAACAGGCTCTTTGACGTTATAACCAGGAGGAAGGAGAAATAGTCATTTGTTTCTTTTTTAATTTTATTTCTTCCTTTTTTTCTTTCTTTGAATCAGTGGAAATTTATTGAGCACTTACTTTATACCAGGTTAGAAATTACAAATTGAGAAGTGTGGCCTGCTCTTGACAAGGATTTGGGATTTGGAGGTATGCAAACGAGTACAAGGTGGCATGCTTGGTGCTGTCATTGGAGGTGTGGAGCTGCTCAGGAAGCACCCTAGAGGCTGGAGGTGGTCCGGGAATGTGTCTCAGAGGAGGAGGTGACCACATGTCCTTGTTAGGAATTATTTTTCCCACCTAAAAGGTAGTCTAAAAATTTTTTAAAACATTTAACCTCTACATTTGTGAGCCTCTAGCGTCTCCGTATGGCTTCTGAGAGCCACCATCATTTTTCTGCCCTCTGACTAACCACTTTCTTTTGGTAATATTTTCCCAGTGCTGTAAAACGAAGAGTCCATCCAAACCACCTCTGCACATGACTCCCAGTTCCTGGCTCCTCTGTCCAGGGTCCTGCTATGTTTTCCTTCTGAGCATGTTCACTTAGCAAACACATCTTGTCTGCCAATCCACACCATACTGGCATTAAAATCTGACTCCTTATGTTTCCATATTTTCTTACTGCATTTGACTGATCCTTAAGTATTTCGTTCAAGTCTCTAATTTTCACCATTATAGATCAGAAGTTTTAATTTTGTTTTTAGTGTCACATAATACTGAAAATTTCCTTTAGGTTTTGCAACTATTAGTATTCTGACTCTTCCAAACTGTGGTGTTAAACATATATTAGAGAACAGGTATTTTGATATTTTAAAATCATTTATGCATTGTCATGAAGTTTTTGTTACTTCTAAAGTTTTATGTGTTTAGAGAAGTTTTAGGTTCACAGAAGTGCTGGGAGGAACCTCACAAATGAGTCTTTCTGCCCTCTGGTTGTCTTCCTCCAGGCTGTCTTCCACACTGCCACAGAGTGATCTTTCTGAAATGAAAATGGAATCTTGCTTTGTAGAAAAATCCCAAGCTTGTTAAGGTGGATTACAAGATCATTTGCAGTGTGGCACTGCACCCCTCTCCTCTTACTGTATTTATCTTTGTGGTCTCTGAGCCTCCAGATCCACTGAGAACTCTGCTGCCTGAATCTTTCCCATCAATTTACTAACTTTTGCCTAGTCAGACAGCACTGTTTAGGTTTTAGTTTGGATATCACTTCCTCCAGGAAGCCTTACCTGATACCCTCTAGTCTGGATTGGGTGTTCTCTCTTCTGCCTCCCACCCTCCGCCAAGCACCCTTCAGTCCTCCATTAAATAATGGTGAAACTAAGCTGAAATTGCCCATGTGTGGCTGGCTGGGTTGACTGCTGAATGTCCGAAGTGCCTATCCCAGCCCCTGGCACATAGCACTTTGTAAGCATTGACAAATGAACCAGTAAGTGAGTTTGAGACCATCTGTGTCACAGACATAAAGAGCTAGCTTGTTTTCTGCCAGTTTTACACTTACAGCGTGCTCATTGTGTCTACCTTCTTGTCTTATTTTCTTAACAGACAAGGATGTGAGCAGTGGGAGTTATAACCTGTCTTCTGCAACAACGGGCAGCTACTACAGTTGTGTCAGCCAGATCACCATAGGTGAGTGATTGCGCCAATTTTGTTTTTTTTTTTTTTTTAAAGGTAGTTACCTGGAAAAGGAGGGGGACTAAGGAAGAAGGGAGAAGAAAATATGCATGCGTAAGCATTTCTTTTCGGAACCAGAGAAATTGCTGTGGACTCATCTTTCTGGAGCGCCCTCTTGTGGACTCTTACTGCTTTTGGGTAGAGTTGGAAGAAATGGGCTCCAGAGTCCTTAGTGAGACATCTTTCCTAATTTTCCAACTTTTCATTAATTACTTTAACTCTTTCATTCAAGAGTTACCTCTACTATGACATTTACTATTACAATCACATTTCTTTCAATATTTGTATCGATCTAATTAAAAAAAGAAACTTTCTGTAACTGTAAATAGAAAACGTATATTTGCATAAGTAGAAGCTAATGCTTGCATACATAATATAATAAAACAAATTAGTGACATTAAATGTTAACTGGAAACTGTTGCCTCCAATGCTCAGAGTAAAAGTCTATTCTTTCTTGTGTGAGCAGGCGTTAGCGTGGTGATAAAAACCAAACTGAGACTTTGTCTTGTGATCAGAACGAGCCAAGGAGAATTAGACAAGGAGAATGCCATTTTTGCTATGCCAAACTGTGCATGTTATTGAATGCACGTCTGTGCCTCTTGATGTTGACACACTTGCTGGCATTAAGAGACATTCCACGCTTTGAGGAATCCTGTGTGTACCCACCACTCTGTTCCTTGCCTTCTCAGAAAGGAAATGTCTGAGTCTTATAGCTTGTGGCTGTGGAAACTGAAGTCTGCAGTTTGGGGCAGGTGGTTCTCTGTGCACCCTTCCTCATGGTGGGAGCTTCATAGAATGACTGCAGTCCAAAGGCAGAACACACTGTGCTCACCCAGTATACTCTCTAATTCCTTTCCTACTCCAGCTTCCATGTGGTTTATTTCATTCAGAAAAGGAAGAATGATCTTTGTTGTTTTTGTTTGTTGAATCCTTCCTCTCCTTTCCCACTTCTTTTTAAAGTTTCCTTGATTCCAGAGTCTTGGGTGATGACTTAGAGAGCAGAAAAAATGTGATGATAATTATAACGAGCACTTATTTTGCACTTACTATCTGCCAGCTGCTCTTGGCTCATTACTTACATTATTTTACTTAATCAGAATTCTGTCACAAAGATACCATTATTTCTTATTTTACAGGCGAGGAAACTTGATAATTTTTTGCCACTTAGTCAATTATTAATGTACCCAGGATTTCACTAAAGTCAATGCTTTTAAATACTGTCATGGTTTCTCAAACTCCAAACTCTAATAAAAAGAAATAGTAATGATAAGCCTCTAAAATTGATTTAAATTCTTTTAATATAAGGTTACTTTAGCATGTTTAAACATAAAACAAAGCATCCACACCTTATATTCCATACAACCATAAGAATCAAATCAAATTTTAAACACAGTAAAGCCACACTGGTTTAATAAGATGCGTGCTGTTGTTTTGCTGGAGTGCAGCCACTGCTTGTAAGGCAGTTGTGGCCCTCTGCAGTGGTGAAAGTGCTAGGAACTCACGCAACACTACTTGCTGCTGGGCATTTCACAATAGCTCACTTTTCTCTGTCTAGTCCACTGTGAAATCTCTGCTGATGCTCACTGGTGTGAGGTTATTGGATCTTCATTTGATACGAATGCACCTTGACATATCCAGCCTCTTCTCTTTTTCTCATTAAGTGTGCTAGTCAGTGTACTGATAGAAACACAGAAGCCAACCCATTAAAATGAAGTGGCAGAACTTATGATTATGTAAAATGTAAAAAGAAAAATTCTATGATTTATGTAAATGAAAAATAAAGACAAGCAAAAAATTCCGCAGAGAGCTCATGGACTCTGATTTGAAAACACTGAATAACCTAAAACACAACTCAGAGATATCTGTTAAATAGTAGAAGGCTATTTAGGGTCTGGAGTAACAGGGTGATGAAATGGTGCATGGAATAAAGATTATTCTGATGACAAACAGGATGGATTTCATGTGGGAGAGTCTGGTGTCACAGGAGAGTTAGTGGCTGTGGCTGTAGTCTTGACATGAGGCAATGATAAACGGGAGTTGTGGGGGTAGGGATAAGAGGCAACTCTGGAAGGAGAGAGAGAGAACAGCTGGCAGGACTAGATGCTTACTAGATATGGATGTAAATGAGTGTGCCTGAGATTTGGGATCAGGGCTACAGGGAATCTAGCTATTGCCAGAGATATAGAAGTTGGGAAGGTTGTGCAGTGGTTACAGGTTAGGTGTGTTACAGCTGAGGCACCCATGAGACTCCCACATTGAAATGCCTCATAGGAAATTGGAATTTGGGGGAAAATGGGTCAGCAGGTGAAGATATTGGCGTTATCTACGTTATCTACACAGAGAGGTTGGTTGAAGAAGAGTGAGAGTCAGTACATTCAGTGTACAGAGGGCCAAGGACTAGTCTTAGGAAAAGCACAGTTAGGGTAGAAAAAATAATAGAGGTAAGATAATGAAGCAAGCAAATTTCTTGGAAAGCCCAGAGAATTTCTGGATGGGGAGGCTGGGGAGTGTTAAGAGTTAAAAGTCTGCCCTGATGACATCTGCATGGGCTGTGTGAATGAATGGTGGGATGGGAGCCAGGTTGCAAACCTCTGAATAAGGAATGATGGGCTTTGAAGACACTTTTCAGCGAAGTGGAGGGGTAGCTAATGGAAATGACAGAGTAGCTAACGCTTTCTGGGAGCTTTTTGCCAAGTGCTATTCAGACTTTGTTTTCTATATTTACTTACTTAATGCTCACAAAATCCTGAGGTGAATAGTATTATTGTTCCCATTTTATAGATAAGGAAGCTGAGTCCCTGAGAAGTTCAGGGATTGCGTAAGGATACATGGGTAGTAACAGCTGGTATTTAAACCCAGGTATTCCAGATCCTGTTGG
Source organism: Castor canadensis (assembly GCF_047511655.1). Classification (NCBI taxonomy): domain Eukaryota; kingdom Metazoa; phylum Chordata; class Mammalia; order Rodentia; family Castoridae; genus Castor; species Castor canadensis. The sequence goes on from NC_133393.1 coordinate 137,573,251, forward strand.
ATGACACTCTTATTACCGTCCATCTTGCAGACATGGGGCAAATGCTCTCTCCTGGTCCAGGCAGCTAGAGCTTCCACATTAAGGCATTGTGGGTTGAATTGTGCTCCCCAAAAGATGTCTTGAAGTCCTAACTGCCAGTACTTGTGAGCGAACTTATTTAGAAATAGGGTCTTTGCAGATGCAATCAAGTTAAGATGAGGGACTAGTGTCCCTATAATAAGAGACATACATAGAGAAGGCTATGTGACTGTGGAGTGATGGGTCCACAGGCAAGGAACACCAGGATTTCCTGCAACACTAGAAGTATGAGAAAGACAAGGAACAGATTCTCCACTACAGCCTCAGCGAGAGCAGGCCCTACTGTCCCCTTATTTCAGACTTGTACACTCCAGAACTATGAGAGAATTTCTGTTGTGCTGAGTCACTCAGTTTGTGGCCTTTGTTACAGCTGCCCTAAGAAACTAACCTCTGGAGGACAGGTGGGTATGTCAGTGGTTAGTCCCCTGCAAAGACTTTAGGGCAACCAAAGAACCTGCTTCATTTACCTGAGACCATAAGGAATTTTTTACCTCATATAACAGAAAACCACACGCGGGCCTGTCTTGAGGATGAGTTGATTCAGCTGCTCCGTGGTGTTGGGAAAGGCCCTTGCTTCTCTGTCTTCCACCATGTTGGTAAACCAGATGGTTGCAGCGATTCCAGAGCCTGTGTTCAGACACAGCAGTGATCGGGGAAGGAGCTCGTGCCTTCCTCAGGCCTCCACTTAAGGGGCTGACAGACAGATGGCATTATCTTTAATCATCTCACCCATTAGGCCTACTTGAGGCTTGGAGAAAGAGTGGGGGGCGATGAGAATGAGGTCACCTGCTGTATCACAGAGCTGCGTGGGGGTGTGACAAATTCTTAAACAAAACTGATGCTGTTGAGAGGAAAGAGTGGGATGGATTCAGCATAGACAACAGCCAGTGTCCACTGCCCAGTCTGTCCTATGCAAAGTCCTTTTGCAATGTTTATGGTAAAGACAGAAAATAATTAATAACCTTGGACTTGAAGTTAAGAGGGATGACAGATCCCTCTGGATTGTCTAAGGAGTGCTTTTTGAAAAACACCGTGTGTTTTCTTGCATCTCCTACATTTCAGCTTTTTTCTTACAGAATAGTCATCTCACCCAGCAGAATCCCATCTGTGAGGGTTTCCCACTTAAGAAAACAGTACTCATATGAATTCCCTGTTAATGTAGTTCCTATAGGAGCCTTTGAGCTGCCAAAAGCAGAGGTGTCAAAAAAAAAAATTCCAGGAACAGAAAAATGACTCTTTCTGAAATCATTGTGTATCCATGAGGCTCTTGAGTAACTCCCTATTTTCTGTAGTAAATTCCTACTTACCCATGTATTTAAGAACCCTGTAGGTAATTAACCTCATTTTTTTTCTGAAGACAGGCTACAGACTCTTCATAATTTTAGCTCCAGCAAGTGTTAGAGGTGATGTTGAACTGAACGGAAACTGAGTCCTCCTCAACAGGGGACATGATGGTTCATGAAGGAGAATGGGCAGGCTAGCAATGTGACATTCCTGTTACTTACCTCATGGATACCAGCTGGTCCCCTGGTTGGTTGTCCCCTCAAAATACTTTGACCTCATTGCTACATTTAAATTTAGACTGGCCCATTTATATTTTATCACAATTATACAAATCTTATTATAGCTCATTTGTATCAATAACATGGATTAAAATATTTGCTAATGAACTCCATTTCTGGAGTCTAAGCTGTGTTAATTTTCCAAACTAAAAAAGAAGGCTTGTTAGCTCTGTGAACAATATTATTCAACATTAAGAATATGCTATAAATTAGTTGTAATTTTACAAAAGAAATTTGTAGAGTTCAGAGTTCCTCAGAAACTTTAAAAAAATATTTTTATTGGAAAACAACATATATTTACTAAATGGTTATGATGAATCAGGCACTTCATCTTTTATGTATGTATTTATTATATATATATATATATTTAAGGTGTACAACATGGTACTTTGAAATATATAGTCAAATGGTTACTGTAGTCAAGCATATTAACCTCTCCATCATCCTTACTCCCTGTCTTTTCTGTGTCTGGTAAGAGCACTAAAATCTACTCCTTTAGCAAATTTCCAGTGTACAAAACCTTATTATTAGCTATGGTCCTTTTGTTGTATGTTAGAGCACTAGACTTATTCATTCTACATAATTGTTACTCATAACCTTTGACTTGCATCTACTCACCCCTCTTTCCAACTCTTTGGTATGACTACCATTTTATTCCCCATTTCTACGTATTTCATTTTTTTTCCTTTGGCAATGGTTGCAGTCTGTAGCTTCTTTTCACTATTAATTTAATTTAATTTAATTTAATTTTTTGGTGGGACTTGGATTCAAATTCGGGGCTTTGCACTTGCAGAGCAGGTGCTCTGCCAGTTGAACCACACCTCCAGTCCTCATTTTTTTCTTAAAGATCTCATAGATAAGAGAGGTCATGCAGTATTTTTTGTCTGCATCGGGCTTATTTTACTTAGCAAAGTGTCCTCCAGGTTTGTCATGTTGAGGCAGCATCTCCTTTTTAAAGGCTAAACTATATCTCATTATTTATATTTACCAGTTTATCTAATAATGAACACTTAGTCCTTGGAGACTTTTATACATAATACTTTCAAAGTGTGCTCTATTCTTTATAATAACTCCGGAACAACTTAGTAAGATGGGGGGGGGGGGCGGAAAAAGAGATTTAAGCAAGTTTCTGAATGAAGCAACAAGGCAAGGGTGAAACATGGTCCTGTGATTTTTATTCTTATAGAAGAATTCTCTGGTATAAATAGAAGGCAATAAATTTTAGAATTTTTTAAAAATAAGAACATAATGGAGCATCAATAGAACATTCTGGAATCTCATTTCTGTAGCCTAATACTTTCTTAGTTGGACATTCAAGAGTTTTGATCAGCTGGGTACCTGTAGCTCACACCTGTAATCCTAGCTACTCAGGAGACAGAGATCAGGAGGATTGCAGTTCGAAGCCAGCCCAGACAAAAAGTTTGCAAGACCCTATCTGGAAAAACCCTATCACAAGAAGGACTGGCAAAGTGACTCAAGTGGTAAGAGCAAGTCTGAGGCCCTGAGTTCAAACCCCAGTGCTGCCAAAAAAAAAAAGAGTAGTGATCAAATTTGCATCAGAAGTTTAGCCAAGAAACATGGTCAGGATCAGTCCTGGAACCGGTGGTGTTCGGTTCATCTCTGGCTCCTCTGCAGTTCTTGTTGATTAGCCCCAGGGGCTTCATGTCCCTCACTCAAGAAAGATTCACCCACCTTCGCTGCATTCCATGTAGGCACCTTGTAGAAGATGACCAACCAAGAAGAGTTGAAACAACCCAGTCAGCGTGGCCTCAGCACCTCCCTTCCTTTGAGCTTGTTGGTTAACTCAGTTTTCTTTATGAAAAATTATTCAGAAAGGAATATGTAATGTGTAAGAGCAACTCAGGTAGCAGGTTGTATTTCCAGCTGCCAGCATTTCTTATTGCCTGCTGCCCTAGTGAGCAAGTGGCTGGGTGGCCCAGAGCACATGTGCTGTCTTCAGTGATCCTGAGCTAGAATCTCACCTGCTGTGCAATTGATCTTAGGGAAAATTATAATGTCTCTTGGCCTCAGTTTCCTAGTAGTGCCTGCTATTCTTGTGAGGTTTAAGTGGTAGATCCCTTGGTACTATGCCAGTAAATAATAGAGGGCATTGTCTTTTTAATGGATTTATTATTTTATGACCGTGAAGTAGTTTGTTTATCCTAGGCTTCAGTCATGACTTCTGTGTACCATTTTTCCTGACCCTCACTTCCAGTTTTTAAGCTTTCTGCCAGACATTTCCACTTAGATGTTTCCACCAAAGCTCAAATGTCTGATACTTAAAAACACTCTTGACTTGCCTTAGCCCTGACAAAAGCCAGTCCTTCAGATTGCCACAGTTAATGCGAGGAGATCACCCTTCTGTCTGTTGTAAGTCTACTGTGACATCTTGTCAGTGAGGGACAAAGTTGCCTGTGGCCAAAAACTCCTTTCTATTCATGTCAAAATAGCAAATTTCTCTGCATCTCTCTTTCTTTCTCAATGCTAATTCTTTAATTTGCTCTTTTAGTAACTTTCACCTGGCTTATACTCCACAGCCTCATGTGTTGCTGGGATTTTGGAGAAAGTCAGTAAACAAGGAGTGCCAGCTCTGGGCCCAGCCTTTTGCCATGTACTGATGGGTGGGGAGTGAGGAAGAGAGCCAAACAGAGAAAACCTGGCAGGGAATTTCAAGGTTGACTAAGGGACTCTTTAGCCTGAGGGAGGCTATAGAAATATATGGAACTTGGCTGTAAAGTATGGGCCAGGGCAGTCTGACCCATCTGATCCATTTGATTTTCAGCATGGGGTGGATGGCTGCTTCAGACACCATCACTTAGTCTTCAGAGTCCATTCAGGCTCCTCCCTTCTTACCCCTTTCCAAAAGGGTCCCTCAGCATGCCCTCCCCAATCTGGACTTCCTGCCCACACACCAGTATCTTTTACTGAACATTACTTCACCATGGTAAAGTGTGGGGGAGCCAGATAAGGCTTCCTGAGAGAGGAGTAAGTGATGATTCTGACTGCTCTGTTCCGAGACGGGGTGTCACTCTGTAGCCTAGGCTGGGCCAGAATTTGAGATCCTCCTCTCTCAGCCTCCCTAGTGTTGGGATTATAGGCAAGTGCCACCATGCCTGGATTTCTTTCTGTTTTTGCTGCCATTGATTTGATTATACCAAATCCTCACTTTCCAAACCTTAAGGAATGTTGCTTTGCCTTCCAAATAAAATCTAGCTTTCTTATCTTGGCATGTAAGACCCTTGACTGTCTATGTTAACTGTCCTTTTCAATCTTGTTTTCTCCTGACTGCATGTTTGTTATACTCCTATATTCTGTTTCTAGGTTGCAAATGCAATGCACTACAGAGGCCAAGGCACTCCACAAAGGAGTAAAGCAAGTAGGAGTAATGTATTAGGGAGTGGTGGGAACTGTGGCAGACTGAAATTCCCTGCCTTACCTGAAGGAATGGTATTATCATTGCATTAGTTGACACTTTTCCTTCTGGGAATGTGGCACAGTGCTGTTTAATCTTTAGCAGAAGACCAAGAGGTTCTTCATGAGAAGACAGAAAGCTGTATTTTTGTGAGAACACTCTAAGTTTTTATTAAAAGAAAAAAAGGTACATTAAACAGAACACATCTGTACAAGCCAGTAGGATGCTAAGTTTGTCTGTAGGGCTAAGTTTATGTCCTGCTCTCTGTGATCTCTTCCTTTCACCTAGAAGGGCTCTGTCACCTGAACTCCCGAGGGGCACTTTCTGCTCTAATTTTAATCTGTTTCTTTCACCATGTTTTGTGCTATAGTTAGTTGTAGTTTAGATCTTGAAGTCAGCTAGATCTTGGCTTAAATTCTACCTCTGGGCTGGGTGCTGGTGGTTCATGCCTATGATCCTGGTTACCCAGGTGGCAGAGATCAGGAGGATTGCGATTCAAAGCCAGCCTGGGTAAATAGTTCATGAAACCCTATCTCAAAAAAAAAAAAAAAAAAACCAAACAAACTCACAAAAAAGGGCTGAAGCCGTAAGAATACCTGCCTAACATGCATGAGGCCTTGAGTTCAAACCCCAGTACCACCAAAAAGTTAAAAAAAC